>NC_136062.1:479621257-479938507 GCF_964261635.1 Lissotriton helveticus
AGCATGACTGCACACACACCAGCATGACCGCACACCCCAGCATGACTGCACACACCCCAGCATGACCGCGCACCCCAGCATGACTGCCCACACACCAGTGCTCTGCACACACCCCAGCATGACTGCACACACACTAGTGCTCTGCACACACACCAGCATGACTGCACACACACCAGCATGACTGCACACACACCCCGGCATGACTGCAGCAAACACCCCAGCATGACTGCACACACACCCCAGCATGACTGCACACACCCCAGTGCTCTGCACACACACCAGCATGACTGCACACACACCAGCATGACTGCACACACACCCCGGCATGACTGCACACACACCCCAGCATGACTGCACACACACCCCAGCATGACTGCACACACACCAGTGCTCTGCACACACACCAGCATGACTGCACACACACCCCGGCATGATTGCACACACCCCAGTGATCTGCACACACACCAGTGATCTGCACACACCCCAGCATGACTGCACACACACTAGTGCTCTGCACACACACCAGCATGACTGCACACACACCAGCATGACTGCACACACACCCCGGCATGACTGCACACACACCCCAGCATGACTGCACACACACCCCAGCATGACTGCACACACACTAGTGCTCTGCACACACACCAGCATGACTGCACACACACCAGCATGACTGCACACACACCCCGGCATGACTGCAGCAAACACCCCAGCATGACTGCACACACACCCCAGCATGACTGCACACACCCCAGTGCTCTGCACACACACCAGCATGACTGCACACACACCAGAATGACTGCACACACCCCAGCATGACTGCACACACCTCAGCATGACTGCACACACCCGAGCATGACTGCACACACCCCAGCATGACTGCCCACACACCAGTGCTCTGCACACACCCCAGCATGACTGCACACACACCAGCATGACTGCACACACCCCAGCATGACTGCACACACACCCATGCATGACTGCACACCCCAGCATGACTGCACACACCCATGCATGACTGCACACACACCAGCATGACTGCACACACACCAGCATGACTGCACACACACCAGTGCTCTGCACACACACCAGCATGACTGCACACACACCCCGGCATGACTGCACACACACCCCAGCATGACTGCACACACACCCCAGCATGACTGCACACACCCCAGCATGACTGCACACACCCCAGCATGACTGCACACACCCCAGCATGACTGCACACACCCCAGTGATCTGCACACACCCCAGCATGACTGCACACACACCCCGGCATGATTGCACACACCCCAGTGATCTGCACACACACCAGTGATCTGCACACACACCGGCTGGAGACACCCCGGCATGACTGCACACACCCCAGCATGACTGCACACACACCAGTGATCTGCACACACACCGGCTGGAGACACCCCGGCATGACTGCACACACCCCAGTGATCTGCACACACACCGGCTGCACACACCCCAGCATGACTGCACACACCCCAGCATGACTGCACACACACCGGCTGGAGACACCCCGGCATGACTGCACACACCCCAGCATGACTGCACACACACCAGTGATCTGCACACACACCGGCTGGAGACACCCCGGCATGACTGCACACACCCCAGCATGACTGCACACACACCAGTGCTCTGCATACACACCCCAGCATGACCGCACACACACCAGCATGACTGCACACACACCAGCATGACTGCACACACACCAGTGCTCTGCACACACACCAGTGCTTTGCACACACACCGGCTGGGGAGACACACCCCGGCATGACTGCACACACCCGTGCTCTGCACACACACCCGTGCTCTACACACACACCGGCTGGGGAGACACACACACACCCGTGCTCTGCACACACACCCGTGCTCTACACACACACCGGCTGGGGAGACACACACACACCAGTGCTCTGCACACACACCAGTCACACCAGTGCTCTGCACACACACCAGTGCTCTGCACACACACCAGTGCTTTGCACACACACCGGCTGGGGAGACACACCCCGGCATGACTGCACACACCCGTGCTCTGCACACACACCCGTGCTCTACACACACACCGGCTGGGGAGACACACACACACCAGTGCTCTGCACACACACCAGTCACACCAGTGCTCTTCACACACACCAGTGCTCTGCGCACACACCAGTGCTCTGCGCACACACCAGTGCTCTACATACACGCCAGTGCTCTGCACACACACCAGTGCTCTGCGCACACACCAGTCACACCAGTGCTCTTCACACACACCAGTGCTCTGCGCACACACCAGTGCTCTGCACACACATCATTGCTCTGCGCACACACCAGTGCTCTACATACACACCAGTGCTCTGCACACACACCAGTGCTCTGCGCACACACCAGTGCTCTGCACACACATCATTGCTCTGCGCACACACCAGTGCTCTACATACACACCAGTGCTCTGCACACACCAGTGCTCTGCACACACACCAGTGCTCTGCACACACATCATTGCTCTGCGCACACACCAGTGCTCTACATACACACCAGTGCTCTGCACACACACCAGTGCTCTGCGCACACACCAGTGCTCTGCGCACACACCAGTGCTCTGCATACACACCAGTGCTCTACATACACACCAGTGCTCTGCACACACACCAGTGCTCTGCGCACACACCAGTGCTCTGCGCACACACCAGTGCTCTGCACACACACCAGTGCTCTGCACACACACCAGTGATCTGCACACACACCAGTGCTCTGCGCACACACCAGTGCTCTGCGCACACACCAGTGCTCTGCGCACACACCAGTGTTCTGCACACACAGCACGGCGGGTGTGTACCCACCGGCTGCAGACACACCTCACTGTTAATGCACAGAAGATAACAAACTGCACAATAGTAAAGACGCTGTCTGTGCGCGCACACTTCACTACCCGTGTACACAACTCACAACAGCGAGAGCAGCTACACAGGGCAGGCAAACGTTGGAAGGAATCGGGGGTCGTTTGAGCCGGGGGGGGGGGGGGCAGGGGGGGCGCACGGGTCACCAGCAACACACGTGCTGCCTCTAAATACAGACACGTCACAGGCCCCGTGGCTGTAACACAACTGCCGAACACACTGCACAGACACACCAGCGCAACTCAAAGGTACCCGTGCACCGACACTGCACGTGCACTCACCATGAGTGTTCTGTGCACACACGCACAGCACCGAGCACAGACACCACCCAGGCGTTGTAAACACCCTCCACATTGGAAGTACACACCCACTGAAGGCGCACACTGCACAGTGAGTGTGCACACACCCGTGCCCCTGTGCACATACACACCGCGTGCGCAGTATGCACAGAAACCCTCCACGTGCTGTGCACCAGCATACAGGACTCAGAATGTCAACGTGAGCGTGTACCCCCAACCCCTCCTCAACCCCCCCCCCCCCCCTCGCACAGCGTGCCCCATCCCTGCTTTAGAGTCCAGCGGCTGCAGACTCAGGAGTCACTACCCAGCGGCAGCTGCTCAAGGTGGGCAGAAGCAAACACTGAAGGGGCAGAGGGGTGCCCTGCTCCCTCATGCCACAGCCCCCCCCACCTCTGAGGGCAGAAGCATCACTGAAGGGGTAGAGGGGTGCCCTGGTCCCCCATGCTACAGCCCCCCCCCCACCTCTGAGGGCAGAAGCATCACTGAAGGGGTAGAGGGGTGCCCTGGTCCCCCATGCCACATCCCCCCCCCACCTCTGAGGGCAGAAGCATCACTGAAGGGGCAGAGGGGTGCCCTGGTCCCCCATGCCACATCCCCCCCCCCACCTCTGAGGGCAGAAGCATCACTGAAGGGGCAGAGGGGTGCCCTGCTCCCCCATGCCAGCCCCCCCCCCCACCTCTGAGGGCAGCTGCACAGAGAGGGCAGAAGCAAACACTGAAGGGGCAGATGGGTGCCCTGCTCCCTCATGCCACAGCCCCCCCCCACCTCTGAGGGCAGAAGCAAACACTGAAGGGGCAGATGGGTGCCCTGCTCCCTCATGCCACAGCCCCCCCCCCACCTCTGAGGGCAGAAGCAAACACTGAAGGGGCAGATGGGTGCACTGCTCCCTCATGCCACAGCCCCCCCCCCACCTCTGAGGGCAGAAGCATCACTGAAGGGGTAGAGGGGTGCCCTGGTCCCCCATGCCACACCCCCCCCCCACCTCTGAGGGCAGAAGCATCACTGAAGGGGCAGAGGGGTGCCCTGCTCCCCCATGCCAGCCCCCCCCCCACCTCTGAGGGCAGCTGCACAGAGAGGGCAGAAGCAAACACTGAAGGGGCAGATGGGTGCCCTGCTCCCCCATGCCAGCCCCCCCCACCTCTGAGGGCAGCTGCACAGAGAGGGCAGAAGCAAACACTGAAGGGGCAGATGGGTGCCCTGCTCCCCAATGCCAGCCCCCCCCCACCTCTGAGGGCAGCTGCACAGAGAGGGCAGAAGCAAACACTGAAGGGGCAGAGGGGTGCCCTGCTCCCCCATGCCAGCCCCCCCCCACCTCTGAGGGCAGCTGCACAGAGAGGGCAGAAGCAAACACTGAAGGGGCAGATGGGTGCCCTGCTCCCCCATGCCAGCCCCCCCCCACCTCTGAGGGCAGCTGCACAGAGAGGGCAGAAGCAAACACTGAAGGGGCAGAAGGGGTGCCCTGCTCCCCAATGC
This sequence comes from Lissotriton helveticus, assembly GCF_964261635.1. Classification (NCBI taxonomy): domain Eukaryota; kingdom Metazoa; phylum Chordata; class Amphibia; order Caudata; family Salamandridae; genus Lissotriton; species Lissotriton helveticus. Next base: position 479,625,936 of record NC_136062.1, read on the forward strand.
CACATCCCTCACCTCTGAGGGCAGAAGCAAACACTGAAAGGGCAGAGGGGTGCCCTGCTCCCCAATGCCACAGCCCCACCTCTGAGGGCAGAAGCAAACACTGAAGGGGCAGAGGGGTGCCCTGCTCCCTCATGCCACAGCCCCCCCCCACCTCTGAGGGCAGAAGCATCACTGAAGGGGTAGAGGGGTGCCCTGGTCCCCCATGCCACATCCCCCCCCCCACCTCTGAGGGCAGAAGCATCACTGAAGGGGCAGAGGGGTGCCCTGCTCCCCCATGCCAGCCCCCCCCCCCACCTCTGAGGGCAGCTGCACAGAGAGGGCAGAAGCAAACACTGAAGGGGCAGATGGGTGCCCTGCTCCCCCATGCCAGCCCCCCCCCCACCTCTGAGGGCAGCTGCACAGAGAGGGCAGAAGCAAACACTGAAGGGGCAGAAGGGGTGCCCTGCTCCCCAATGCCACATCCCTCACCTCTGAGGGCAGAAGCAAACACTGAAAGGGCAGAGGGGTGCCCTGCTCCCCAATGCCACAGCCCCACCTCTGAGGGCAGAAGCAAACACTGAAGGGGCAGAGGGGTGCCCTGCTCCCTCATGCCACAGCCCCCCCCCCCACCTCTGAGGGCAGAAGCATCACTGAAGGGGTAGAGGGGTGCCCTGGTCCCCCATGCCACACCCCCCCCACCTCTGAGGGCAGAAGCATCACTGAAGGGGCAGAGGGGTGCCCTGCTCCCCGATGCCAGCCCCCCCCCCACCTCTGAGGGCAGCTGCACAGAGAGGGCAGAAGCAAACACTGAAGGGGCAGATGGGTGCCCTGCTCCCCCATGCCAGCCCCCCCCCCCCACCTCTGAGGGCAGCTGCACAGAGAGGGCAGAAGCAAACACTGAAGGGGCAGAAGGGGTGCCCTGCTCCCCAATGCCACATCCCTCACCTCTGAGGGCAGAAGCAAACACTGAAAGGGCAGAGGGGTGCCCTGCTCCCCAATGCCACATCCCTCACCTCTGAGGGCAGAAGCAAACACTGAAAGGGCAGAGGGGTGCCCTGCTCCCCAATGCCACAGCCCCACCTCTGAGGGCAGAAGCAAACACTGAAGGGGCAGAGGGGTGCCCTGCTCCCAATGCCACATCCCTCCACCTCTGAGGGCAGAGGCAAACACGCGGGGTGGGGGTCCTGGCGACCCCTGAATATATGAATGCAACACACGCAGCACAGACCTCCCCACCCCAGGTGCAGTTTGTGCCACCTGACCCCCCTCCACGCAGGTGCCCGCTGCCCTCTCTTACCTGGGAGCTGCCAGGAAGCCATGCTGCCCGCGCCGCTGCCGTTGCCAAACCCCATGGAGTACATCCAGCCGGGGTCGGTGTCCATGGGGGTGGAGGGGTGGGTGGCACGGGTCAGGCCGGAGCGGAGTCAGCCCAGGGCCCGAAGCTCAGACTCCCAGGAGGGGGCTGGCACTCTAGGGTTCATGCCAGCCGTCCGTGCTTGCGACATGTGGCACCCTTTCCAAAGCGGGTCGAAGGGCGAACGACTCAACAGCGGCGTCTCCGCTGGTCATGAGAGGTGGCATGTGAGGGGAAGCGCGGTGCCCTGTGCCCTCTGTGCCACAGCATGGGGTTCAATCTCCCCTCACCCCGGGGCTCCTCTGTGCCCCTCAGTGCTCACTCCAGGGCCCTCTGTGCCCTCACTCCAGGGCCCTCAGTCCTCACTCCAGGGCCCTCAGTCCTCACTCCAGGGCCCTCAGTCCTCAGTCCGGGGGGCCTCTGTGCCCTCAGTCCTCACTCTGAGCCCCCAGTCCGGGCTCCTGTTTACCCTTCAGTCCAGAGATCCTCTGTGCTGCTCAGGTCACGAATCCTCTCTGCCCTCATCCTGGGGCATTTCTTTGCCCCTCAGCCCGGGCTCTCCTGGGTTCACCTGTCAGGGACCCCTTGGCGCTTCTTACTCAGTTCTACTCTGTGGTCCCTCACTCCAGGGCGCACCTGTGCCCTCACACCAGCGGCCTCGTAGCGCTTCGCCTGCGGCCTCGTAGCGCCTCAGCCACAGGCCTCGTAGCGCCTCTCCACCGGCCTCGTAGCGCATCAGCCACCGGCCTCGTAGCGCCTCCCCACCAGCCTCGTAGCGCCTCGCACCGGCCTCGTAGCGCCTCAGCCACCAGCCTCTTAGCGCCTCAACACCGGCCTCGTAGCGCCTCAGTCACCGGCCTTGTAGCGCCTCAGCCACCGGCCTCGTAGCGCCTCAACACCGGCCTAGTAGCGCCTCAACACCGGCCTAGTAGCGCCTCAGCCACCGGCCTCGTAGCTCCTCGCACCAGCCTCGCAGCGCCTCGCCAGCGGTGCCCGGAGCCCTCGTCTCGCGCCTCCTGCAGCCCTCAGCTCCTGCTCACAGATGTGTCTCACAGATGTGTCTCACATCCCCGTGAGGAGCAGCGGAGAGCGAGGGACTCCCCCCTCCCAGAGCCGGGGCCATGATGTAATGTGCGCCCAGCCAATCAGGTGCCTCTCAGCCGGCACACTACCTGGAGCCACCCCCAGCCTCAGCTGTCACCTGGGGGGCTCCAGGATCAGACATGGCACTGCCCCTGGCCCCCACCCCGCTGCGGTTCACACCCTGGGCAGGCACAGTACCTGTCGACCCCCCCCCCCCCCAGACTCCCACCCCCACCCTCGGCTGTCACCTGGGGGGCTCCAGGATCAGACATGGCACTGCCCCTGAGCCCCACCCCGCTGCGGTTCACACCCTGGGCAGGCACGGTACCTGTCGACCCCCCCCCCCTCCCCAGACTCCCACCCCCACCCTCAGCTGTCACCTGGGGGGCTCCAGGATCAGACATGGCACTGCCCCTGGCCCCCACCCCCCCCCCAGACTCCCACCCCCACCCTCGGCTGTCACCTGGGGGGCTCCAGGATCAGACATGGCACTGCCCCTGAGCCCCACCCCGCTGCGGTTCACACCCTGGGCAGGCACGGTACCTGTCGACCCCCCCCCCCTCCCCAGACTCCCACCCCCACCCTCAGCTGTCACCTGGGGGGCTCCAGGATCAGACATGGCACTGCCCCTGGCCCCCACCCCCCCCCCAGACTCCCACCCCCACCCTCGGCTGTCACCTGGGGGGCTCCAGGATCAGACATGGCACTGCCCCTGGCCCCCACCCCCCCCCCAGACTCCCACCCCCACCCTCGGCTGTCACCTGGGGGGCTCCAGGATCAGACATGGCACTGCCCCTGGCCCCCACCCCGCTGGGGTTCACACCCTGCGCAGGCACAGTACCTGTCGACCCCCCAGACCCCCACCCTCACCCCCCCCCTGAGGCTACCCTTCTCACTCCAAATAACTGACTAATATCCACCACTGAAATGACTTCATATTTCACCATATTAATTCACCACTAATCCTTTATGGGCTTCCTGAATAGCGTGCGTCAACACCCCATCAGGGGTAACAAGCGCTATATAAATACAAACCTTTTCCCTCCTCTATCCTTCTGCTATCCTTCCAAATCCAAATAACTGACTAACCTACCCACCACTTAAAATGTACTGCATGTTTCAGTACACTAATTCAACACTAATCCTCTATGGGTCCCGGAGTAGCGTGCTACTCGCCGAAAAAGCGCTCCGACGCCTCGTCAGCGGTAGTAAGCGCTATATAAATGCAATTACAATACAATACAATACAGTGTTTGCCCTCACCGGAGGGTCTGCGGGACAGAGAGGTACCATCTGCACCCCCTGAGGGTCCCTCACTGGGGAGGGGTCAGAGGGCACAGTACCTGCCCTCACCGGAGGGTCTGCGGGACAGAGAGGTGCCATCTGCACCCCCTGAGGGTCCCTCACTGGGGAGGGTCAGAGGGCACAGTGCCTGCCCTCACCGGAGGGTCTGCGGGACTGAGAGGTGCCATCTGCACCCCTGAGGGTCCCTCACTGGGGAGGGGTCAGAGGGCACAGTGCCTGCCCTCACCGGAGGGTCTGCGGGACTGAGAGGTGCCATCTGCACCCCTGAGGGTCCCTCACTGGGGAGGGGTCAGAGGGCACAGTGCCTGCCCTCACCGGAGGGTCTGCACCCCTGAGGGTCCCTCACTGGGGAGGGTCAGAGGGCACAGTGCCTTCCCTGAACTGTGACTCTGAATATTGGGAGGTGAGTAGACGCACCTCCGAAGGGCGCACCGCCTGTTTACCCCCCCCCCCCCCCCACCTGAGACTCGCCCCCTCTCGTGTGTGGGGGGGGGGGCAGGGGGGGCAGGGGCTGTCTGCCCCCGACTCTGCACGGCTCACCAGGACGAGGGTTCACGGGGGCGGGAGATATTTTTCTATTCGTTCATGTACCTTTAATTTTTTTATTTCAGACGAGCATTGCACCTGCTTCTCCTATTGGGGGCGGAGTCTGCAGGGGGCACGACCTTCTCTCTGTCCTTTGTCAGTCTGCTTGCTTTCTCTCCTCCTTCATTTTCTTCAGCCCCTCCACCCCTTCGAGCTCACACATCTCGCCCCCCAGCCTTTCTCTCCCACTCACGGGGGGGGGGGGGGGGAGGGCAAATAGCGCCAACTCGACCCGAAGGTATCAGGTGTCAGAGCGCTTTACATCAGCACCAGTTGCATTACAGATGAACACTTTCATTTTTGAGCGGCACAGGGAGATTAAGTGATTTGCCCAGAATCACGGGCTGGTGGGTGTCGTTGCCAAGACTCGAACTCGGTTCCCCAGCTTCAAATTCGACAGCTCTAGCCACTAGGCCACATTCTGCCCACCACCCCCACTCCAATTAACCATCGCACCGTCTCTCCGTCACAATCTTCCTCCTGACGCCAATTCTGCGCTCCCCCTTTCCTCTGCCCTCTTCCATCCCTCCACTCTCAGTCACTCTCTTCTGCCCTTCTATCCTTCCCTACCCCTGCCTGGCACGATCCTACATACACACAATGACGCGCGGGCACTGGACCCAGACCCCCCTCCCCCTGAGGCCCCCAGAACCCGGAGCCTCACAGACCCCCCCCCCCCCACCTATACGCAGCAATGACACCCCAAGACCTCGAGCCTCCATGACCCCTCCACGTGCAGCTACAGCACCCCAGGACTGGAGCACCCCGGACACCCCACGTGCAGCTACAGCACCCCAGGACCCCAAGCACCCCTGACACCCCCATGTGCAGCTACAGCACCCCAGGACTGGAGCACCCCTGACACCCCCATGTGCAGCTACAGCACCCCAGGACTGGAGCACCCCGGACACCCCACGTGCAGCTACGGTACCCCACAACCTCGGGCACCCCTGACACCCCCATGTGCATCTACAGCACCCCTGGACCCCGAGCACCCCTGGCACCCCCAAGTGCAGCTACAGCACCCCAGAACCCCGAGCCTCCTTGACACCCCCATATGCAGCTACAGCACCCTAGGACCCCAAGCACCCCTGACACCCCCATGTGCAGCTACAGCACCCCAGGACCCTGAGCACCCCTGACACCCCCATGTGCAGCTACAGCACTGGTCCCCGGGCACCCCTGACACCCCCATGTGCAGCTACAGCACCCCAGGACCCGAGCACCCCTGACACCCCCATGTGCAGCTACAGCACCCCAGGACCCCAAGCACCCCTGACACCCCCATGTGCAGCTACAGCACCCCAGGACCCCAAGCACCCCTGAAAACCCCATGTGCAGCTACAGCACCCCAGGACCCCAAGCACCCCTGACACCCCCATGTGCAGCTACAGCACCCCAGGACTGGAGCACCCCGGACACCCCACGTGCAGCTACGGTACCCCACAACCTCGGGCACCCCTGACACCCCCATGTGCATCTACAGCACCCCTGGACCCCGAGCACCCCTGACACCCCCAAGTGCAGCTACAGCACCCCAGAACCCCGAGCCTCCTTGACACCCCCATATGCAGCTACAGCACCCTAGGACCCCAAGCACCCCTGAAACCCCCATGTGCAGCTACAGCACCCAAGGACCCCAAGCACCCCTGACACCCCCATGTGCAGCTACAGCACCCCAGGACCCCAAGCACCCCTGACACCCCCATGTGCAGCTACAGCACCCCAGGACCCGAGCACCCCTGACACCCCCATGTGCAGCTACAGCACCCCTGGACCCCGAGCACCCCTGACACCCCCAAGTGCAGCTACAGCACCCCAGGACTGGAGCACCCCGGACACCCCACGTGCAGCTACGGTACCCCACAACCTCGGGCACCCCTGACACCCCCATGTGCATCTACAGCACCCCTGGACCCCGAGCACCCCTGACACCCCCAAGTGCAGCTACAGCACCCCAGAACCCCGAGCCTCCTTGACACCCCCATATGCAGCTACAGCACCCTAGGACCCCAAGCACCCCTGAAACCCCCATGTGCAGCTACAGCACCCAAGGACCCCAAGCACCCCTGACACCCCCATGTGCAGCTACAGCACCCCAGGACCCCAAGCACCCCTGACACCCCCATGTGCAGCTACAGCACCCCAGGACCCGAGCACCCCTGACACCCCCATGTGCAGCTACAGCACCCCTGGACCCCGAGCACCCCTGACACTCCCAAGTGCAGCTACAGCACCCCAGGACTGGAGCACCCCGGACACCCCACGTGCAGCTACGGTACCCCACAACCTCGGGCACCCCTGACACCCCCATGTGCATCTACAGCACCCCTGGACCCCGAGCACCCCTGACACCCCCAAGTGCAGCTACAGCACCCCAGGACTGGAGCACCCCGGACACCCCACGTGCAGCTACAGCACCCCTGGACCCCGAGCACCCCTGACACCCCCAAGTGCAGCTACAGCACCCCAGAACCCCGAGCCTCCTTGACACCCCCATATGCAGCTACAGCACCCTAGGACCCCAAGCACCCCTGACACCCCCACGTGCAGCTACGGTACCCCACAACCTCGGGCACCTCTGACACCCCCATGTGAAGCTACAGCACCCAAGGACCCCAAGCACACCTGACACCCCCATGTGCAGCAACAGCACCCAAGAAACCCGAGCACCCCTGGCACCCCATGTGCATCTAAAGCACCCCAGGACCCCGAGCACCCCTGACACCCCCATGTGAAGCTACAGCACCCCAGGACCCCGAGCACCCCTGGCACCCCCAAGTGCAGCTACAGCACCCCAGGACCCCGAGCACCCCTGGCACCCCCATGTGCAGCTACAGCACCCCAGGACTGGAGCACCCCGGACACCCCACGTGCAGCTACGGTACCCCACAACCTCGGGCACCCCTGACACCCCCATGTGCATCTACAGCACCCCTGGACCCCGAGCACCCCTGACACCCCCAAGTGCAGCTACAGCACCCCAGAACCCCGAGCCTCCTTGACACCCCCATATGCAGCTACAGCACCCTAGGACCCCAAGCACCCCTGAAACCCCCATGTGCAGCTACAGCACCCAAGGACCCCAAGCACCCCTGACACCCCCATGTGCAGCTACAGCACCCCAGGACCCCAAGCACCCCTGACACCCCCATGTGCAGCTACAGCACCCCAGGACCCGAGCACCCCTGACACCCCCATGTGCAGCTACAGCACCCCTGGACCCCGAGCACCCCTGACACCCCCAAGTGCAGCTACAGCACCCCAGGACTGGAGCACCCCGGACACCCCACGTGCAGCTACGGTACCCCACAACCTCGGGCACCCCTGACACCCCCATGTGCATCTACAGCACCCCTGGACCCCGAGCACCCCTGACACCCCCAAGTGCAGCTACAGCACCCCAGAACCCCGAGCCTCCTTGACACCCCCATATGCAGCTACAGCACCCTAGGACCCCAAGCACCCCTGAAACCCCCATGTGCAGCTACAGCACCCAAGGACCCCAAGCACCCCTGACACCCCCATGTGCAGCTACAGCACCCCAGGACCCCAAGCACCCCTGACACCCCCATGTGCAGCTACAGCACCCCAGGACCCGAGCACCCCTGACACCCCCATGTGCAGCTACAGCACCCCTGGACCCCGAGCACCCCTGACACCCCCAAGTGCAGCTACAGCACCCCAGGACTGGAGCACCCCGGACACCCCACGTGCAGCTACGGTACCCCACAACCTCGGGCACCCCTGACACCCCCATGTGCATCTACAGCACCCCTGGACCCCGAGCACCCCTGACACCCCCAAGTGCAGCTACAGCACCCCAGGACTGGAGCACCCCGGACACCCCACGTGCAGCTACAGCACCCCTGGACCCCGAGCACCCCTGACACCCCCAAGTGCAGCTACAGCACCCCAGAACCCCGAGCCTCCTTGACACCCCCATATGCAGCTACAGCACCCTAGGACCCCAAGCACCCCTGACACCCCCACGTGCAGCTACGGTACCCCACAACCTCGGGCACCTCTGACACCCCCATGTGAAGCTACAGCACCCAAGGACCCCAAGCACACCTGACACCCCCATGTGCAGCAACAGCACCCAAGAAACCCGAGCACCCCTGGCACCCCATGTGCATCTAAAGCACCCCAGGACCCCGAGCACCCCTGACACCCCCATGTGAAGCTACAGCACCCCAGGACCCCGAGCACCCCTGGCACCCCCAAGTGCAGCTACAGCACCCCAGAACCCCGAGCCTCCTTGACACCCCCATATGCAGCTACAGCACCCCAGGACCCCAAGCACCCCTGACACCCCCATGTGCAGCTACAGCACCCCAGGACCCGAGCACCCCTGGCACCCCTATGTGCATCTACAGCACCCCAGGACCCCGAGCACCCCTGGCACCCCCATGTGCAGCTACAGCACCCCAGGACTGGAGCACCCCGGACACCCCACGTGCAGCTACGGTACCCCACAACCTCGGGCACCCCTGACACCCCCATGTGCATCTACAGCACCCCTGGACCCCGAGCACCCCTGACACCCCCAAGTGCAGCTACAGCACCCCAGAACCCCGAGCCTCCTTGACACCCCCATATGCAGCTACAGCACCCTAGGACCCCAAGCACCCCTGACAGCCCCATGTGCAGCTACAGCACCCCTGGTCCCCGGGCACCCCTGACATCCCCATGTGCAGCTACAGCACCCCAGGACCCGAGCACCCCTGACACCCCCATGTGCAGCTACAGCACCCCAGGACCCCAATCACCCCTGAAACCCCCATGTGCAGCTACAGCACCCCAGGACCCCAAGCACCCCTGACACCCCCATGTGCAGCTACAGCACCCCAGGACCCCGAGCCCATGGCACCACCATGTGCAGCTACAGCACCCCAGGACCCCAAGCACCCCTGACACCCCCATGTGCAGCTACAGCACCCCAGGACCCCAAACACCCCTGACACCCCCATGTGCAGCTACAGCACCCCAGGACCCCGAGCCCATGACACCACCATGTGCAGCTACAGGACCCGAGCACCCCTGACACCCCCATGTGCAGCTACAGCACCCCAGGACCCAAGCACCCCTGACACCCCCATGTGCAGCTACAGCACCCCAGGACCCGGGCGCCCCTGACACCCCCATGTGCAGCTACAGCACCCCAGGACCCGAGCACCCCTGACACCCCCATGTGCAGCTACAGCACCCCAGGACCCGAGCACCCCTGACACCCCCATGTGCAGCTACAGCACCCCAGGACCCGAGCACCCCTGAATCCCCCATGTGCAGCTACAGCACCCCAGGACCCGAGCAACCCTGAATCCCTCATGTGCAGCTACAGCACCCCAGGACCCGGGCATCCCTGACACTCCCATGTGCAGCTACAGCACCCCTGGACCCCGAGCACCCCTGACACCCCCATGTGCAGCTACAGCACCCCTGCACCCTGAGCACCCCTGACACCCTCATGTGCATCTACAGCACCCCAGGACCCGAGCACCCCTGACACCCTCATGTGCAGCTACAGCACCCCAGGACCCCGAGCACCCCTGACACCCCCATGTGCAGCTACAGCACCCCTGGATGCCGAGCAGCCCTGACATCTCCATTGTCAGCTACAGCAACCTAGGACCCGGGCACCCCTGACACCCCCATGTGCAGCTACAGCACCCCATGACCCTGAGCACCCCTGGCACCCCCATGTGCAGCTACAGCACCCCTGGACCCTGGGCACCCCTGACACCCTCATGTGCAGCTACAGCACCCCTGGGACCCCGAGCACCCCTGACACCCCCATGTGCAGCTACAGCACCCCTGGACCCCGAGCACCCCTGACAGCCCCATGTGCAGCCACAGCACCCCAGGACCCCGAGCACCCCTCGCACCCCCATTTGCAGCTACAGCACCCCAGGACCCGGGCATCCCTGACACCCCCATGTGCAGCTACAGCACCCCAGGACCCCGAGCACCCCTCGCACCCCCATGTGCAGCTACAGCACCCTAGGACCCCGAGCACCCCTCGCACCCCCATGTGCAGCTACAGCACCCCAGGACCCGGCACCCCTGACACCCCCATGTGCAGCTACAGCACCCCAGGACCCGGGCACCCCTGACACCCCCATGTGCAGCTACAGCACCCCAGGACCCCGAGCACCCCTGACACCCCCATGGGCACCTACAGCACCCCTGGACCCCGAGCACCCCTGACACCCCCATGTGCAGCTACAGCACCCCTAGGACCCCTCGCACCCCTCGCACCCCCATGTGCAGCTACAGCACCCCTGGACCCTGAGCACCCCTGACACCCCCATGTGCACCTACAGCACCCCAGGACCCGGGCGCCCCTGACACCCCCATGTGCAGCTACAGCACCCCAGGACCCGAGCACCCCTGACACCCCCATGTGCAGCTACAGCACCCCAGGACCCGAGCACCCCTGAATCCCCCATGTGCAGCTACAGCACCCCAGGACCCGAGCAACCCTGAATCCCTCATGTGCAGCTACAGCACCCCAGGACCCGGGCACCCCTGACACTCCCATGTGCAGCTACAGCACCCCTGGACCCCGAGCACCCCTGACACCCCCATGTGCAGCTACAGCACCCCTGCACCCTGAGCACCCCTGACACCCTCATGTGCATCTACAGCACCCCAGGACCCGAGCACCCCTGACACCCCCATGTGCAGCTACAGCACCCCAGGACCCCGAGCACCCCTGACACCCCCATGTGCAGCTACAGCACCCCTGGATGCCGAGCAGCCCTGACATCTCCATTGTCAGCTACAGCAACCTAGGACCCGGGCACCCCTGACACCCCCATGTGCAGCTACAACACCCCAGGACCCTGAGCACCCCTGGCACCCCCATGTGCAGCTACAGCACCCCTGGACCCTGGGCACCCCTGACACCCTCATGTGCAGCTACAGCACCCCTGGGACCCCGAGCACCCCTGACACCCCCATGTGCAGCTACAGCACCCCTGGACCCCGAGCACCCCTGACAGCCCCATGTGCAGCCACAGCACCCCAGGACCCCGAGCACCCCGAGCACCCCCATTTGCAGCTACAGGACCCCAGGACCCGGGCATCCCTGACACCCCCATGTGCAGCTACAGCACCCCAGGACCCCGAGCACCCCTCGCACCCCCATGTGCAGCTACAGCACCCCAGGACCCGGCACCCCTCGCACCCCCATGTGCAGCTACAGCACCCCAGGACCCGGGCACCCCTGACACCCCCATGTGCAGCTACAGCACCCCAGGACCCGGCACCCCTGACACCCCCATGTGCAGCTACAGCACCCCAGGACCCGGGCACCCCTGACACCCCCATGTGCAGCTACAGCACCCCAGGACCCCGAGCACCCCTCGCACCCCCATGTGCAGCTACAGCACCCCTGGACCCTGAGCACCCCTGACACCCCCATGTGCACCTACAGCACCCCAGGACCCGGGCACCCCTGACACCCCCATGTGCAGCTACAGCACCCCAGGACCCCGAGCACCCCTCGCACCCCCATGTGCAGCTACAGCACCCCTGGACCCTGAGCACCCCTGACACCCCCATGTGCACCTACAGAACCCCAGGACCCGGGCACCCCTGACACCCCCATGTGCAGCTACAGCACCCCAGGACCTGGGCACCCCTGACACCCCCATGTGCAGCTACAGCACCCCAGGACCCTGAGCACCCCTGACACCCCCATGTGCAGCTACAGCACCCCTGGACCCCAAGCACCCTTGACACCCTCATGTGCAGCTACAGCACCCCAGGACCCGGGCACCCCTGGCACCCCCATGTTCAGCTACAGCACCCCTGGACCCTGAGCACCCCTGACACCCCCATGTGCACCTACAGCACCCCTGGACCCTGAGCACCCCTGACACCCCCATGTGCATCTACAGCACCCCAGGCCCCCGAGTGCCCCTGACACCCCCATGTGCAGCCACAGCACCCCAGGACCCAAGCACCCCTGACACCCCCATGTGCATCTACAGCACCCCAGGACCTGGGCACCCCTGACACCCCATGTGCATCTACAGCATCCCAGGACCCCGGGCACCCCTGACACCCCCATGTGCAGCTGCAGCACCCCTGGACCCCGAGCACCCCTGACACCCCCATGTGCAGCTACATCACCCCTAGGACCCCGAGCACCCCTGACACCCCCATGTGCATCTACAGCACCCCAGGACCCAAGCACCCCTGACACCCCCATGTGCATCTACAGCACCCCAGGACCTGGGCACCCCTGACACCCCATGTGCATCTACAGCATCCCAGGACCCCGGGCACCCCTGACACCCCCATGTGCAGCTGCAGCACCCCTGGACCCCGAGCACCCCTGACACCCCCATGTGCAGCTGCAGCACCCCAGGACCCCGAGCACCCCATGACCCCGAGCACCCCTGACACCCATGGACCCCGAGCCCCCCTGACACCCCCATGTGCAGCTACAGCACCCCTTGGACCCCAGCACCCCTGACATCCCCATGTGCAGCTATAGCACCACAGGACCCGGGCACCCCTGACACCCCCATGTGCAGCTATAGCACCCCAGGACCCGGGCACCCCTGACACTCCCATGTGCAGCTATAGCACCCCAGGACCCGGGCACCCCTGACACTCCCATGTGCAGCTACAGCACCCCAGGACCCGGGCACCCCTGACACTCCCATGTGCAGCTACAGCACCCCAGGACCCGGGCACCCCTGACACTCCCATGTGCAGCTACATGATCATGTTACTAGGCTAAGGGTAGAGGCCATTTTCAAGAACAATGGGTTTACACTCCATGGAAAAGGAGTGAAGTCTTGTCCCTTAAGACTCAGTTACCTGACCCTAGGAAAAATCTCACCACTTATAAGGAGCTGACTGAAGCTGCATCTTCGACAGTGACGACGCTCGCTGATAGTGAGATGTTCTTTCGTTTACTGGTTCCGGTTGATATTTGGAGACAAGTACACACCCAGGATTATGTTGCAGAATTGGGTAGTCAGACAAAATATCGAAATTAAAATATCGATATACAATAATATCGATGTTTTAATATCGATGGTATAGAATATCGATGTGCCATAATATCGACAGACAGAATATCGAGATTAAGTTATGTATGTTAGTAATATCGAAATTTTGTTGTTTAGTGTTATGTATTTTATTTTGTTGTTTATATGTTTGCTAAATATGTTTAAAAATGTATGTTTGAAAATTAGTAATTTTGTTAACATTTTGCGTTTTAGTATTAGAGCGGGTTGTGGGTTTATAGGGGAATAGGGTGGGAAGTAATTTAATAATAATAAATTAATTAATATATGTTTGTAAATATTTTTAATTAATAATTAATTGGTAATTAATTAATATTAATTAGTTAATTAATTAATATATGTTTGTAAATATTTTTAAATAATAATTGATTGGTAATTAATTAATATTAATTAGTTAATTAATTAATATAAATTTGTACATATTTTTATTTAATAATTAATTGGTAATTAATTAATATTAATTAGTTAATTAATTAATATAATGTTGTACATATTCTTAATTATTTATTAATTGGTAATTAATTATTATTAATTAGTTAATTACATTAATTAGATTAATTTTTTAATATATATACTTTTTTGTTATTGTTAATTGATTATTTGGGAAAAATTAATATTAATTAGTAAATTAAATTAATTATAGCTAATGTGCTAATATATTTACTTTATTGTTATTGTTAATTAATAATTAATTGGTAATTAAATAATGTTAATTAATTTTGGGTAAAGGAGTATTTTTAGGGTTCAGGGTCAGTTTTCAGTTCTTGGGTAAAGGGGTATTTTTGGGGTTCAGGGTCAGTTTTCAGTTCTTGGGTAAAGGGGTATTTTTAGGGTTCAGGGTCAGTTTTCAGTTTTTGGGTAAAGGGGTATTTTTAGGGTTCAGGGTCAGTTTTCAGTTCTTGGGTAAAGGGGTATTTTTGGGGTTCAGGGTCAGTTTTCAGTTTTTGGGTAAAGGGGTATTTTTAGGGTTCAGGGTCAGTTTTCAGTTTTTGGGTAAAGGGGTATTTTTAGGGTTCAGGGTCAGTTTTCAGTTTTTGGGTAAAGGGGTATTTTTAGGGTTCAGGGTCAGTTTTCAGTTCTTGGGTAAAGGGGTATTTTTAGGGTTCAGGGTCAGTTTTCAGTTTTTGGGTAAAGGGGTATTTTTAGGGTTCAGGGTCAGTTTTGGGTTTTTGGGGTACAGGGGTATTTTTAGGGTTCAGGGTCAGTTTTGGGTTTTTGGGGTACAGGCGTACAGGGTAAAAATAAAATAAATGTAAATTTAATTTAAATCAATTAAATGAAATTAAAAAAAATTAAATTACATTAAATTATTACGTTTTTAATTTATTTTAAATGTATATGTATTACTTTTAATTTTTTAATTATGTTTTAATGTTTTTATTAATATTTGTTAAATTAAATGTATTTTAACATTATTTTTACATTATTATTAATACATTTAAAAAAACGATATTTTTAATTTCGATATTTTTGTACTACGATATTATTTTTTCGATATTTTTGTACTTACCTTTATGAAGATAGGATCCCGATATTATTGTCCTCGATATTTTTGTTGCGATATTTTTGTATTGCGATATTTTTGTGGTCGATATTATGTCATACATTCGCAGAATTGATTGGTATCTGGGATCAAATTAAAACCTGGGGTCAGGAACGGAAGCCAGGTGATAAGCCTAGGGCAGAGATACTTGCTTTGCCTGGCCACATTATCACGTGCATGCATTCTATTATCCCTCTGAGGAAAGT
This sequence comes from Lissotriton helveticus, assembly GCF_964261635.1. Lineage (NCBI taxonomy): Eukaryota > Metazoa > Chordata > Amphibia > Caudata > Salamandridae > Lissotriton > Lissotriton helveticus. The sequence goes on from NC_136062.1 coordinate 479,641,041, forward strand.
TGATTGGGGCAAGATATCGGCTTGCCGCCGGAAGAAGGATGAGAGTGTGTCAGATTTTTTCACCCGGTTTGAAGGTGTGTTCTTAGACTATAGTGGACAGGATTTGTCGATTCAAGGTGGTGTGCGGCTGTTTGTGAAAAGATTTGTTTCCAATTTGCTTCCTGAGATTTCAACTTGATTGCAGGCTTCCAAGAGCACCCGGTCCACCTCTTCCCCTTCTGTTATCTTGAATATGGCGCAGTACTATGAGCATAAGGATAATGAGGAGAAGGAGAAGACAGAAAAGAAGCACAAGGATTTAAACACAAAGGTGTTGTTACAGCAGGCTTCTAGAGGGAACGGTAGAGGATGAGGTGGTTTGGCCCAACAGCTTCCACGCACTAGCAGGCCAGGTAATACCAAGCCTGATAGTTTGGGGGCGAATCAGTGTGCATACTGTAAATAGGAGGAAAACTGGTGCAGCGAGTGTCTGGTGCTTTTGAAGAAGGTGGAGACTCCTAGAGGACAAGGTTCTCGTGGATGGGGTCGTGGAGCTGGTTTGCCAAGATAGGGCTCAGAAAGCCGTGGCCTCGCAGAGTTGCTCTGATCAGAACTAATTTGATGACGCTCGGGGTGGACAGTATAATCACGATGATTATGATACGTATATAGGGATGGGCAGCTAGGACAGACAGGGACAGAGTGAGGGACCAGTTCAGATACCTGAAGATCAGTGTGGTCCGTACATTAGTGCAGATGTGCATGCTTCGACTAAAGAGTTCTTGATGGATACAGGTGCAACAAATAGTTCTATTTCTTGTTCTTCGGTCCCTGGGGTGACTGTCTGGCCATTATAATGTCTGAGTAGGATTTTCTAGTGTACCGGTTGTAAGCCCTATTTCAAAACCCCTTTCGCTAACTATTGGTCCCTTTACTGTGAATTCACCATTCTTGCTGACATCTAATTGTGGAGAAAATTTGATGGGTCTGAATTTATTGAAGAAATTGCATGCCACAATTTATTGCTTCCTGGAGGGTGTTTGCATGACAATGGGTCCAAATGTTGTGCGCACTACACAGTGTCTGTCTAAAGATACGCCTCTTCCTGTAGAGTTTAAGGATGTGCCACCCACTCTGTGGGCAGCAGGCGACACAGATGTGGGTTTGTTGCAGATATCACGGGTATTGATATGTGTCAAGGAAGGTGCTATTTTACCCCGCATTCCCCAGTATAAAATACCGCTGGCAGGTAAGCGAGCTTTGATGGAAATTGTGCAGGATTTGATTGAGAAAGGAGTGGTTGAAGAGACGGCTGCTAATGTTTGTAATAGCCCTATTTTTCCTATTCCCAAAAGGACACCTTCAAGTTCCTCTGATGACCATGCAGATATTGATCGTTTTGTGATTTACTTGCGTGAAGTTAACAAAATAGTGATTCCCCAGTTTCCAGTGGTTCCTGACATTACAACACTCTTGACAATGATTCCTTTTTCTGCTAAATTATTTTCTGTCATTGATTTGAAAAATGCATTCTTCAGTATTCCCATTCCTTCTGATAGCAGGTATCTGTTCGGGTTCACCCTAGCTGGTAGAAGCTTTAGATTCTGTCGCGCTCCTCAAGGCTATACAGAACGTCTGAGTATTTATAGTTGAGCATTGAAAGATCAGCTGGATTCCTTGTCCCTTCCCACAGTTAATATATTGCTCCTATATGTTGATGACCCGCCCATCGCCTCGGACACAGAAAAAGGTTCAATAGACAGTATGGTTAAATTGTTGCTCCATTTAGCTGACCATGGTCATAAGGTATCCCTTTCCAAATTTCCGTACTGTCGCAGGAGGTCACCTATTTAGGTCACCTGCTGTCCCAGGAGGGTAGGAGATTTACCTCTAAGTGCATCAGTACCATTCTGGAAAATGCCTATTCCACACAAGGAATATTAACCCATTCCCCCCTTCACATGACTTAAAGGTTGCGGTTCAAGCCCTAGTGATCTCTAAGCTTGAGTAATAAAGCGCAACCCTTTGCAGCCTTTCTAGAGCGAAGATGGCCCCTTTCAGGGCTACCCTCAATTCTGCAGCCAGGCTCGCAACAGGCTTGAAAAAATACAATCATTTTTTTTTTTTTTTAAGACCAACGGTCCCAAACTTTATTCAGTTTCACAGATAAGCCAGTAGTTATTCATACAGTGTCAGAACAACGGATTATTGCTACAAACATTAACCCCGCAGATAGTACATGTCGACACATCAGTTACACATGAGTGAAAACAAACAGTTGCTGGTGAAAGTGCATCAGTCCATAAATGACGGTGTCAGGAAATGTCACATGGTGCAGTGCCTACGGTCCACAGCACTGCAACAAGGAACTAACGTGTTCAAAACGAAAAGCCAACAGTCATTGTTTGAAATGGAGTTCCCTGGTCAATGTAGCAGGGGATAGAGGCGGCATCATACCCTCCGGTGTCTGGTGGGTCGCTGGGTGCCCGCTTCCTAGTCCTGGGCTCATCTAAGCAGCTTTATAGGAGATGTAGACGAGGAAGGGCGGTCGGGTGTTATCGAGAGCATAGTATGAACGGCCTCTGTGTCAACCAGAAGAATTAACTGGGTAGTCGAAAACAGGGGGGGGGGAAAGGAACATTTCAATAACCGTTAGACTAGTATTCGTGTGTGTGGTAGTGCATCTGGGATTCTAACTGTGTGTGGTGCACCCTGTGTGGGTCGTGCAGGGGGAGGGGCAATGGAGGAGGCGGCGTCGCCGCGGCTGTAAGGCAATAGGGGGGGCTGAGCGGCGGGGGGGGGGCGACAGCGGCAGGGGACATCACCATCGCGCAGGACCCCTGTCATCGGGGGGGGTAGGGGAGGTAGGGAGGCGCGCGGGATTGAAAAAATACAATCATATCACATCAGAGCTGATATCCCTAAATTGGCTCCCTTACGAAGATAGGTTACAAATAAAAATTGCATGTATGGCATATAAAGCCATTCATTTCAATACCCCATTATACCTCGCTCAAAAGTCAGAGCTCTGGGGTGGATATAGATCCTCAAAAAGTGCCAGCACATTACTGCTCAAACCACAAAATGTTTAACGTACAATCAAGCCTTCTCGGGTATTGCCCCGAGGATTTGGAATGCCCTAGCCACTGAAGTCAGGTTGAAGCCCTATTAAAAAATGAAGTCAAATTGATACTGATGAAGAAACTCTCACCACTGTAATGGATCCTCCAAGTCGCTAGAAGACACCTTGTCGGTCGGAGTATATGAAGTCTGTCTTGCCGATCTGTCGGTCCTATATTACCTCGGCTCCATTCTGCTTGCAACTGATATATGGTAATGTGCTATGATGCCCCCTGTGCCCATGGGCGCAATATAGACTTTATCCCTATACTTCCTTTCTCAAGGCAGTATAAATGTTATGGGCAAATAAACTTTTGCCTGGACTCATTGCTTCCTTTGTCCCTAAGGCACCTTGCTTTATGAGACTGTTATGACTGTTTTTTGTTTGGTTGATCTGGTTTTTATCCGTTGTATCCTTCCCTGACTTACTGTAAAGCGCTCTGATACCCCCGGTGGTCATGTTTGCGCTGTAGGAAACTTTTAAAATAAATAAATAAAATATTCCACAAACTCAGAAAGATAAGCGCACTTTCATAGGTATCACTTCCTACTGCAGGCAGTGGATACCTGGCTACTCGCTGCTTATTAAGCCCCTGATTGCACTAACACAAACAAATTTGCATGTACTCCTGCCTTGGATGCCAGAGGTCTTTTGAGCAATTAAAAACTGTGCTTTGCTCAACTCCAGTGCTTGGTACCCCTAATTATGCTAAATGATTTGTGTTGTATGTCCATGAGCCGGGTGGTTGTGTACTTTCTGTTTTAACACAAAAATTTGGGGATAAGCAATGACTGTGTGCTTATTTCTCTGCTGGGCTTGACCCTGTCGTACAAGCCCTTCCGTGCTTAGAGCGGTCAGGACTGTGGTTGTGTCAAAAAGACAATTGGCGGGACTCAAACTTGATACTGACCTCACCGTTATAGTACCCCATGCTGTGGATACACTTTTGAATAAGACTAAGACACAGCACCTCACCAGTGCACGTCTGACAGGCTATGAGCTAACGCTCTTCACAAAGCACATCACGATTAAACGCTGTGCCACTTTGAATCCAGCCACGTTACTACCCCTCCCTGCTGAGAATGAGGAGATTGACATACATGATTGTATCTTACGGGTGGAAGAAGAGACAAAAGGGTGGGTAGACCTGACTGATGTTCCTTTAACTAACCCATAGGGGAAATATATGTAGATGGCTCTTGTTTCAAATTACCAGATGACACCGCCACTGCAGCATACTCAATTACTACTTTGCGTACGGTAGTTGAAACATCACAAGTTTCCTATCAGTCTGCCCAGGCAGCTGAGTTAGTCTCTCTTATTCGAGCCTGCGAAGTGAGTGAGGGGCTAGTTGTCAATATTTATACTGACAGTCAGTATGCCTTCGGGGTCGAGCAAAATTTTGGGCATTTCTCTGGGCAGAGAGAGGGTTCCTTACTTCCCACGAGACACGCATTCAGCATGGTCCTCTTATACATTGGCTTCTGTCCACTCTGGTACTCCCTAAGAAATTGGCCATAATGTAGTGCAGCGCTCATAGAAAAGTACAGCAAACACGAATGATGAGGGATGTTGGATAGACTAGTCAGGAAAGCAAAGATGGATGTTGCCAGATGCATATGTTTTTCGTGTAGTCATGATGGCCCAGCTCATATCAGTGCTAAGGATATTTGCAAACTGTTAGACCTTGTATGGCAAAATGACAATATTTCAAAGATGACTGCACATTTAGTAAAGTACTGTATGGTGTGTATGATGCACAATCCTGGCAAAGGTACCCCTATGCCACCTGGAAATTTTGCACCTCCCACCTTCCCTTTCGAGGTCCTTCAAATAGACTATAGCGAAATGGACAGGGTCAATAATTTGAACGGACACTGGCAACACTTGCCCTTGCCATCAGTTTTGTTGCATTCCCTTTTTCTTGTTTCATAATGTATCCATTTGGTCGACTTATCGAGGAGGAGGAACAGCTATTTGCATCACTTCGATCAGCGCAGGGCTGGACCACAAAGAGTAAAATAGTCTTTGCATTGATAGTTGTGATTGCATTCTTAACAGTACTTGAATAGCTTGGTTACTGGAGGAAAAGTATCCTGTACATTCCTAGGTTGGTACAACGCCCACTTCTCATGAGCATATGTTTGTTACTTTGGCCCCTCACAAAGGGGAACATAAAAAGACTTACACAGATAATGTGTTTATGCAAATGTTGCATCAAGCCCATGATGTGTCTAATACAACAAATTGTTGGGTTTGTGGAGTGCTTCCCTCTGTTACTCATAAGAGCGATAATTTGTTGTCCCTGTCATTGTCATATATTGGCAGTTGTAAAGGCTGGTTTCAATTGTTCGTTATTATGCACTATTATTTCCAATTATCTACTCAAGTTATGACATCTACTGATTCTCGCACTGTGGTACAGTATATAAGTTTCCATCACGGATTTACTCCCCTAGGATGAGAAGGAAACGGGATATTCGGTACACTATCCCCACCATCTTATATAAGCATATATGATAAAATACAGAACAAAGCATGGCTTAAAATGGAAATGGCTGATTTCCAAAGAGTCAACACTTCCGAGTACTTCCAATATTTCCAAGATCGTAATGTTACTAAGGACACACCCATGCAGGTGTCTGTGGTTAACACCACCGCTAGATGTTACCACTCTTTCCTTCTTCCCATTGTGTAGATTTTCCCGTCCAATTACCATAAAGACCATTGGCTGCAATGTAGGAGTATAAACTCGCCCGAGTCAGTAGGGTTGTGGAAATTGAGGATATAGATCAGACACAGACCACCTGGCAACAGTTTGACGATGCTGGAAGGGGTCTTTTACCCTTCTGGGGTCACATGGCTAATAGTCTCCAGCTTTGTCGGCTTACAAGACTTGTGGAAGAGCTTATTAATACAACAGCTGGGATACTGATAAACATTACCGTTGAGCACCAGGCTACGCTGCTCGTTATATTACAAAACAAGATGGTCTTAGACATCAACCTTGTTGATCGGGGAGGGGCCTCTTGAATCATTGGCAGCAGCTGTTGTGTTTACATACCAGACCACGTCCTCACGGCTATAAAAAAAATTGCATAGACTGTCATCAGACCTATACCAAGCGACAGGTACTTGGACATTGGTGGTTTTGGAATATGCTAACAACAAGGGGTTGGAAAATCCTTATCTTTTTGGTTGCAGTTGCTGGTGTTATCTGTACATGTTGTCTTTGCATACACTGCTTTTCAGCTTGTTGTACCTACTGTTTACGTGGTCTGACACCAAGACCAACATTTCTGTTCATGACACCAATGCTGCGATCATGCTGCAAAAACAAATTGATGAAATCATGCAGATTGACAAAGGTATCTGCATCTGGTGCTGTTTCTTATCTTCGCAACGTGTTATTCATTTCTAGATAGTAATATGCAATGGTTAGTGAATGCTAAAAGGAGGGTCTGTTGGAATAAAAATGTTCTAGCTGTATTGTTTACGTATTGTGTGCCTTAAGTTAGCATTTGGGGCACCATTTTATGTTTGACCGCCATTTTGAGTTACAATTGTAGTTGATTTCTTTCCTTGCCTCTGCTGAAAGCATCTGTGATAGTTTTTGTTTGTCCAAGGTTGAGCCTTGCTCTGCTAATGAATACACTGTTCTTATTAGGGCATACCTTTCACACTATATAGGCCTGCTCCCACCCATAGAGCTGTGGGCACAAGCAGAGAGAACTTGGCATCGAGATGGTATGTGCACAGTCTCAGGATCGAAACTCATACTTCTGTATCTCCTTTGTTCAGCTGCTACCAACTGGGAATTTCCAGTCAGGGTGTGACTTTAGTGGTTCTGAATTGTACAAAATGTATCGCTATGCTTGCTGAAGTTAGTCCTGCTGCAGCATTCCCAGGAGGCTGGTTAGACTGGACTCCACTCGAGTGTACCTGAATAAATATGCTTGGTTTTTATTATCTACTATCTGACCGACTCTTCATTTGTGTGGAAGACTGGGAGGTGGTCGTGAGTGACCCGGATGGACCTAATCGGGTCACTTCCTTCACTTGACACCCCCATGTGCATTTATAGCACACCAGGTCCCCGAGAACCTCTGACACCCCGATGTGCAGATACAGCACCACAGAACCCAAAGAGCCCCTGATACATCCATGTGCAGCTACAGCACCCCAGGATCTCAAGCACCACTGACACCCCTATGTGTAGCTACAGCACAGCAGGACCCTGAGCACCCCTGACAACCCTATGTGCAGCTACAACACCCCATGATCCCGGGCCACCCTGACACCCCCCTGTTCAGCCACAGCAACCCAGGACCTGAGCCTCCCTGACACCCCCATGTGCAGCTACAACACCCCAGGACCCGACCCTCTCTGACACACCCATGTGCAGCTACAGCACCCCTGGGACCCCAGCACCCCTGACACCCCCATGTGCAGCTAAAGCACCCCAGGACCACAAGCACCCCTGACACACCCTATGTGCAGCTACAGCACCCCAGGACACAAAGCACCCCTGACACACCCATGTGCAGCTATAGCATCCCATGTCCCTGAGAATCCCTGACACCCCATGTGCATCTACAGCACCCCTGGACCCCGAGCACCCCTGACACCCCAATGTGCAGCTACAGCACCTGAGGACCACGAGCACCCCTGAGACCCCAATGTGCAGCAACAGCACCCCTAGACCCTGAGCCCCCCTGACACCCCTATGTGCAGATACAGCACCCGAGGACCCCTAAAACCCCTGACACCCCCATGTGTATCTACTGCACCCCGGGACGCCGAGCCTCCCCGATGCCCCAATATGCATTTACAGCACCCCAGGACCCAGAGCGCCCCTGACACCCCATGTGCAGAAACAGCACCCCTGGACCACGAGACTCCCTGGCACCCCCATGTGCATCTACAGCACCCGAGGACCCCGAGCACCCCTGACACCCCCATGTGCATCTACAGCACCCCTGGATCCTGAGCACCCCTGACACCCCATGTGCAGCTACAGCACCCCAGGATTCAAAGCACCCCTGACACCCCCATGTGCAGTTACAGCACCCAAGAAACCCGAGCACCTCCATGTGCACATACAGCACCCCAGGACGAGGGCACCACTGACACCCCCATGTGAAGCTACAGCACCCCGGGACCCAAGCACCCCTGACACCCCCATGTGCAGCTACAGCACCCCAGGACCCTGAGCCCCTGACACCCCCATGTGCAGCTACAGCACCCCAGGACCCCGAGCCCTTGACACCACCATGTGCAGCTCCAGCACCCCAGAAACCCGAGCACCCCAATGTGCACATACAGCACCCCAGGATTCAAAGCACCCCTGACACCCCCATGTGCAGCTACAGCACCCAAGAAACCCGAGCACCCCCATGTGCACATACAGCACCCCAGGACCAGGGTGTGGTAAATAAATAATTAAATACCGGTACTATTTTTCAGGATACTATAATAACAGATAGCTCAATAAATAAGAGTCAAGATTCGAGGTAGCTGGAGTTTGCAGGTTTTAATACAGCATAAAGGACAGGAACAGGACAACCTGCACGGGAATAGGATGGCAGCTGCCGGGGGCAGGATCGGGACAACAGCTAACTTTTTAATAACAGTGCACAAGCATATATACTTAAACAAAATACATGGTATTCAATACAGTAGGCGTAGCAGTGGGCGGGGTTCGTAACAGTCGCGAAAGATAAGGCTGAAGTGGATGTAACAAGAGGCGTGTACATAGACATGTGATGTAAACGTAACAGAATATGTCATAAATGGGGCGGAAACATGGAGGGGGCTACCTAAGGAGCCGGGACCTCTAACCTAGTGGTGCGCGCAAACTGACAATGACGTGTTACTAGGAGGAACTGGGGGCTATGACTTCTGTGCTAGAAGAAGAGACTGAAGTCTGGAGAGTCAGAGCGACATGTACCTAAACACTATCTAGTATCTGATGTTTAGAGAACATATTGATAGAATCCAAAAGTTATCAGGGTAAAGGCTAACAGACTCTAAGACTGGTGCATGCATTATTCTACATGTAGTGCGTGTTGAGGAATATTAAATGACCATTAATACAGTATTTCTCTTACATGGAGACGTAAAGGCTAGACGATGACTGAAACTATTGATGCGATTCAGTAGCTTAGGAATGCAGAGAAGGAGAGCTGGACTGATAACTAGAATCATAACATACTCTTGGCAGACTGGCAGGCAGAGCCAGGCCGAGCCGGGCACTGTGAGGCATGAAGTAAGTGAAGGGTCAGGGATACAGGTGGGGGCTGTATCGCTCCTTGGAGAGGGTTCAGGAGACAGGAGCTGAATCTGAGTCCGGGCCCTTTTGAGGCCTAGAAACGGGGACTTTACAATGAATTAACGTGCACACTGTGAAACGTGGCCACATAACTTTACATAGGCCTAATACTCGTAGCTTTCACGAGAACTGGAAACTGGCATACTAGAGTTGGACACGACTATAATTGCGTCTTTAATCGATCATGGGGAATACATATTGCATATTAATCATGCACATATAGCATAAGATGGGGAACACGTAGGGACACAGAACACGGCAAAATTTACTTTTCCACATTCCCTCCTTGTCACTACGTTTCCATCAGGAAACATCTATATTCATGATACCATCTATCATTTCATACAGTATCATTTGCTCGTCTCGAATTGTCTTGGAACGGGATCTAGGACGGGACTTGGGACTAGGAATACAAGATGTAGCACAAATGCCGCAAATCGCAGGGCCACATTGTAAACAGAGGCAGCAACTGAAAACGATCATTACTGCTATACCTAGGAATGACAATACTTTCCATCCCCAGGCAGAAATTATACTCCAGAGCCAACCGGACCATGTCCAGGTGCCTGGATTCTGGTGTAATTGATGGGCAATTTTATGAAGTCTGGTTATAGCTGAATAAACAGACGGCGCGTTATTAGGAATGAAAATGCAGCAACTAGATCCGATGACTCTACATGCTCCTCCTCTATCGGCCAGTATGACGTCAAGAACGAGGCGATTTTGGAGCACGACAAATCTCATAGCAGATTGCTCTTCGGTTAAGAAACCTAGAGCAGAGGCAGTCTCATTCACTACTGCTTCAAGGGTTCTGGTTAATCTACGTATTAATTTACTATTCTGGGTAGGGCCTATAAAGAAAAAGAAACCTCTATTGAAGTCTGTATACTGTTCTAGAGCAGTTTCAGTTTGATCGACAATCGGGGACTCGATCTCCCTTCTATGTCTAATGTGTACTAGATGTGTGTTTCTATGATAATCGGATGGGGCTAGGAAAACTGGTGGCAGTAGGAAAGCAATGTAACATGTTCCCTCCCAATCGAGGGGCAGACGAACATATGCGGTCTGACCACAAACAAAATAAGAATGACGTGAAGCTTTGAAAATAGATTTCCCACTGTCACTATACTTGACAATAGTAGTACAATCACTATGTCCTACATATACGGAACCATTATTTCTGACACATAATTCGCCTTTGACTGGTAGTACTGAAATAGCAGGTAAGTCTGGAGTAGGATCAGACTGAACATTCAGGACCATAAAATTCGAAGAATAATTACCCAAATTATAAACCTCATTTTCTAGATCTAACCCTGTTCTGTGGGGAAGACCTTGCTTGTCTGGAAAACATGTACTATTCAGAAGGGACATATCTGTTGAGGATGACGTTAACATGGACCAGGCTCCACACGAACCATTATGTGAAAACGGATAAGGAAACAGTGGCAGAACTCCCTTCGGTGTCTGGAAAGGGGGGAGTCGACCACACACCCAACAATTAGTGGCATTGCTGGTCTGGTGTGAATAATGTAACATACGGATAAATGTATTGTTGCGCATAGCAAGACGATAGGATAGTTCGTGAGGAGGCAGATCACTAAAGGTGTGCTCTACTGTAGTATTAGAAAACATATTTACATGAGAAATTGGAAAACATAAATGAAATGCATAACTTGTGCAGGTAACCATCAAACTCAGAAACAATATAAAACTTAGAAAAACGATACATCTGATTGAGTTTTGACTAACTCTCTCACTATGGGGGTCTATCTCATACATGTCAGAAACCTGTCTAACCGTTTCACCCGAGGGGGACTTAGACAATTAACCTGGCTGACTTATTTTACTAGACCTGAGCTTCTTTTTATACTCCTACTGCGGAGTCTCTTCTAACAGGGGAGGCTTGGAATCAAAGTTTGTAGCGGGACAGTCCTTGAGAATAGGGCAGTTGTTAGACTCGGAAGTGTCCGTAGAAGTATCACTGAACGTTTTAGTTCTTAGTCCATGAAATTTCTTGACGTGAGACAGGTGCACCCAGCCTTTTCTGCCTTCCAACTTCACGGCCGTGCGGGTGGTCAGAAGGACTAACTTCGGCTCCTTCCAGCGAGGCTCCAGCGGACTTGAACGATCAAAATTCCTGATTAAGACCAGGGTGCCGGGAAGGACCTTGTGTGGCTTGACTTCAGTATTGTCGGGAAATGCAGCGGCAACCTGTGAACGACAAGAGTGTAGGGCAGACATCAAGGAAGCTAGGTAATCTGTCAGCATATTACTAGAAACATCTGTAATACTTCGGGGTCTAGGTGTACCCCACATGTTCGGGGGGCGGCCGAATACGACCTCATAAGGGGACAGACCTGATCTGGAGTGTGCGACCATGCGCATATAAAATAGGGCGACTGGCAGGGCTACTAACCAGTCTACACCTTTTTCTTGACAGATCTTGGCAATACGGGTTTTCAAAGTCTGGTTATGTCTCTCTACGAGACCTGCTGCTTCAGGATGGCGTACACAATGAAACTTCCACTGGTACCCTAACAGAAGGGAAACATGCTTCATGAGCTCAGATGAGAATGGCTGGCCGTTATCAGAATACACGACCCTAGGGAGTCCATAGCGGGGGAAGAATTCACGAACCAACTGCTTGGCAGTGGTCGCGGGTCGGCTGTATAATCTGGGACTGGATATGCTTCTGTCCACCTGGACAAAGCGCATACAACTACAAGGACATACTTGAAACCTCGACATCGCTCCATCTGAATATAATCCATCTGGAGGACTTCAAAAGGGTGGTCAGGGGGCTGGAATCCACCTTGTTTCACCGGGACACTTTTACCTGGATTGAACTGGCAACATATCATACAGGTACGGACTTTCTGCTTGGCTGCAGCTCGTAAATGCTTGTTGAACCAAAGGTTCTGGATACTGTCTAACATGGCTTTTTCTCCTAAGTGTGCTGGACTATGTGCGGTATTGATAATGACTTGAACCATTGAGTCAGGGAGAAACCATGTGGCCTTTCCCTTCGTCACCCATCCCTGATCTGTCTGGACCCCTCCTTGTTCGGACCATTTCTTGATTTCTTCAGGAGTAGCATGTGACTGGATATCTATGACATCTTGAGTAGGGTCCTTAACTGTCATACAAGTAGTCTGTTCTAGAGTGGATGTCGGTGTCTTGTTAACTGGTATGTCTGGTGTCTGTGCTGTAAGCTTGGCTGTTGGATCTGCTAGATCATTACCTTGAGAAATAATGTCAGTGACTTTCGTATGTGCTTTGCACTTCATGATAGCGATAGCTGTCGGTAAATGTATTGCATCTAACAGAGCTTGAATGAGGAGACCATGCTGAATCTTGGTTCCATGAGAAGTCATGAAACCTCTCTCTTGCCAGAGCACTCCGAAGTCGTGTACAACTCCGAATGCATAACGTGAATCTGTGTATATGTTAACTTTCAGGTTCTTGGCACATATGCAGGCTTGAGTCAGAGCAACTAGCTCTGCTGCTTGAGCGGACAGGGTGTCAATACGATGTGTCTCTATAACGTCAGTGTCAGTAGTCACTGCATACGCGGCTACTAGTTCTCCGGTACTTGATCTCATACATGAACCATCCACATAAAGTGTCAGGTTGGGATCTGGTAATGGAATATCTGTCAGATCTTGTCTTGGCTTTGTCATGGTGTTAACTACTTCCACACAGTCATGTGTGGCAGGATTTGAAGTAACTGACGGTAACAGTGTAGCAGGATTTAGAACGTTGCAGCGTCTGATTTCTATGTGTGGCTGGAACAGTGTCAGTTCATAACCTGTTAAACGTGCAATTGTCAAGTGCTGAGTCTGTGTTCGGTTTAAAAGAACTTCCACGGAGTGTGGAACTTGTACTGTCAAGGAGTGTCCTAATACTATGGAATCACTTTGTCTAATAGCTAGTGCTGTGGCTGCAACTGACTTGAGGCACGCAGGCAGAGCCTGAGCTACTGGATCTAATGTGCTCGAAAAATAAGCACAAGGCTTGTATTGTCCGGCTTGATCTTGTGTAAGAACAGATAATGCTGTACCATCACGTTCCGTGACAAAAAGTGTAAAAGGCTTACTGTAGTTCGGTGTAGCTAGAACAGGAGCTTGGCATAAGGCTTTCTTTAACTCATTAAAACTAAGTGTATGTTCAGATGTCCAAGGGAGAACAGTCGATACGGCTGCCTCCTGAGTCGTTAACTGTATCAGTGGCTTGGCTAGGAATGCATACTGGGGAATCCATTGTCTGCAGTAAGAAGTGAGGCCGATAAAAGCACGTACCTCCTTCTGGGTCTTGGGCTGAGGAAGACTCGCTATTAACTGGATACGGTCAGGTGTCAACTGCCTACCCCTCTTGGACAGTAAGTGGCCTAAGTAGATCACTTGCTGGACACAGAATTGAAGCTTCGAAGGGGACACCTTGTGCCCCGTCTCGGCTAGAAAATACAGAACTGTAAGTGACGCACGCTCGCAGTCACGTTCAGAACGGGCTGTGATCAGTAGATCATCGACATACTGGAGCAGGGCAGTGTCAGTTGGCATGTGAATATTGTCTAGTTGCCTTTTAAGTGCTTGACTGTAAATACTAGGACTTTCTGTGAAACCTTGAGGAGCTCGTGTGAATTTATAGCTCCTTCCATTTAAACAGAATCCGAAAAGGAACTGGCTGTCTGGATGAATGGGGACACTGAAAAATGCGTTCTTGAGGTCTATGACAGTGAAAAATGTGGCTTCAGAATCAATGGCTGTCAACAGGGAAGAAATATCTGGAACAACTGGGTACTGGGGAATGATACATTTATTGAGTTCTCGAAGGTCAATCACTAATCGATATACTGGGGGTGCATTTGGATCAGTACGTTTCATGACTGGAATGATAGGAGAATTACATACATTGGAGTCAGTTTCTACAACTACTCCTTGAGCCGTGAGCTCGTCAATAATTTTGGATAAGGCTGCTACAGCCTCGGGTGGCAATCTGTACTGTCTAATTCGTGGTAGGACTATACCTTGCTTGAGAGTCACACGATGGGGTGTGATTTGCATAAAACCAACATCAGTTGGACCTTGTGCCCATAGATGCTGCGGAACATTAGACAATCTCGGATCGAAATCTCGTAAAACATAGTGACCCTTGAAGTCACGCAAAAACAAACGTATTCCCTCTGGGGAGCAGCAAATAACTGCACCTAATTCTTTCAATGTTTTAATGCCTAACAAATTTTCTGGACATGATTTCGTAAGTAATAGATCAGTAGTTCGGGACAATGGACCTACTTCTAGAGTAACTGGTTTGGAAATCTCGTTAACTATTGGCTTTCCTGAAAATCCAAGGGAAACATTTCTAGAGCCTGAGAGCGGAGCCCCTGGAACCTCGTCATGACTGATAGTAGTCCTACTTGCCCCTGTATCAATCAAAAATTTTCTGTCTTTCCCTAATACTTGACTATGTACATAAGGACCCTCTTGATCTACAGGAATCTCGATGAGAGGCAAGCCTACCTCCCTCTCTAGGCTGTTTCATGAATACGGCTGGTACTCTGGATACTCGGACTGGGCATACTGGTACATCTGCTGTGTAACATGCTGTGTTGCAGCTATAGGCTGCGGTACTGGAGCTGTCTGTGGTGCATTCTGTGGCTGAGAAGTCTGTGAAACTTGCTCTTGTCTAGGCGGACGTGGTCTTTCTTTAGTCTTACCAGTGGCTATATTGTGTTTCAGAACTGCACACTCGTTTATAAAATGACCTGGCTGTTTACAATAGTTGCATGTCCCTTTAACGGGAGCTGCAGGATGACTGGCTTGATTCGGACCCCTCTTCTGACTGTCTTGAGGAACAGATTGTGCAACTAATACTTTCATTTTCGTGTCTTTCATACGTCTTCTCTCGTGTTCTTGCTCTTCTCTGATTCTATTCTGGTGGTACTGGAGCATCTGTAACATCTGGGACGGAGTACTAGCTTGCCATGTACTTTCGACTTTCAAAACTCGATTCTTAACTTGTGGACTTGAATTCTCGACTAATTTAGTAACAAAAAGATGAGGGTATGACTCACTACTCGTCTTTAAACCACTGTTTATGATAAAACATTTCTCGAATCTGGAATAAAAATCACTAGTGTCTCCGTCTTGTTTCTGTTTACAGGCTGAGATTGCATCCCAGTCTTCCTTTTTAGTGGCTAATAACCTAGGCAAAACCTGTATCAATAATTCTGGTAATTCTTTACATTTGTCTCCAAGACCGGTACCTGGTACTCGTATCTTATCTTCAGCTTCTAGAGCTGTCCAATCAATCTTTTTCTCTCCCACCTCCCATTCTTTTTCTTTGAGTTTTTCATATATGCCCGCAGGCAACAGGACTTTTAACATTTTAATAATATCTGGATACGTGTATTCTCCCATACGGAGCATGTCTTTTAATTCTCGGTGGAACCCTGCTGGATCTTTGTCGTGACAGGGAATTAACTTCTTCATTTCTAAGAGTTCCATCTTGGTAACTGGGGTATAAACAAATACTCGTTGCATTTCACCACCCGCTGTCTTAACTGGGTGTACTTCTCGTAACGGATGCTGTCTGTCTATGTAAAACGGTTTACTTTCCGGGGGTGAGACATGAACAAAATGCGGGTTCAGAAACGTTCTATATTTGTGGCGCTGTTCTAGAATGACACTAATTAAATCGGTACCTAAACCTTTCCATTTATACTGGAGTAATTTGTTCAGAACATCATGTAACGGACCTGGATCAGAATGTTGACCCTCATACAGTGTAATGAGGTGTTGAATCATATACATACCCACCAGTCGCTGCTCGGCTGGGGGCAGTTTCAGAAACATTTGTGCCACTATTTCGTCTGGAAAAGTGGTAGAATCAGTAATCCATCGGACTGCTGATCGGGCTAGTTCTTGTTCATGCATGGTACCTAACTCACTATAACCGATTCGTGATTTCAGAATTTGATCGGTAGCTTGAAATACTTGTTCTAGAGAGCCTTGTTCTGGTGCTGGAAGATGAAAGACTTTCTTGTGTTCTAGGCGTAAATGTCGGTCTGGAAATCTAGATTTACCTACATACGCTATTCTGGCGGGATTCTCGTCGTCTACCTCTTCAGTAGGAGAGTCATTTTCTTTCTCGCTTCCTAGAGCTTCTTTGCGTTGTTCGTGTAACCTTATTATTTCTTTACGTATTTTCTTGTACATACTCTCTATACTATTGAGTGTCTTGTGCTTACCCTCGGCTATATTATCACTCCACCTTGTCAGAATTTTCATTTCGTTCGGATCTTTAGTCGGGGAATCTTGTTCCCTAATTAAACAATTGATCAGAAACTTTAATAACATGAACTGGATCTCAGCTTTCCTGAGAGACATGACTTCACCAATACTTTCTGGATCGTCTCCTGTACGAATGAAACGATACATTCTGTCTAGATCTTCTTTCATATTCGGTAGGGTGACCAAATACTCGGACACCTGCCTTATACGTACGGAATATATAACCATACTATCCTCGCCTGGGACTGGATCATAGCAGCATTCAGTAAGAGCTCGCCTGATTTCTGCAATGGACTGATATTTGGGCGTACGCTGTAATGCACGTTCATGTAACTCGACTACCCCTAGACGTCTATTTGGCGGCGGGGTACCAGGAGGACCTCCTCCCGCGGCCCCTGAACTGGAATCGTCGACTGATACTCTTCGTGCTGGCAAAGTGACTGATGTGGCGGGAATTTGTACTACGGGCTGGACCGGGGGTACCGTAACAGGTGCTGTAACAGGTGCCCCGGTGGCTGGAGGACCATGAATTACATTATTTACAGGAGCTGGTGGAACAGGATTTGCATATTCTGGGACTGTGTCGTCCAAATAGGACGAGAGAAAAATATCAGCTGCGGTCGGTTTGTGACGTAGCTTGGTCGGAACTAAGGGTGGCGGGAAATTACTGGCTGCCTCCGGGGTTGCTTTTGGCAAGCCCTCGGCAAGAAGAGGATACATACCCTTAATGAGGGCATTCCTCTGTCTGTCTGACTGTTCGGTTTTAACTCGTTCACCTATTTCGATTAATTCCCTTTCTTGGGCTCTTTCTGAGGATTCTCTACTTAATTCTGACTTTCTGATTTCTTTTTCGGTTCTTTTATGAGATTCTTTGCGCCATAACTCGATGGCATCTTTCTGTGACTGTCTGGCTTTCTTTTTCCATAATGCTTCTTCTACTCGCATGATGCACTCGGCATCCCATGTACCCGATACGGGCCATCTATACTTTTCTTCTAACTGTTTGGTGTACTCCACCCATAAATCTAGATATAATATGGCACTTATGCCATGCTTATGATACATAAAATGACCTGGACTGTCCCTAGGCGGGACAGGAACTGCTTCTTCTAACAGACCTTTTCTAGTTCTTAACTGACGTAACTTGGAGAATAGAGGCATGACTGGGTTGGAGTCTAGACACAATACAATACACAATGAACACGATAATTACTGAAGAACAACACATTCATACCACGACATTGAAATACATGAATGACATTTAAGATAATAGTTCGGACAAAATACTACCTGGAAACAGAAAACAGAATACATGAATTTCTCGAGAACAGAACAGACTAGAACAGAAAGTAGATGCACTGCTAAAACAGTACGAAACTTACCGGTCTCATAAAGAGACACGTCAGGACCCGCATCCACCTAAGTGAACACTTCGTGTTGGATCTGTGTACCCAAACCCACGGACCAGAGACAATGCAATTGACCCTGTCTAGATACTACCCCAGCAACGGTACTCACCGGGCAGCAAGAACGGAAGGCCTCGGACTGGACTGGACTGCTACGACGACGGACGGACGAACTTCGGACTTCTGTTACGGGTGGGCCTCCGGATACCTCGGACCTTGGACTCTCGGCTTGGGCTCTGGTCGGGACTCGCCGCGTTCCTCCACCACCTCGTCTGGATGCTGGACCGCAACCTCCGTCTCCTCCGTGGGCCTGAGGGATACTTGAAGCAGAAATATCTGCACGTGCACGGTATGGTTCCGTCACGGCTGCAGAGGGTCAGGGGGCTTGCGTGGCTTCTCCGGCGCGTGGGGAAAGGGCAAGTCCCTATTCGGGCGCCATTATGTGGTAAATAAATAATTAAATACCGGTACTATTTTTCAGGATACTATAATAACAGATAGCTCAATAAATAAGAGTCAAGATTCGAGGTAGCTGGAGTTTGCAGGTTTTAATACAGCATAAAGGACAGGAACAGGACAACCTGCACGGGAATAGGATGGCAGCTGCCGGGGGCAGGATCGGGACAACAGCTAACTTTTTAATAACAGTGCACAAGCATATATACTTAAACAAAATACATGGTATTCAATACAGTAGGCGTAGCAGTGGGCGGGGTTCGTAACAGTCGCGAAAGATAAGGCTGAAGTGGATGTAACAAGAGGCGTGTACATAGACATGTGATGTAAACGTAACAGAATATGTCATAAATGGGGCGGAAACATGGAGGGGGCTACCTAAGGAGCCGGGACCTCTAACCTAGTGGTGCGCGCAAACTGACAATGACGTGTTACTAGGAGGAACTGGGGGCTATGACTTCTACTAGAAGAAGAGACTGAAGTCTGGAGAGTCAGAGCGACATGTACCTAAACACTATCTAGTATCTGATGTTTAGAGAACATATTGATAGAATCCAAAAGTTATCAGGGTAAAGGCTAACAGACTCTAAGACTGGTGCATGCATTATTCTACATGTAGTGCGTGTTGAGGAATATTAAATGACCATTAATACAGTATTTCTCTTACATGGAGACGTAAAGGCTAGACGATGACTGAAACTATTGATGCGATTCAGTAGCTTAGGAATGCAGAGAAGGAGAGCTGGACTGATAACTAGAATCATAACATACTCTTGGCAGACTGGCAGGCAGAGCCAGGCCGAGCCGGGCACTGTGAGGCATGAAGTAAGTGAAGGGTCAGGGATACAGGTGGGGGCTGTATCGCTCCTTGGAGAGGGTTCAGGAGACAGGAGCTGAATCTGAGTCCGGGCCCTTTTGAGGCCTAGAAACGGGGACTTTACAATGAATTAACGTGCACACTGTGAAACGTGGCCACATAACTTTACATAGGCCTAATACTCGTAGCTTTCACGAGAACTGGAAACTGGCATACTAGAGTTGGACACGACTATAATTGCGTCTTTAATCGATCATGGGGAATACATATTGCATATTAATCATGCACATATAGCATAAGATGGGGAACACGTAGGGACACAGAACACGGCAAAATTTACTTTTCCACAAGGGCACCACTGACATCCCCATGTGCAGCTACAGCACCCCAGAAACCCGAGCACCCCCATGTGCAGCTCCAGCACCCCAGAAACCCGAGCACCCCCATGTGCAGCGACAGCACCCCCGGACCCAGAGCACCCCTGACGCCCCCATGTGCAGCTACAGCACCCCTGGACCCCGAGCACCCCTGACATCCCTGTGTCCAGCTGCAGCACCCCAGGACCAAGAGCAACCCTGAGACCCCCATGTGCAGCTACAGCACCCCAGGACCAGGGGACCCCTGACACCCCCATGTGCAGCTACAGCACCCCAGGACCCCGAGAACCCCTGACACCCCCATATGCATCTACAGCACCCCAGGACCCAGAGACTCCCTGGCACCCCCATGTGCAGTCACGGCACCCCAGGACCCCGAGAACCCCTGACACCCCCATGTGCAGCTACAGCACCCCTGGACCCTGAGCACCCCTGACACCCCCATGTGCAGCTACAGCACCCCAGGATCCTGAGCCCATGACACCACCATGTGCAGCTACAGCACCCCAGGACCCCAAGCACCCCTGACACCCCCATGTGCAGCTACAGCACCCCAGGACCCCAAGCACCCCTGACACCCCCATGTGCAGCTACAGCACCCCTGGACCCTGAGACTCCCTGGCACCCCCATGTGCAGCCACTGCACCCCAGGACCCCGAGAACCCCTGACACCCCCATGTGCAGCTACAGCACCCCTGGACCCTGAGCACCCCTGACACCCGCATGTGCAGCTACAGCACCCCAGGACCTCAAGCACCCCTGACACCCCTATGTGCAGCTACAGCACCCCAGGACCCCAAGCACCCCTGACACCCCCATGTGCAGCTACAGCACCCCTGGACCCTGAGCACCCCTGACACCCCCATGTGCAGCTACAGCACCCCAGGACCCCGAGCCCACGACACCACCATGTGCAGCTACAGCACCCCAGGACCCGAGCACCCCTGACATCCCCATGTGCAGCGACAGCCCCCTTGGATCCCGAGCACCCCTGACACCCCAATGTGCAGCTACAGCACCCCAGGACCCCGAGCACCCCTGGCACCCCCATGTGCACCTACATCACCCCAGGACTCAGAGCACTCCTGACACCCCACGTGCAGCTACGGTACCCCACAACCCAAAGCACCACTTGTGAGAAGTTGGCCTGGCATACGCTGTCCACTATTCTAGTGGGCACCTTGCACCAGTTCAAACGACCCTTATTGATGGTCGGTTAAAGACAACCTTTTGTGAAAGCTATCCTAGTGGTAGCTGTGGAGAGCAGCCTTCAGGCTAAGTCTTGAAGGAATGTAAAGCAGCTTGTTTTACCAGTCTATGATCTCGTGAATGACCAAATGAAAGCAGAACCACACCAGGTATATATATAAAATATATCTATTTATTCTAAACACATCCCACTAGTCTGCAGAAAAACACCAGCGCACATCACATATAGTAACTTTTATCCTCGGTGCAGTCAGCACTCTTCTTCCAGTAATATTCTTATCAGCACACTCTTTTCCAATCCAAGAAAGCCATGTTGTGTAGACGATTCAGACTTTATTTTTCTTAAAATACAATGCTCCACAGCTGACGCGCGTTTTGCCTATGCGGGCTTCCTCAAGGCTTATTCACAACGTAATGAGCACTATCCTCTTAAAATCACACGTTTACAAGTGTATGAAATTCTCTATATCAGATTCACCATGAATGTAATCCAATTCATTCAAACATGTGAGACATGTGTAATCAGGTCCTCTGTATTTTCAATTTTCATGGAGCCATGATAAGTTCCATCATTGTCGTTCGAACCTTTACAAACTCGTCATATACGTTTTCCCACAGTGCAAAAGAACATACGGTAAACTTAATATCACACAGTAAATTAGCACAATATACGTTGAGCCCCAGGGGCATACCAAACCATATATTAAGAAAGTGGTATAAGAAACAAGACTTGACTAGACACAGTGCCTAGAGCACCTTGAATCGCTGGGCCCACAAGGAACCACCCAAGGTAGTGACACAGGGGACCCATGGAGGACGCGTGCAGTGTGAGAACACAGCCGCAAATCACCATTAGGTTCTATGGGGAAAGTCGCAGTTGGAAATTTAAAGATAAAGGACACTTAGGAGAGGACTTTGAGCAAACCCCTTTAGACTTAAGGGTTCTAGGGCCAACACCCACGGATGCACCGGAGCACTTGAGTTATCTCACCAAGGGAAGCCGGATGCATATGTGTATTTTGGTGTCGGGAATCGTCGTCATTTTCAATGGTGATCTGCTGAAAAGTGCTGCTGCCATCCAAGTGGAAACTGGGGTGTCATAGTGAGCAAAAGAATGATGGATTTAACCCAGATCTCTTGACTGGGGGTGAATGTTTAGATTTGTTCTGCATTCCGTCCATCAATTGTGTGTCTTTTGCATCCAAGTGGAAAGTGTCCAGTGTGATCCAAGCCTGCATTGAAGATGAGAAGAACCTGAAAGCAGAGGGGACCGAGTCTGGGTCACTTGCCAGTGACCAGGGGCACGATAGTCGAATGCCCACTGATGTCGGGTGATTTCAGGTGAAAGAGGTGAAGCTTGACTCTTTAGCCACGAGGACCAGGAGGCGTCGACCACAACCAGGTTCAGGAGTCGAGCTGTCCTACAAAGGATGTTGAGTGCTGCGGTATCGGTGCCCAGAATGGACCCAACAAGCCTTGGCAACAGCAACCCATGCAGGAATCAAAAAAATGCTTCGGTGTAGACCAGCAAGGTCGGAAGAACTCACCACATGGTGGGTAGTCAGGGCACGTCTGGAGCTACCAGGAAAGCCCAAGGAAAATCAGAGTTGCCTTTGTAGGGACCCACCAGTTGACGGACCAGGGATTGCAAAGGAGCCTAAAGCTGAAATGCAAGAAGTGGGCTCACGGAACACTCGTGGAGTATAGCCCCACAATCTTTGATGCAAAAAGTGCTCGGGGCTTGAGCTACAAGTGACACAAAGCACAACTTCAAGAGACGTTGAGAAGTTAAAGCACTAGCAAATGTGCACAGTTTCCAGGGGTACTGGTTCCATGTCACTCGTGAGGGCTGCGGGTCTCAGCTTTGCTGGGGACTCGGGTCGGCCTCTGAGAAGTCTGGAAATCCTCTTCCTGTGTTGCAAATACTTCAGAGTCCGACGGCAGCTTTGGAAATGCAGATGGCAAGATGCTTCATTGGTGCCTGCAAAGCATGGGACTCACTCCTTGACCCCAAGGGAGATTCTTCTGTCCTGTAGTCTTTAGTAGAGCATCAAAGTTCCAGGATTCAGTTTCAGAGTTTCGTCCAGGTGTAATCTAAAGTCCTGTTGCCAGGGGTTCCTTACTTATACCTAAGAGAGGGGTTGGACATACTCTGGGGACCCACCTATTGGAGGGTCTGGAAAGAGGGGTGGCTACACCCATTTCCTTTGTTCAGTTTTGTTCCACTGCAGGGGCTAGTAGCCCCTGCTACCGGTTTGAACTGGGCTATGCACAGGGACACCAAATGTGCCCCCAGTGCAGACTTCAAAGCACTTTCAGAGTGCACCCACCCAGCCCCAATACACTAAAGCCTGTCTGGGAGGTGGTTACACCTCCCTGTGACAGGAAACCTATTGTCCAGGCCTCCCCTGCCGGAGTTTCGTCCATCAGCAGGAGGCCAGACTCGTGTCTGTGGCTGCAGCATCCATTTTGTGATGCCAGGGCTCTTTTAAACAATTACCGGTTAGACCAGTGTGTACATGTCTCTCCCTCTAGAAGGGTGGAATTCTACCCCCGCCACCAGGACTGGCGGGGGAGTAGGATTCCAAGTGTTTGACACCAAACACAACATGTTTCCTTGCAGCCATTCCAAAGTTAGCATTTACAGTGAGGTTTAATGCACTTAAGAGTATATGGTCTGGCTGCATCACAGAATAGCCTCAGAGAATAGGCTCTGAATGCTGCAGAGGGGCTCTGCTCATGCATGGGCACCCTCTCACACAAAACCAAGCACCCTGCCTTCAGGACTGATAAGGCCTGCCATAGGAGTGACTGATAGGTTTCTATGTGCAGTGATTTAAAATAGATATAGGTTGCCTATATCTTAGTAAGGGGTGCATACACCACCTTCCCAAAGGCTGCAGTAGCAGACCTGTGGTGTCATTTTAGAAGGCTTCCCAGAGGTGGCATAATACATGCTGCAGTCCCTGGTAGGCCTCAGGGGTAGCTATGCCCTTACAACCTAGTCTACAATATACTAGGGACTCACAAGGGTGCCCCAGTAAGCAAACTGGAGTGTACCTAAAGAACATGCAATCAACTTAGAGAGAAAGCAGCTAGGCTGGGGTCCTGGATAACAGGGCCCCAGCCAGACTAAAGTAAAAAAACAGTGAAACACCAGCAAAAAGTGGGGGTAACCATAGTAAGCAGATCCTACTCTCCTACACCACTGACAACCCCACACTTTAAATAGTTTGTCTCAAGGAGTATTTTTTCAGCCTGTGTGATTACAAGAGTAACGTGGAGTCTGCCAAAGTCCGCCACATGCCGCGTGGCGGAATGTTTTCCCGCAAGGCTCCAAAATGTGAACGAGTTTTGCCGTCCCCTAGCACCATTTTCTAAAGGGGGCGGCCACGGACAGGCGTGAGGGGTTGTGGTCAGACGGCTGCTTCTCGTCTAGATTTACTGATGTTCAAGTAGATTTTCTGCTCAAATAGCAATACAATCACCTCAAATGACCACGTGCTCTTGTGTCCTGTATGACACAGTTCACACTGACTTTTCACTGCTTCTCACGCAACTGGCACTAAATTGCAGCGCAAACAGCGTGACATGCACATTTTCCTCCTGCCGATAAAACTTTGTGTAATCTCGCTGAATTTTTATGTAACTCCACTGAATTCCGCGGGTTAAAAATACGCAAATTCTGCCCACGCCTAGTATTTAATTGCTATAATGTTTCTTTTTTTCCTTTTCTCCTTGCATCAAAGATCTGCACATATCACAGCTATTCTTCCAATGCCTTTCGAGACTGTGTCATCCCTTCATCAGGGAAAATATCCTTATTCTTAAAATCTCTCATAAAGCGATATAAAAAGAAGAAAATAAACAAAACTGAGAGTTCATAAAGAAAGATACATTTATTCTAACTCTTGCTGACAATTCTAAACATTAATGCATTTTACTCCAACCTCTATTTGCGTCGACAGGGGAAGCGTCGTTTACAACGCGGTGTTTACACCGCACGACCTTTTCCACGCAGCTATTACAACGCAAGTCGTTACTACGAATTGCGCTGGATGGCGCTGTGGGATAAGGAATGTTGTAATTTTATATTCCAACACCTTCCCTACTGTTACGGGGACTGGTGTTGGAATATAAAATTATAAAATTCCTTAATCCGTGCCCTCCAACACAAGTCGTTGTAACGACTTGCGTTGTAAAATCTGCGATGTCAAGTACCGCGATCTAAAAGATCGCGTTGTATTGACATACATCCCGTCGGCAGTCCTGATTCATATTAATTACATCATGTTCATAATCAATAACTCAAAGAAATCGAAGAGTGGTAGTGCATCAAGCCTCGATCAGGCCATTGTATCCCGTCTTACTTGAAGTTGAACTTCAGAGCACGCATAGCTTGGTTTAAGGTCACATGCGTGTCAAGCTGTCACAGCCAATAGTGTCGTTTTTTAACTTGTCTCCATTTTCCTGCCAATGTTCTCCCAGAATTGACACTAAATACATGTATCCAATGTTCTGTTGGCATCTCTAGTTCCTTTTCTCTATCAATCAATCAATCAAGGATTTATAAAGTGCTGCATTTCACCTGTGAGGGTCTCAAGGCGCTAGAATTGCTAACTGCTTCGTGGTGAGCACAGCCATGTCTTGAGTCCTTTCCTGCGGGTGTGATGAGGCGGTCCTGAGGTGCAGGGGGAGGTCAAGCCAAGCTTTGACTGCCAGCTGTGAGAAGGAGCATCCTTTGGTGTTTCATCAGCAGATCTGGGGGTGCCCGTGAGGTAGGGGGAGGCGGATCATAGGTGTCTAGTGAGTTGGTGGAAGGTCAGGCGTTTGTTGATGTCTGCTGGTCCTTCACTGTGCAGGGCTTCGTATGCGTGGGTCAGCATCTTGAACTGGCATCTCTTCTGGATCAGGAGCCAGTGCAGGTTCTTGAGGTGGGGAGTGATGTGGGTTGGTCTGGGGAGGTCGTGAATGAGTCTTGCCTCTGAGTTTTGTATTGTCTGTAGTCTCTTCAGGAGGCGGGCTGTTGCTGCTATGTAGAGTGTGTTCCCGTAGTTCAGCCTGCTGGTGATGAGAGCCTGCTTGACGTTCATTCTGGTGTTGACTGGTCCACCTTATGAACTTGCGGAGCATGCGTAGGGTGTGGAAGCAGGCAGATGGGACTGCGTTTACCTGTTTCCTCATAGATAGCTTGCTGCCCAAGATGAGGATGGAGTTGTGTGCGTGTACTGTCGAGGCGGGGGATGGGCCAAGTAAAGCGAGCCACCATGCGTTGTTCCATGGTCAGGTGTTGTTCCCAGAGATGAGGACTTGTGTTGTGTTGATGTTGAACTTCAGACAGTTGTCCTCCTTTCAGTCAGTGACATTCATAATAAAAATCCACATAATAATAATCCACATTTGTAAAGCGCACAATCACCCATAAGGGTCTCTAGGCGCTGGGGGCCGTCGGGAAGATTAAGCGAGCTATTGTCCAGAGTCACATGGTGCT
The DNA here is from genome assembly GCF_964261635.1 of Lissotriton helveticus. NCBI lineage: Eukaryota > Metazoa > Chordata > Amphibia > Caudata > Salamandridae > Lissotriton > Lissotriton helveticus. The sequence continues at coordinate 479,667,523 of NC_136062.1, forward strand.
GGGCTAATCTGCCGCCCGTGCCGGGGATCGAACTGTGATCTCCAGATTCCGGAGTCTGTCGCCCTAGCCGCGGCGCCACACCTCTTCCCTAATACATCTGTTGAAGTTGGCTCTGGTAGTGGAGGGGTCTTCTGAAAGTGAGAGGATGAGCTGGGTGTCATCGTCATGGGAGATGATGTTGAGTCCGTACTATGTGATGGTGTTGGCCACGGGGGTCATGTATGTGTTAGAGAGGGTCGGGCTGAGGGACGATCCTTGGTGGACGCTACAGATGATCTTCTTGGGTTCCGAAGAAGACAGTGGGAGACGGATTCTTGGGTTCTCCCAGTGAGGTCGGAGGCAATCCATTTGAGGGCGTCACCCTAGATTCCCAATGTGGTGAAGTCTGTTGTGGAAGATGTAATGGGAGACGGTGTTGAAGGTGGGCGACAGGTCCAGGAGGATGAGGGCTGGTGTTTCGCGGCAGTCCAGGAGGGCCCTGCCCCCCTTGGTGGCTGCAATGAGGGCTGCCTTGGTGCTGTGGTTCGCTTGGAATCCCATGTGAGATGGGTTCAGGATGCTGTTGTGTTCCAGGTGTTTGGTGAGTTGCTGGTTCATTGCCTTCTTGAGAACCTTCGCTGGAAAGGGGATCAAACTAATGGGTCAGTAGTTCTTCGGGTCTGATGGGTTGACGGATGGTTTCTTCATGAGGGGCCTCACATTAGCGTATCAATTACTACCTGGAGCAAACAAACGAAAACATTTTTACCCAAAATGAGTTCCATTTAGGACAGGACCACACACTATTCCACCAATCCCCCATTATTCTATTTTCATTTCTAAAGCAGTAGGACAACACATTTAGCAATCCTATTAAGGATCTTAGTGGTACAGAAAACATCCATCATGCACAAAATCTCCTTCTTCTAAAATCAGCTCCACAGAAGGATTCTTTGCTGAAATAAGAGACTATCATCCATATTTTAGTGGACCTTTCACCCATTTTCTTTATTCCATTTACTAAAGAGTTGAGTAAGTACATCCACATGAGAATCCTGTTTGGGATTTTTATAAAATTCCTCAAGCCCCCTACTAGGGACCTAAAAAGTGCATTTACAGTTTCCTATGAGTAGGGCTTGACATGATCCAAACAGAAAGAATGAGTTACTCTGATGAAAAGTATCCAAACACTAGGATCATTTTTTTTACAACCGCCCTGAATTTGTTCCCAGATTTTCAACGAAGCAACTAAAATGAAATTGGTGACTAATTTAATTCTGCGTCTTCCCATTTCTTAATTGCACCAATTTCAAGACTGAGACCAATATGTTGACAGTCTTGTAAGGAGAAAATCTCAGGGCTATTGCACTGACTGAGGACTTTCCTCAATGAAACCACCTGCATTGTCTTATCCCTAATTTCCATTTGGCATTTGAAGATTTTATAAACATAGGTAAATCAACCATTCATTGCACGAGCATTAAATGTGCAATGGCGTTGTCCTAAGTGCATAACTGTTCTGCACTGTACTATCACATTACATTTTTTTTAAGTCACACGATTTACTATTTGGCAAAAATGATCTAAGCATCAATCTGGGTCTTAAGCAAGTTTATTGAAGGTCGCTGTCCCTCTCATATAAAACTGGATAGAGATTTTCATGAGTGTAAAAGCAATTTTATCTGAAGTTTACAGGGAACATTTATAAATAAAAAATAAAATGTGGAAGAACAGAATTTTTTTTAGTGTCCTGTGACTGATAACTGAAAGTACAAGTGCTTGATATCTGTTAAATTAAGATTTAGGTTCTTATTATGAGTTTGACGTGCAGGAACGGGACCGCCCCCCTCATGTACTTCCAAACCCATGTAGGAACCGCCCGCCAGATTAGGAGTTTTCCCCTGTCTGGCGGGAGATTCTTTGGCTTCCCAGGGCGGTGCCTATACAATAGGCACCCCATTGGGAGTGTCAAAGGCTGTACCTGCACGGCATGGATTTCCATGCCATATTGGTACTTTTGGTTGCGGTTGTCCGAGCGCGGCCTGACATCTTGAGGTGCCGGGTTTTTAAGAACCCGGTGGTGCCAGGGGATAACACCCGAAGACCTCTAAGTTCTCCCTTGTTCCGGACCACAGAAACACTGAGTCTTCTAGTCGCAGTCAGAGATCAGGTTTTATTGGCAGCTACCAAGTAACAGGTGTCCTAGAAGCACGACAAACACGGGTCATGTGTTCTCAGGAGACTGTTCGTTTTTACAGAACCAGCCTTCTCCTTATATACAGAAATAATAGCTGCAAGCAAGAATTCTTGAGTTTATGCTATGGCTATACACATATTTCTACAATAATACAAAAGAGCGAAGTCATGTAGGCAAGCCCGTATTTTAGATGTCCAATTCGTGATAGATTACCCAGCCAAGCCCGGAACTCCCATCAGATATCGGTGAAGCCCCAATAAAAGAAGGCACCTCCTAGTCATAAAACTGGCCATAAACAGGGAACGCGGACAGGTGTGTGTGTGTGTAGAAAACATGATCTGTACGCGGTGAATGGTTTGTGGTATGTTGTGCATTGATGCTATCGTGTTTGGCCACTGGGCGAGGAGCTGCCCAAACAGGTTTGGCTGGAGGCAAGGGAGTCAGTTGGGACAGGTCAGGGGGGAGTCAGGGAAGGTGGACGTGTCCTTTTAGATAAAGCTCGACCTTTAATTGACTTATCATGAGGGCAAGACACAAGATGGATACCGTTTACAAAATGGAGTCTGAGGGGTCGGGACGGAAACTACGATTCAGGGGTGTTAGCATACCTCGATCATGACGCAAATGCATAGGAATGATGTCCTAATCATTATCGGTTCGTCGACACCAAATTCGTCATGGTACGTTGATGTTTCGGTACACGGGTATCGGACCTCGATACCGGGACAACAGTAAGGTCCAGAATTTCAGAACCACAGACCCTCCTTTTGCCCTCATATAAGGCAATAATTCATGTTAATCCGAGTCTAAATCTGTATGAAGGAATTTGTGGAGATGCTGCTGTAGCATCATTCTGTTGCTCAGTTCGTCCCTTGACACAGGCTTCCGTACACATGAGGTAGCACAGAGGCCACATAGTGCAGGAGCACACTGTACACACAGGCAGAACATAAACAGAAGTGCTAAGATCATCCCAATGAAGATCAGTGTTTTCCATCCCCAGGTAGCGATCAGTTCCTAGAACCACCCTAGTAAGGACCAGTCCCCTTTTTCTACGTGGAGGGAACCAGATATCTCGTGTAGCTTAGAGATGGCCTGGTACACTGTCGGTGCGTTATCAGGGATGAAAATGCAACAACTGGATTGGATCACTCTACACACACCACCACGATCGGCGAGTATGATATCTAGGGCAACTCGGTTCTGAAGGGTCATAAGTCGATCCGACTGAAGTTCGGTCGTCAAATTGCCAAGGGCTCCGGCCGTTGTAATCACGGCGGATTCAACTATCCTTGATAACTGGCGAATATTCCTGCTGTTCACCATAGGCCCCCAAAATGGCAGAAAACCCTTTGCGAAGTCAGCGAATTCCTGACCTGCGGTGTCGTCTTTACTCACGACACCTCTAGCTGTCCTTGTCCGATGGTAATCTGCTCTGGCCGTGTAGGTGGGAGGCAGCAGAAATGAGATAAAACATGTACCTGAGAACTCAGGGGGCAACCAGGTGTAGGCTTGGTCATGGCAGACGAAATACGTGCCTTTGGCTGCTAATAATATAGGGGAAGTTCGGGAAGCGAACACATAGGTTTCCGTGCATATACTCTTCCCTAATTGTGCTTTGGGATCCCTGCCGATACCTTGTAAACATAAGTGACCTCGGTTGGGTACTATCCAAACTGGGCGGGATTTCTTTGCTGTCTGGCTCTTACTCAGGTAAACCCCATATTTAGTTACGTTCCAACGAGTGTACGGAGTGAGTTCATCTTTGGGAATCGTTAGATATGTGTTGAACTCCCTACTCATATTTCTTATCCCTGCCACTAGTGCCTTGTTGTTGAAATCGCTTTCAACGGAACGGGTTGGGTATGGTTCTAGGGCGAACAGGAACATGGTCTGAAAAGCCCACAGAGAACCATAATAACTGAAAGGCAGGATGAAGTATGGGATACCCTTATCCGTTGTGTGTGGCATGAGTCCACATATCCAACAGTTCGATCTGTTCATTATGGACTGGTGTTGGTGTAGGAGTTGAATGAATGAGTTATTTACAAATTCGAGTCTTCTGGCAGACTCGTGTTCAGGTAGAGGGTGAAAGTAGTGTGGAGAGATAGTAGGAGGAGGCGGTGGCCGGGTGTCATTTGAAAAAGTAACTTGGAATACGAATAGAGTATAACCAGTCAAAAACATCGTTATGCTACACAACATTAAAATACATGTTATCAAAAACCTTCTTTTGGCCAGTACAGTGCATAGTTGTCTTTCAATGTTCGTGAATCTGGTAGGTCTCTTTACCCTAGGAAACTCCATCCTCTAGTTGCTGCCCGCGGTGGTAGGTTGGTTCTGCCAGGGAGTGCGCTCTGTTCAGTCCGGGGTAACTCCCTTGGACCAACCAGAACCGTTGACCTAAACGTCCCCAGCTGCACTCCCCAGACTTCAACCGCGACCCTAGCAGCAGAACCGGATGGCGGTTCGAAAATCAAAAATGAGCAAGTTTCCTGAGAGTGAGAGAGCTGAAAAATCAAAAATAGTTCTTGGGGGAAGGGAAATCACATTAGTTTGCTTTTTATTAGTCTCTTTGTCTTGACCTTAAATTATATTGTTCTTTCCCAGGTACGGTGTGGTCTTCAAACAATGTCTTAGGTTCTGAAGTGTCCAACTGCATTGACGGTGGCACAAGTCCTTGTAAAATATGATCACTCTCCTTTTCGGTACCAGTTTCTTTTAAACGTGCATCGCTGAAAGGGATGAAGCGAGGTATGGATTCTGTTTCGGAGTCGGCAATTCCTTCGTTGACCCACCGGTCGTATGGAAGGGGCAGAGGGACCCGTTTACAATGGGTCCCGTGCACCCAGTTCTTTTTGCCTTCCACCCGAACAGCTGATCTCGTGGAAAGAAGTACCAGGTACGGTCCGGTCCACCTTGGCTGTCCGTTGTTTGTGCGCTGGAAATTCTGCACCAAGACCCACTTGCCGGGTTCGATGGAGTGACCTGGATCGTCAGAGGCTGGCGGAGAGGAACTGTGAACCTGTTGGTGTAAAACACGCAATTTAGTTGTCAATTCAAATAGTCAAGCAGTACGGGGTGTTCTATTTCGCTGAGTTTCTTTGGCCTTGGCCCGCCCCAGACGTTGGCTGGGCGGCCAAACACTATCTCATGAGGACTAAGTCCTAACCTGGAATGGACCGTCATTCTGGTTGACAAGAGTGCTAGGGGCAAGGCGTCAGGCCATTTAAGACCTGTACAGGCTTGGATCTTGGCTAATTTGAGCTTTAAAGTGCCATTGTAGCATTCTACTAATCCAGCTGATTGGGGGTGATTCGCAGAGTGAAACTTTTGTTGTATGCCTAAACACTCACACACTCTCTTCATCACGCGTCCTACGAATTCACTTCCATTATCACCCCAGATCATTCTAGGCATGCCGAATCTAGGGAAGAACTCTTTGACAAGGGCTTTGGCAGTTGACAAGGCGGTATTGTCCTTAAGGGGGTATGCTTCCACCCACCTGGAGAAAGCGCAAACAACAACGAGCACATACTTCAGATGGTTGCATCTCTCCATGTGAATGAAATCGAGCTGCAAAACCTCGATCGGATACGTTGGAGGCGCAAAATGACCAGCTGGAGTTGGGGTTCCCCTACCGGGATTGTACTTCAAACACACCATACAGTTTCTGACCACATTCTCTGCATATTTCGGGATATTACCATTTTGCCATACTGGGGCCAATACTTTACAGATTCCTTTCGAACTGATGTGCGCAAATCCATGAGCTATTGTTACTACTGCAAGTACATAGGCGTTAGGTAATAGCCATCGCTGGTGTTCTGACAATTCGACCCAACAACCATTCGCATCTAACCTACCCTTACTTTCTCTCCATTCATTCACCTCTTTCTCAGTTGCCTCGGCTTGTATAGATTTCACGCTTTCGATGGTGTCCTCACACATTCCCACATCAGTAATCCATCTAGCGGGACCTACAACATACATCCGACTCATTGTGTTCCTTGCAGTCTCTTTCGCAACCTCGTCTGCAAATGCATTCCCGCGGCCAACATCACCCTGAATCTTTTTGTGTGCACTGCATTTTACAATTGCAACTTGTAGTGGCAAGGTCAGTGACTCGAGGAGTTCATTAACTAACTGACCATGTTGTATATTTGCACCATGTGACGTAAGAAACCCACGTTCACGCCACAATCTCCCAAAACTGTGAGCCACACCAAAGGCGTATTGGCTGTCAGTGTACACATTCACTCGCTTTCCTTTCGCTAACACACATGCTCTGGTAAGCGCAATCAATTCTGCGGCTTGTGCAGAATTGTGGGAAATACGCGCGGTCTCTATAATGGTGTGTAATGTCGTTACGGCATATGCTGCAGTCGTATCACCATTCGGCAGCTTGAAACATGAACCATCAACCCATAAAGTATCGTTGCATTCAGGAAGGGGAGTGTCCTGTAAGTCTACTCTCCCTTTTGTCTCTTCTTCTGTCCTAAAACAGCAGTCATGGTTATCAATCTTGTCTGTTTCTGTCGGAATGGGTAATAACGTTGCGGGGTTCAGTGTATCACACCTCTTTATGTGGATGTGACTTGCTAGCAGTGTAAGTTTGTAACTGGATAGTCGAGCGCTAGTAAGATGTTGTGTCTTCGTCCTGTTTAGTAAAATGTCTACTGCATGCGGAACCATAACGATCAGAGTATTATTCATGACTAATCCAGCGGATTGTCGAATACAGACAGCTGCTGCGGCGGTAGCCCTCAGACAGCTTGGTAGGGCTTTAGCCACAGGGTCTAGAGTTGCCGAAAAATACGCGCATGGGCGCTGTCTGTCCCCAAAATGTTGTGTTAAAACTGATAATGCACAACCTTCCTTCTCATGGACATATAATGTAAAAGGCTTACTGTAGTTGGGGTTTCCCAACACAGGAGCCGAACACAATGCATCACGCAACTCGTGGAAACTCGTCTGACAATCTTCAGACCAAGGCATAGGATTTGGCGTGTCTTTACAGAGTAGTGCCAGCAAGGGTTTGGCTAGTAGTGAGAAATTCGGTATCCATTGTCTACAGTACGATGTAATGTCCAAGAAGGCTCGAACCTCTCTCTGTGTCCTTGGGGCACTCAGTTCTGCTATTGCCTGTATTCTTTCTGGTGTCAGTCTCCTTCCCTCCTTCGACAAGATGTGACCTAGGTAGGTTACTTCTTGTCGGCAAAATTGGAATTTGGAGAGAGAGACTTTGTGCTTCACGTCACATAAGTTACGTAATAATGATAACGTAGCTTTCTTGCAAATCTCTTCAGTGTCTGCAGCGATCAGCAGATCGTCTACGTACTGAATCAGAGTTGAGCCATTCGGTAGAACAATCGTGTCTAGTTGTGTTTTCAGGGCCTGACTGAATATTGATGGGCTTTCGCAGTAGCCTTGAGGAGCGCTCTTGAAGCGGAAGCTTCGTCCTCCTAAATTGAATCCAAAAATATCTCTACTCTCCTCAGCAATCGGGATGCTGAAGAAAGCGTTCTTCAGGTCGATCACCGAGAACCAATTTGCTGAAGCTGGAACCATCGTCAATAAAGCAGTAATGTCGGGGACAACTGGAAACTGTGGGATAACTATCTTGTTCACTTCTCTGAGGTCAATCACAAACCGGTACACAGGGGGCTGGGAAGGATCGGTACGCTTTAAGACCGGTAAGACTGGACTGTTACAAACATTACCTGTTGTTTCTTCGATGACATTTTTATCAATCAGGTCATAAACAATCGTCAATAACGCCTTTTCACATTCGCTAGATATTTTATATTGGGGAATACGTGGCAACCTAACGTTGGCTTTCAATGTTATGACATACGGTGCTATCTCCAAACGACCTACATCATTAGAACCGTTAGCCCAGAGTACATCAGGAAGACACGACAATTCAGTTGCAATATTTTCTTTTGACAAATACATTGGAGAAACGACTTTCTTACCTAAAGTAAGCTGTACTCCCAAGGGGGAACAGTACAAAGTCGCATATAACCTTTTTAGCAAATCCAAACCTAACAAATTTTCACTGCAACCTGTTGTAAGAATGAGGGGTGCTTCTAATTTGCACGGGCCAATAGAAAGAGATATAGGACTAAAGATCGGGTTTCTAACAGGGGCGCCAGAGAAACCTACTGAAACATTCATTTCGCCAGACAAAGGTGCGCCAGGAAGTTTCGAGTGCATGATAGAACTTTTTGTAGCACCAGTATCCAGCAGAAATGGCTCTGACACTCCTGAGGCAATCACCTCGACATAAGGTCCATTCTGATCTACTGGAACTGAAACAACTCCCTCTCTTTGTCCATGGCTGTCCTAGCAATCATTACCCTCATTTTCGTGTTCGGTGTAATAGTCGTCAGCATTGTACTGAGCTGACCTGGACGACGCATTATTCTGTTGGTCAAAGCTGTTCATCGAATTCTGAGGCGGAAAAGAAGTGGTATTCTGGGTGAAATTTCCACGGCCCCTACCTCTAGGGGCATGTTGAACACCTCTTCCCCTTACACCTGAAGCACCGCTCAAACGTCGCGCAAGAGCCGGACAATTACCTTTAAAGTGACCCTCTTCTTTGCAATACGCACATTGATTCGGGCCATAAGCAATACGCTGATGGGAAAACTCGTTTCCTTGCGCGTTTCTCGAATACTGCTGTTGTTGTTGATAATTGGGCTGACTAGTCGTACGAGGCAGATAGGCTTGCTGGAGAAGAACTTTAGTTTTTAAATCTTTTGTCTTTTTGTCGACTTTATCTAGCTCGTCTTTGCGCCTATTTTCATAGTACTGGGCTGTAGCTAAAATTTGCGCTGACGTAGAGACAGCCCAAGCACTCTCTGAATCTTTCAGTTTATTACACAGTTCAGGGATTAAATTATGTACGAATTTGTCTACAAACAATCTTTGACCACCCTCGGTAGCCATATCCTGACCACTATGATCGGTGAAAGTCTCCTCAAATCTTGTGAAAAAGTCAGACACATTCTCATCTTTCTTCTGCTTGCACGCAGATAGCTTGTCCCAGTTTACGCGTACTTCAGGCATTATGGTTTTCATGTACGCGATAATTCTACCGGGAAGTTCGGCTATTAACGGCTCAGGTTTAGAACCACCAATTTGTCTAGCATCTATAGCTGTAATGTTCGCCCATGAGTCACCTAGTTCTTGGTCATGGTTCGTATGACGTATTTTGCTCCATAGAGGATGTGGAACAACGTTCCCAAACAACATGTCTATATCCGCTAAATTCATTATACATGAGCTTGCAGTTTGCGATAACTCCTTATAATACCCAGTCGGGTTTTTACGAGGATCAGGCAGTGTCTGCTTGAGTGCTAAGACATCGGATCTTTTCCAGGGGACATGTACCCATACACGCTGGAAGTGAGGCAGAATTGGTGGATTCGCATTCGCATCACCTTCCCTCCAAACCGGAGGAACCTCTCTCATGGGGTACTGTCTCGCTCTTTTCCCACCTGGTGCATCGTCTTCGTGACATGATCTAGAGACGTTTCCCTTACTCCTATAAGAGAGCAATAACTCTATCGCTTTCTCAACATCTGCACCTATAATCATACCTTCATAGAACTTAAAGCGTGTACGCCATAGTTCGTTCATTGTGTATTTGGGATCATTTGTCTTCACATCTTCGCACAGATATACACACATTTCTTCGAATACGTATCTCTGAGTGGGTGCATTCCATTGACGGAAAACTTCCATAACAGACTGAACATCATATCTAACAGTATCCGTAATCCATTGGCGTGCTAGTTCATTCAGCACTTTTCTTTCCTCGTAATCAGGCAGTTGACTACGTAACTGTCTATCTTCTGTTTTAGGGGTCGTTTTAGGCGACCCGAAGAAAGGTGAAAGCAGACCAGTGACGGTACCTGTCACTCTTTGTCTAATAGAAGGAGAAGCTTGCGGAGGGGCAAATGCATCAGAAAAGACAGGCTGAGGCGAAGAAGAAATCGAGGCCATAGCAGAGGAAGTTGAAGTAGTAGCAGACGTAGTATCATAGACAATAGCTGGAGCTGTAGGCAAAGTCGTAGAAGTAGATGGAGTAGGTAGCAGAGACGGCGGCCTTTGAGAAGGCTGCGCCGGAGAAGTAGGAACCAGCTGAAGAGGAGCTAGCGTTCGTGCAAGAGCTGGGTTACGTGCGCCGGGGCGCGGTATAGTAAAATGCTTTGGTGGTGCGGTAGCGTCTAACGCATACGGTGGAGGTGAGCTTAATAAGTGGGACATTAATGGATCTTTCTCGGATCTCTCCTCTTGACCTTGTCCCTTATTTGGTAACATTGGGTAGCATTTATCTACTGCTAGTTTCTTGCTCCTAAGTATTTGTTCGCTTTCTTGCTCTTCCTCGTTATCCCTGTATGCAACGGCAGCTTGCACCATTGACATACCTCTTTTATTCCTTTTTGCTAATTTTATTTCTTTCTGTTTGGCTTCTTTGCGCCATAAGCGGAAAGAGTCAAACATCGCCGGCCGGGCTTTTCTCTTAAATAATTTGACCTCTAGGTTGTCTAATATTTCTGAGTCGAAACTACCATATTGGGGCCATTTTAAAACACCATCCTTGCGGGTGTATTTTATCCACACTTCATTATATGTGATAGGACCTACGCCGTGTTTTACATAGAGCTCATATGTTGGAGTTCCAATCGGAGGAACCGGACAGGAATCCTCTAATCGGGAGTCCTTACTATAACCAAGACAAAACAAGTGTCCAAGTCTGCTAAAACCAGGCATCTTTGCTCACTAGTCTAGCTTCAAACTTCAAAGGATTATCTGTTACGATATTTCTCGTGAATACACAAGTCCTTCGGCTTTGGGGCTTGCAAGTACCAAATCAAAGCGTATCTCAAGGATACCAAAAACTAAGGACAAACTAAGGACTGGGAGACGCTCCACTTATACTTAACTGAAGTAATTGAAGATCGGTGACGTCGCTAGAAGACTTGTCTATCGTTTCGCTCTACCAAGGATCACTGGGTCCAAAACAAGGCGATAGTCAGGGCAGCAGTCCTTCGTAGGACATACAGGGGTCGCTGAAGTGGCTGGCCGTCCTCTGGAATTTTCACACGAAGCTCCTCGCGAACATCTGGCTTGGACCGTCGCCGCTTGATACCGCCCCGAGTTGGGCGCCAACTGAGGTGCTGGGTTTTTAAGAACCCGTGGTGCCAGGGGATAACACCCGAAGACCTCTAAGTTCTCCCTTGTTCCGGACCACAGAAACACTGAGTCTTCTAGTCGCAGTCAGAGATCAAGTTTTATTGGCAGCTACCAAGTAACAGGTGTCCTAGAAGCACGACAAACACGGGTCATGTGTTCTCAGGAGACTGTTCGTTTTTACAGAACCAGCCTTCTCCTTATATACAGAAATAATAGCTGCAAGCAAGAATTCTTGAGTTTATGATATGGCTATACACATATTTCTACAATAATACAAAAGAGCGAAGTCATGTAGGCAAGCCCGTATTTTAGATGTCCAATTCGTGATAGATTACCCAGCCAAGCCCGGAACTCCCATCAGATATCAGTGAAGCCCCAATAAAAGAAGGCACCTCCTAGTCATAAAACTGGCCATAAACAGGGAACGCGGACAGGTGTGTGTGTGTGTAGAAAACATGATCTGTACGCGGTGAATGGTTTGTGGTATGTTGTGCATTGATGCTATCGTGTTTGGCCACTGGGTGAGGAGCTGCCCAAACAGGTTTGGCTGGAGGCAAGGGAGTCAGTTGGGACACGTCAGGGGGGAGTCAGGGAAGGTGGACGTGTCCTTTTAGATCAAGCTCGACCTTTAATTGACTTATCATGAGGGCAAGACACAAGATGGATACCGTTTACAAAATGGAGTCTGAGGGGTCGGGACGGAAACTACGAATCAGGGGTGTTAGCATACCTCGATCATGACGCAAATGCATAGGAATATTGTCCTAATCATTATCGGTTCGTCGACACCAAATTCGTCATGGTACGTTGATGTTTCGGGACACGGGTATCGGACCTCGATAACGGGACAACAGTAGGGTCCAGAATTTCAGAACCACAATCTCTGGTCATAAAAGTTGAGCCTTAAAACCACCACTGCTGTGCCTCCGGAAGTCTTGCAGTCCGTGGACCACCAGACTCGTAAAAAGTCCCTTAATTTTATTCCGCGCCAAAAGATAGTTCAAATTAAATAGAGCTGCACAATCAGCTGTGCTACATCTTATTGGACGATTTGCAACATAGCTTTCTCGTAAACATGATGGAAAACCATCGGCTGAGGTATTAAACAGGGTGGTTTCAGTTTTTGGTTGATTGATCTTATAGCCACTTATATTAGAAATCTCTGCCTCAGGTCCACAGTACAAGAGATGTTCCTTCTGGTTTCAGGTACAGATTCCAATCACCCGCATACAATATTAGTTCAGCCACTTGCAGGATGGGGCAGATTCATCCTATTATCTGAGTCAATCTTGATTACTAGGGTGGTCAATAACAATGCAAAAAGCACCAGGGACCCAGGGACCCAGGGTACCCCTGGCGATCCCTCTCGTAAGCTGGATCTCACCTGCCTGCTCAGAGTTTATCATTATAGTAGCTGTGGCTTTTGAATATAGCTTTCTTATAGTTTGTGTACATTGAAATGGAAAGCCAAATCTTTGCAAAGTGAGAAATCCCAGTGAATAAAATTGAAGGCCTTGTGGACATCTACTGTGATGAAAATGTCTCTTTGAGAATTGGATGAGAAATAATTAGGCCTGGGTGGTAAATTCCATTCCGCTTGCGGAATTTGGGCAATTTTGCGTTCCGCGGAGAACGCGAAATTGTCCAAAATTCGGCGTTACGCAACTTCGTGAAATATTTTGCTTGTTTGTGTTCTCAAAATGCGAGTTCGCGGGATATTTCCCTCCGAGCAAGCAAACAGCAATTACACGCAGAAATTCCGCGAACACGCGGAATTGCTTGTTCGCGGAATTTCTGCGTGTTCGCAGAGATTTTTCACCGTTTTGTGGAGATTTGCATACCGCGAATACGCAAATTCCGCCCATCCCCACAAATAATCAATAGTTTTGATAAAGAATTTGCATTTGACGTAATCTGTCTTCCTGATATAAAGGTGATTGATCCTCATGAATCAGTTCTTGTGCTCCCTCTGTAAAGCAGTTGAACAGAATGTTTGTGGATAGTTTGCAATTCGCACTTGAAACATTTACAGGTCTGTATGATCCAGGCTCTTCTGATTGTCTACTGAGAAAGAGTTCCACAAATGCATCCTAAAATGAATCAGGGATTGATGTGACATGCAGGATTCTATTTTGGAACATTTCTTGTTTATTTGTACTCAGTAATTTCCACCTGATTTGCTGAGATATCATCAGAAGAATGAAGCGTTCTTTTGTATTTGTAGAAATATTTCTCTTGTGCCCCTTGTTCCTTTTCAATTCAATCTTTGATTATCTACCTAGCAGGGTAAAAACTACCTTGATATGATAGTGCTTAGCTGTAAATTTAGACGACTGTGTGTTCATATTTTAGCAGGTTTGTTATCCAATTGTTTTGTCTTTGATTACTTGCAATTTGAAACAAAAATCTTTTGGCTTTTGCAGAGTTTTTCCCCCAACAGTACTGTCCTGAATCAATCCAGAGGTTAACATCTGTAATGGGGCTAACTCAAGATCCTTTTGTATGTTCACAATTTGGATTTGCCTTATTTTTCCTAAATCAATAAACATAGGCAATATTAAAGCCCCATAATGAAGCTTTTAATGCATCCCACGCAGCATATATTTTGACTGAACCTATATATATATATCACATATTCTTTAAAAAAATTGCATGCATTTAACACTAGCCATTATCCTGGAATAAAAGCTTATTAAAAAACCATCTGAAATGGCGGAAGTAGAATTAAACACTACTTCCGTTTGAACAGAAGAATGATCCGAGAAAAAGTTAGCAATCACTTCACGTATTTTTCTTATAATTTGTTGAGATAGCAACAAACATCTGCAGTATTTAAGCATTTTTATAAACATGCAAATTGTCCCAAAGATGCATTATCAGTCTTCCAAAGATCTATCAGCCACTTTCTTTCTTTACGTATGCAATTATCTTTAAAATATTTTTGTGTGACTTGCGTATAATAAAGGCAATATCAAATTTTAGTCACAATATAAATCATTTGTTGGCGTCATTGTACTAATTTTAGGAATTGTGATGTGATCTAAGGTGATTTTATCCTGTAAAAAACTGCTGACCCTCTGCTAAGAACTGATGATCCATGTTTGAAGGAAAACTGTTTTGTCTCATTAATTTGTGGTAGAGGTTATGGAAGATCCTCCAGAAGCTTAATTGACAGCACATGTTCTAAACTTTTACGCTGTCCTGCTCATCCATTCTAGAATAATGTCTGATATTCAGAGTAAACAATGTACTTCCGGCAGCAGCAGCCTGTCAGCTGATTCACCATTGTTCTGCATCCCCTTCCCCCAGTGGTCTGATGAAAAACTAGACTGCTAACATTCTGCATTCATCACATAACAGTGACACTCCTGAAGCCATCTTGAGGGAATCAAATCTGTAAAACCTAAAGCATTTACTTAGAAAATGAACATAATGAGGGGGTTCTTTTGCTGTGAACTCGTAGTTAGTGCCCGAGAAAGCTAAAATTACACATTTTCTTGGAGTTCTCAAATATCTTCCTCATCCTTTTCAGCAAAACACTCTGACATGCAGAGTAAAACATGCACTTCCAACAAAAGAAGCAGTCTGTCAGCTAACTCCTCACTAATCAACTGCAGTTTCCCACAGTGGTCTAATGAACAACTAGATCAGTAACATTCTGTATTTATTACGCTTGGGCAAAATTTCAATTACGCTGGCGTAATTCTGATATTTTCCGATCAAAATTGCATGCAAAATGACAGAGATTACTTAGTTACTCCACAATGTTTCAGTTTGGTGAGAAATTGCAATGCAATATGTACTGTTCAGGTACATTTTTTTAATGCAAGCAGCATTTCAGGTAGATGTTTTACCTGAGCGGGTAATTTTTTTGCACAAAAGTAAAAAAAAAACGCATGTGAGCAGCATTGTTTTGAGCATGAGCAGCAGTTTCTTTAACATGAACAGTCAACTAGCATTTCAAGTAGATGTTTTTACTTTAGCAGACTATTTGGGTACATTATGAGGGCAAATCTACAAATCCAAACACGAGTGGCAGTGTTTTGTAAAAGAGCGGCCAGTAACAAGTCAAAATTAAATTTTCTAATTTAATTTTTACCCAAACAGATCGTTTGCAAAACCTTTTTGTGTGTGAGATGCACTTTGCATACTTTTGTGTAATTGCACAAGTTTTACCCATCCGTAGTGATCATGACAAAAGTGTGCCACACCTGAAGCCATCTTTGATGGAATCAAAGTTGTAAAACATAAAGTGTTTCCTTCATAGATAAACAGAACAAGGGAGTGCTATTAGCACCAGCTGCTTCCTCCTGATATTGCTTAGTGTTTTATTGTACCCTCTGCAAATGTTCCCGCAGCAGGTGCAACAACAGGATCAATTGGCTGCTTGATTCTCTTCTTTGCTGACTTTGAACAACATAATCTCAAAAGGGAGTAACATTTGCATAAGGCACCCACTAGCCCTCACATTTACACCTACAACGTCATTGCTTTGACAGTTGCATCCCGTCTCCTATAAATTACATTATCGTCGATAGGTCTGTACTCCTCAAACAGGCGTTGCAGTATGCAGAAGGTGACATTACCGACGGGTCGTCACCCCCTTTATGAGGCTTTCACAGGGACTCTATCCCCCAGATTCATCAAAGTCCTGTTTTGCGAGTCCTTAATAGCGACTTTTAAGGAATCGCTATTAAAGAATCGCAAAACGGGATGTAGAAATCGCAATATTTTTTGCGATTTCTACTGCTTCCTTATTTGTGATTCGCTAATTGCTAATCGCAAATAAGGAATGGTTTTCCCATTCATTCCTATGGGCCTTAAGGCCCATAGGAATGAATGGGGAGTCATTCCTTATTTGCGATTCGCAATTAGCGAATCGCAAATAAGGAAGCGATTTCAAGGGTGCCAGGGGTGTCCAAAGGACACCCTGTAGCACCCCTGAAATGGTAATGTACACTGGTGTTGCGCACACACATGTCCAAAGTGTGCGCATGTGTGTGTGTAACATACAACTTAGAAAAATGCACTAAAGTGCAATTTCCTAAGTTTTCGCTATTTACCACGTAGTTAGACTTCGCGGTAAATAGCGGCCCCAGATTGCGAATTCGCAATTTTAAAATGGTTCATGAATTGCATTTAAGGAATCTCAAATTGAGATTCCTTAAATGCAATTATTCTTAATTTAGCGATTTCTAGATTTGCGATGTTTGCATTTGGGATGATGAATCCCAAATGCAAAAATAGCGCTCGCAAAGGGCCAGATTCTCAGAATCTGGCCCTTTGCGAGCCGATTTTGGCTTGATGAATCTGGCTGTATGACCACGCAGAATGATCCTAAACTGCTTTAGGACTTTGAACAAAAGATTAACATGAGTGCAAATTCTTTGACAGGTGACTGTTGTGTGTAGGAAGGTGGCTACCTGACTATGGTTACCCCAGATTTTTTGCCTGTGTTTAGCTGGTTTTTTGACTTAGTTGACCTGGTTCCCTGCTAATCAGGGCCCCAGGCCATCTGCTCTCTCTGTAAAATGGACTCCATGTACCCTAGGTACATACCAATTGGAAATGGACTCCTTGTCAGCCCCTGTAGAATGCACTATAGGTGCACAGGGCATAGGAGCCACTAAGGCCTACCAGGGGCTGCAGCATATCTTTTGCCACCCCTGGCTGGTTCTTAAATTGACACAACTGGCTGATCACTCAGCTGGGGTAAGGTGGTGTACACACCCCTTGCTTAGATATAGTATACCTATGTCTAAACCTATATCTGGACACATGTAAACCTGTGAGCCACTCCTATAGTCAGGCCTCATCAATCCTGGAGGCTGAGTGCGTGGTTTTATGTGAGATGGAGCTCTAGCATGAGCTGAGCCTGTCTGCAGCCGTCGGGAACAAATCCCTAAGCTGTTTCAGGATAAGGCCATACCATATACTATTAAGTGCCTTATAATCCTCGCGGTTATTTAGCAACTTTGGTTTGGCTTTATCAAAACATGTCGTGTAAGGTGTCATACGCTTTGGAATACCATCCCCTCGCCAGTTCTGGCGACGGGGATGGCATTCCACCCCTCTAGAGGGGTAAGGCATGTTACTTTACTTTAATGCGGTTAATTTCTCCAAAGACCTTAAGATCCACAAAATGGATGCCTCTGCCACAGACAAATGTCTGGACCCCTGCAGTTGACTGAAACTCAACCAAATGGGTCCTGGACAAAGGGTTTCCTGTCACAGGAGGGTGTCACCGCCCTCCAGACAGGAGATAGTGTATTGTAGCAGGGAGGTTTGAAAGAAACCAGACACTGCTTGGGGCGCACAAGGCTGCCCCTTGCATAATCCGGCCAAACCGGTTCTGGGGCACTCCAGCCCTCGTGCCAGGGCGGCCTGGATCAAAGGAAGGGGGTGTATCCACCCACTTCCTGGGTCCCACCCATAGGAGGGGACCTAGCAGGTAATCACGCCCACCAGATTCGAATAAGAGTGGGAGCAGTGCCAATGCACATCAGATTTCCTGGAAGAAACATTTGAAACGATATTCTGGACCCTTCGCCCTCCATTTCAACGTGGAAGCCCGAAGAATCTCCCTTGTGGTCAAGGAGTGACCACCCTGCAGCAGCAGGCACCATCCAGCCCTCGACGTCTACTTAGTTGCAGTTCCCGCCGGAACTCGAGTGACTGAGATCAACGAGATCAAGCCTGCCCAGCTTCTAACAGCCCGATCCACAGTCCCTGCAAAGCTGAGACCCGTGGAGGCGACCGGAAGCGTGGGGCACGCCATCTTGAATTGACCACGAGACGCTGACCGTGCAGCCCACAAGTGACCCTCGAAGCTGTGCACCGGGGTTTGAGAAGCCCCCACCCTGAGCTACTCCTGAGCCGAAGTTCAGCCCTCCACACTCGACGAGTGCTGCGTGGGGCCCTTTGGCACGATTTGGCTCAACGCGTTGGCCCGGTCACTTGCCAGCTGGCTTGTGGTCCCTGTGCCGACGAACTACCTAAGAAGACTCGTGAATCTGGTTGCTCCAGATCCACACCAGCTCCCCTGAAAAGGAGCCCCGACTCTGACCTTCCTGGTCCGAGTGAAAAGCAATCTTCCGATCCCGCGTGGATTGCTCTTGCCAAGGCTTGTTTGCTCCAAACTTGAAGCCGACTGCACCGACGGTGAGAGCCTGCGTGGGACAGATCGTGACCCGCTCCTGGACGTCGCAGATGCCCCAGAGCCCACGTGACAGCGGAGAGAAGCTCCTCGACGACCACCTGATTGCGCCCGACATTGCCTGGTTCCGTCCTGGTTCCACCCTGGTCACTGCTGAGTGACCCAGACTCTGTCCCCTCTGCTTTCAGGTACTCTACAACTTGAGTCCACCCTTGGACTCCACCGGACACTTCATCTTTAACCCGCCTGCAGCCCTTTCAGCTTCAAGCACCAAGAGCCTGCGTGTCAAAACCCGACGCCACTTCGACCCTGTGCACCCACTTCCTGTGGGTGAGGTAACTTTGCTCCGCCGGTGTTCCCACACTGGTGCACACCTCTAGGGTCTGTGTGTTAAGTTTTGTTCCTCTAGGTTCAGCGGAAGTGTCCTTTAACTTTAACTTTACAACTTTTACGCACCATTGGTTAACATTGCTGCGTGCGTGCGCTTTCCGCACATCTCCCGAATCCCGAGGGCCATTCCCGACTTCAGCATTGCTTGTCCTGACTGCTCCCAGCGATTCTCTAGGCCCTAGGCCTAACCACTGCTCGAGTGGCATCTCTTATACCACTTGTTTAGTATATGGTTTGAGTGGCCCCCTGCCCTCATCCATAATTGTGCAACTTTGTATGTTTAAACAGTGCTTTTGATTTAACGCTTGTGCCCCTTTATTCATAAAGAATACTGGAGATTGTTTTTAGTAATAAACACATATATTTTTATAATATATACTTGTGTGGTGTCCTTTCATTTGGTATTACAGGATTGTATGTGGTAAAACAGCTCGCTTAACACGACCTCTTAAGTTAAGCCTTTAGGCTGCTTAGTCCATGCTACCCCTAGGATAGCTTGTCTAATAAGGTTGACTTACAACCAGACACCATAAGGGATTGTTTGGTCAGGTAGTAGGTGGTTCCAGAATTGGAAACATCCCCTACCAGGCCAACTTCTCACATTGGTGAGCAGCGGTGCGGATTTGAGCTTGCTGTTGTTTTACCATTGCAATCTTTATATCAAATTGAAAGATCACATCAAGTACCTCTAGGTACATATAAATCAAAAGCTTAGCATATTAAGTTCTACTGAACTTAGTAGTTGTAGATTAAAGGGATTAGCACACCCTGACTACAACTCACTAGCAAGGTACAGTAGGAAAACACTTAGTGTAGGTAAGTGCACCACTTACACCTCACTAGCAGCCATGTCTGACACAGGAAAAGCCTCAGGGTCTACTCCTGTGACAGTTGACCTTACCCAGGCAACTTTTGGATATGACAAACTAACCCGTAGAGACTTGATTGCCTTGTGCAAAGCAAGAGGGTTAAAAAGGGGCAGAAGCCCCACCTGCCTAATCCTGGTAGAAATCCTAGAACAGGATGACTTAGAGAAGGCAAAGGCAGCTTCCCTAGACACAGGAAATGGAGGGAAACCCCTGTAACTGATCCCCCTGAAGAGGAGGATGATGATGACTTAGATGAGGACTCAGACATTGAGGACTTAGGAGTTCAGGATCAGGGTAGCCAGGTTCCAGTTGCCAGGCTTAGCCAGGCCAACTTGGACCTACTGGGGAATGGAGAGGGCCAGCACCTCCCCAGAACCCAACATGTTATTCTCCCAGGCAACAGAAGAGTGAGATCTCCCTCAGGGGACTCTCATGTTTCTAGTGTCTCCAGAGAATCACAGAGAGGCATGAGTGCTTCTCAAAAGCTAGAGCATAGGGCCAGAATGAGGGCTGTCAAACTCCAGATAGAGAGGGAGGAGGTAGCCTTGGCTCAAGCTAGACTTGCCTTGGCAAGAGAGCAAAAATTGTGTGGCTTAGGTGCCACTGGTGGCAGCAATATTCCTAAAGAGAAACCCAGGTCCTATGACAGTAGAAACCTGACAAAGATTGTGCCCCCCTTCAAAGAAGGGGATGACATCCACAAATGGATGACTGCTCTTGAGAGAGCCTGCATGGTACAGCAGGTTCCTGAGGAACAGTGGGCAGCAATCTTATGGTACTCCTTTTCAGAGAAAGGGAGAGATAAGCTCCTCACTGTTAGACATGAGGATGCAAACAATTACAAAGTCCTGAAGAGTGTCCTAATAGATGGGTTTGGCTTAACCACTGAACAGTACAGGTTGAAGTTCAGAGACACCCAGAAGACACAGACTCAGGACTGGACTGATTTTGTTGATTGTGCAACTAAGGCTCTGGAGGGTTGGCTACATGGCAGCAAAGTACATGACTTTACAGGATTGTATAATTTGATTATGAGGGAGCAGATCCTAAGTAATTGTCAGAACCAGCTCTTACACCAGCACCTGGTGGACTCTGATCTGACCTCTCCCCAAGAATTGGGAAAGAAGGCAGACAAATGGGTCAGAACCAGGATTAGGCCTAAGAATCAAGACAGTAACCAGAAGAAGGAGTCTACCAAGCCTCAAGATAAGGGTGGGGATAAAAATAAAGAAAAGACTTCCCCAGGGCCCCAAAACTCCAAGAATGGGGGTGGGTCCCAAGACACTTCTTCAACTGAGAAAAAGCCTTATTGTTATCCCTGTAAACAGGTGGGGCATTACAAAGCAGACAACTGTTGTCCCAAGAATAACAATAAAGAAAATATACCTCCCAAGCCAGCTTCCACACCTCCTGTTACTGTCAGCAGTAATCCCCCAGGAAGTGGAAGCACACCCAGGAATCTGGGTGGGTTTACTGTTGGAGCTCAGGTGGACCCTGGCCTATCCAGGTCCCCATCACCCAATGATCTTGTTTATGAAACTGGCATGGGGTTTGCCAACTTCTCTGCTTGCCCAAATACTTTGAGCAAGTATAGACAAGAACCCATCATCAATGGTTTGAAAGTTGAAGCTTTTAGGGACACAGGGGCTAGCATCACCATGGTGGCTGATGGCATAGTCCCCTCTAAGCAACTTTTACCTGGTGCCACATACCAGGTTACAAACATTGATGGAATCCAAACAAATCATCCCATGGCAGTAGTAAGTCTCAGCTGGGGAGGTGTCATTGGCCCAAATAGAGTGGCAGTGTCACCAAACTTGCCTGTAGACTGCCTACTTGGTAATGATTTGGAGATCTCAGCCTGGGCTGAGGTTGAGCAGGAAACCCATTCTAGAATGGTGAATTCCAATGGAAAGGTTAGTGGGGCTGTAATGGCTACAGCCCCAATTCAAGATGTCCTTCCTGAAAAGGTTGGTAGGGCTGAGAAACTCCCTGTCCCATCTTTAGCAAAAGCTCTTCCTGAACAGAATAGCAAAGCTGTTATGGTAACAGCAGAAACCCAAACTGAGTCTCCTCCTGAAAAGGTTGGTGGGGCTGTGATGGCCACAGCCCAAACTCAAACTGATATGTGTGTTGTGAAACCTGAAATGATGGATAACTCCACACAAACTGAGAGCATGGAGGAGGAAGAGAAATCTCCCCCTCACCAGACTTTAGTACAGGATCAGCCTCCTCAGGGAACTGATCTTACCCCTGATGAAGGAACTGCCCCAGAGGTTGTTAGGCCTGGCCTGACAGAGCCTCTGATGGCGGGGGACCCTTCTCAGGTGGAACCCAGTCTGGAGCAGGTAACCTGCCCCTCTCTCCCTTGCCTTAGCCAGCCCAGGGCTGCAGAGGACAAGAAGGACAGTGAGACCCAGAGGGCCCCCTGTCAAATAAAGCACCCCCATCAAAAGATTAGGTGCACCAAAACTAGTAGCCCTAGTAAGGTGAAAACTTTAAAAACTCCTGAGGGAGCCCCCTTAAAAACAGTTAGGGACCTCCCACAGATGGATTCTGTTGGGCACAGCCAAACCTGGGACCCAAAGGGCCCAAACCTGAACTGTCCCTCCAGCAAGCCAAACAGAGGGACCCAGCCTCCAGCTTTAGGTAGCCAGAGGTTGACCCTGAGAGCACAGTGCAACTCAGTTAAAGAGAGAAAGGCACACATGGTGGAAGATAATTGGAGGAAGCCAAGCCCTAACTTAGTAGAGCCTCACTTCAAAACTCCATATCCAAACCAGCCTTTAACTTTGCATAAACACACCGAAGGTAGTGATTCCCTATGGTGGAGACCCTCTAATACCCAAAGGGTGAGGGACTGCTTAGTGGACCATGAGACAGGGGGTACCCATGCTAGTGCAGGTACTTCCTTATATGGCCACTCAGGCAATATAGGCTTACCTGTCCAAGGATAGCCTTATCTCCTTTCGTTTGGGGGGGGGGGGTTATGTAGGAAGGTGGCTACCTGACTATGGTTACCCCAGATTTTTTGCCTGTGTTTAGCTGGTTTTTTGACTTAGTTGACCTGGTTCCCTGCTAATCAGGGCCCCAGGCCATCTGCTCTCTCTGTAAAATGGACTCCATGTACCCTAGGTACATACCAATTGGAAATGGACTCCTTGTCAGCCCCTGTAGAATGCACTATAGGTGCACAGGGCATAGGAGCCACTAAGGCCTACCAGGGGCTGCAGCATATCTTTTGCCACCCCTGGCTGGTTCTTAAATTGACACAACTGGCTGATCACTCAGCTGGGGTAAGGTGGTGTACACACCCCTTGCTTAGATATAGTATACCTATGTCTAAACCTATATCTGGACACATGTAAACCTGTGAGCCACTCCTATAGTCAGGCCTCATCAATCCTGGAGGCTGAGTGCGTGGTTTTATGTGAGATGGAGCTCTAGCATGAGCTGAGCCTGTCTGCAGCCGTCGGGAACAAATCCCTAAGCTGTTTCAGGATAAGGCCATACCATATACTATTAAGTGCCTTATAATCCTCGCGGTTATTTAGCAACTTTGGTTTGGCTTTATCAAAACATGTCGTGTAAGGTGTCATACGCTTTGGAATACCATCCCCTCGCCAGTTCTGGCGACGGGGATGGCATTCCACCCCTCTAGAGGGGTAAGACATGTTACTTTACTTTAATGCGGTTGATTTCTCCAAAGACCTTAAGATCCACAAAATGGATGCCTCTGCCACAGACAAATGTCTGGACCCCTGGAGCTGACCGAAACTCAGTCAAGGGGGTCCTGGACAAAGGGTTTCCTGTCACAGGAGGGTGTCACCGCCCTCCAGACAGGAGATAGTGTATTGTAGCAGGGAGGTTTGAAAGAAACCAGACACTGCTTGGGGCGCACAAGGCTGCCCCTTGCATAATCCGGCCAAACCGGTTCTGGGGCACTCCAGCCCTCGTGCCAGGGCGGCCTGGATCAAAGGAAGGGGGTGTATCCACCCACTTCCTGGGTCCCACCCATAGGAGGGGACCTAGCAGGTAATCACGCCCCCCAGATTCGAATAAGAGTGGGAGCAGTGCCAAGGCACATCAGATTTCCTGGAAGAAACATTTGAAACGAAACTCTGGACCCTTGGACCTCCACTCCAACGTGGAAGCCCGAAGAATCTCCCTTGTGGTCAAGGAGTGACCACCCTGCAGCAGCAGGCACCATCCAGCCCTCGACGTCTACTTAGTTGCAGTTCCTGCCGGAACTCGAGCGACTGAGATCGACAAGATCAAGCCTGCCTGCCTTCTAACAGCCCGATCCACAGTCCCTGCAAAGCTGAGACCCGTGGAGGCGACCGGAAGCGTGGGGCACGCCATCTTGCATTGACCACGAGACGCTGACCGTGCAGCCCACGAGTGATCCTCGAAGCTGTGCACCGGGGTTTGAGAAGCCCCCACCCTGAGCTACTCCTGAGCCGAAGTTCAGCCCTCCACACTCGACGAGTGCTGTGTGGGGCCCTTTGGCACTATTTGGCTCAACGCGTTGGCCCGGTCACTTGCCAGCTGGCTTGTGGTCCCTGTGCCGACGAACTACCTAAGAAGACTCGTGAATCTGGTTGCTCCAGATCCACACCAGCTCCCCTGAAAAGGAGCCCCGACTCTGACCTTGCTGGTCCGAGTGAGAAGCAATCTTCCGATCCCGCGCGGATTGCTCTTGCCAAGGCTTGTTTGCTCCAAACTTGAAGCCGACTGCACCGACGGTGAGAGCCTGCGTGGGACAGATCGTGACCTGCTCCTGGACGTCGCAGATGCCCCAGAGCCCACGTGACAGCGGAGAGAAGCTCTTTGACGACCACCTGATTGCGCCCGACATTGCCTGGTTCCGTCCTGGTTCCACCCTGGTCACTGCTGAGTGACCCAGACTCTGTCCCCTCTGCTTTCAGGTACTCTACAACTTGAGTCCACCCTTGGACTCCACCGGACACTTCATCTTTAACCCGCCTGCAGCCCTTTCAGCTTCAAGCACCAAGAGCCTGCGTGTCAAAACCCGACGCCACTTCGACCCTGTGCACCCACTTCCTGTGGGTGAGGTAACTTTGCTCCGCCGGTGTTCCCACACTGGTGCACACCTCTAGGGTCTGTGTGTTAAGTTTTGTTCCTCTAGGTTCAGCGGAAGTGTCCTTTAACTTTAACTTTACAACTTTTACGCACCATTGGTTAACATTGCTGCGTGCGTGCGCTTTCCGCACATCTCCCGAATCCCGAGGGCCATTCCCGACTTCAGCATTGCTTGTCCTGACTGCTCCCAGCGATTCCCTAGGCCCTAGGCCTAACCACTGCTCGAGTGGCATCTCTTATACCACTTGTTTAGTATATGGTTTGAGTGGCCCCCTGCCCTCATCCATAATTGTGCAACTTTGTATGTTTAAACAGTGCTTTTGATTTAACGCTTGTGCCCCTTTATTCATAAAGAATACTGGGGATTGTTTTTAGTAATAAACACATATATTTTTATAATATATACTTGTGTGGTGTCCTTTCATTTGGTATTACAGGATTGTATGTGGTAAAACAGCTCGCTTAACACGACCTCTTAAGTTAAGCCTTTAGGCTGCTTAGTCCATGCTACCCCTAGGATAGCTTGTCTAATAAGGTTGACTTACAACCAGACACCATAAGGGATTGTTTGGTCAGGTAGTAGGTGGTTCCAGAATTGGAAACATCCCCTACCAGGCCAACTTCTCACATTGTGTATTAAGCATATGAGATGTGTGAAGGACATTTCGCTGTTCATGTCACTGCTCGTTTGTATGAAGTGTGGCGATGCTGCCTGTCATCTCATCTACAGCTTAACAGTCACCAGTATGTTGCTGACCAGTTCATCTTTTTTGAGGAAGGTCTGCACAATTTAGTTTATGGAATGTGTTAAACTAAAGAGTCTGAAGTATCCCTCGTCAGCCTTGGCTATGGTAATATTACTTTCATTGATAGTGTCAATGGGCCTGTTTCACAGAACTAACTTAAGACAAAATCCTAAACTTACTACCATTTTGGTATTCACAGAAGGCACTTACTCATTTCGGTATTCACAGAAGGCACTTACTCATTTTCGTATTCACAGAAGGCACTTACTCATTTTGGTATTCACAGAAGGCACTTACTCATTTCGGTATTCACAGAAGGCACTTACTCATTTCGGTATTCACAGAAGGCACTTACTCATTTTGGTATTCACATAAGGCGCTTACTACTTTCGGTATTCACAGAAATTAGGAGTCCTAACTTTAGGACTCCTAAATGCCTTCTGTGAATACTGAAAGTCTTAAAGTTAGGATTTTTCTCAGTTTAGGAGTAGTAGTCTTAAGTTAGTTCTGTGAATTGGGCCACCTGATTCCAATGCTGAGTCCTCTGGGTTGAAGCCATAAGTAGACGTTACTATTAAACTTTTAAATTAATCCAACACTTTACATTAAATAAAAAAGACTATTATTCATGCAAGGTTTGGCAGCTGTATGTGATTTCTCCACAGTGGACACCGCAATTGTTGCATGCTCAGAAAAGCATCATCAGAAGTGAATCCAGCATTTTGCCATTGCTTCTCTCCCTTGGCAGGGATCTGGTATGCAGTGATACACATGTAATCTGTACTTGACAACTGGTTCACATGTCCGTTGTGAGGAGGACTGAACAGCAATCTCCTTCATAACATCGTAAACCAATTGCTGCACTTGATGGTGCACAGGCGGGACTGGAAACCGAAACCGGCCCTGGCAAACTGCTCGGCCTGCCCCCCCTGGTGTGAGGTGGTGCAGCTGAGCAGTTTGCGAGGTCCAGTTCCAGATGATTTTGTTACAGGGGGCCGATGTTGCTGGTCCCCGATAACAAAAATGGCCCAAAACAAGCCCCCACTCTAGCGGCCCACCGGGGAAACGCCCGGTGCCCACTACGGCCAGTCCGGCCCTGATAGTGAAGTGCTGGAACACCAACAGTGGATAAATAGGTCTAGCTTGGAACCTTCCATTTTGGACAGAGGGTCTCCACAAGTTCAAGAAAACGTTCTCCTTCCACAACAGAAAAGGGAGGATATTAAGTGCTATCATTTGTGCAAGCTTCCTCTTGCATAAATTGATTTTTTCTTGGATTTGGTGGTATATAGCAACTCCTTGACAAATATATCCTTGATAGTTGAGGACTGTTTTCTTTGAGATATCTCCAAAAGTGACCGCAAGGTAGCAGGTAGGCTGCTTGGCCTCTCTGCGGGGGCTATATCCCTTTGAACCTTCTGCCATTATAAGGTTGCTGTGTGTGGTGACTGCACACTATTGCCGACCAAAACCGGGCTGCTTCGCGTGATGCTAACATCCTTGTCTTCCTCACCACCACCTCCTTTTATCAGTTTAACCTCTATTTCACGACCAGCAGCAATCCGTTTGAGGTGCTCTTCCCACAAAATTGCATGTTCATTTTTTAGATGGGTCAGTTGTCCTACGGTATCATAATGTCCACCCGGCTCACCACAACAAACTTTTTTGTGGCAAATTGAGCAGGGGCGATACCAGCAGGTATGTTATTGTTCTGTAAAACTGATGAGGGCTTGATGACAGTGGATGCACTGACAGCAGACATCTTCTCCTAAATTGCCACTCCTTCTTTAGGGGCAGTTGTTTCTACTTTTTATATAGGATAGCACTTAGCACAAGCAGTAGCACTTAGCAAAAGACTCAAGTGTCACTGTCAGCTAATATGCAGACTTCTCACTGTCAGCCCATTTAATACAAAGAAAGTAGAAAGGGAATTCAGTGAGACTTGGGCAGTCCAGCCAATACCATCATCATCACCACTATCACAAATGCTTAACAACAGTGTACCCTTGCATAACTAACTATTGTTTGCTAGACTTCATACAAGAAAGGATAACCTGATGTCTGTCCCTCCAGTGTCAATGTGCCCACATATGGGATAGCCCTAAACCCACCACCAGTAAATCAGTAATGTCAGATAAGATAAATAAACTTTAATGTGCCCCAACCATAAACAGCCCGAAATTACATAAATAACTTGTAGAAATACTTTTGAAAATTGGAAAAAAAGTAAAACACAATATCAACCATTTTACACATACACAAACTCACAAAACATGGTGGGTACGAACAGGGGCAGAAAGTAGCTGAGAACAAGGGAGCGTGTCTGGCTACATGGGCCTGGACTCCAGGAGCCACCGCAACCTTAGCCATCCACCAGCACGTGCAGACAAAAATAACCCCGGAAGCTGTATAGAGAGGAGGTATCATCTAATGAAGCTGAGATACAAGGGGAAATCGACCTGTACTCAGCTGCTTCCACCAATACCCTGCAGGAATTGCAAAATAAGTTACTCTACCTAAAGGGGCACTTGGGCTCCGTCCTGAATGCACGTATCCTTCAAAGGTGGGAAGCTAGTAAAATTGCCCATTTCCAGTATGGAGAAGGGGCAGGAAACTATTATCCCGGAAGGAAAAAACTGACCAGGTTCGAAACAATATCGACTCAATTACCTATGATAATGTGGTTTACTCTTCAGATGATGACATTAGGAGAATTTTTGGGCAATTTTTCCAAGCTATTTACCACGAAGACAAATATATTGAGGCAGATAGCATTGAGGACTGGTTGAGGGGGATTCCATTGTCTTCATTGACCTCGGAACAACGTGCCTCATTAGATCGGGTGATTACACAGGACGAGGTTAAAGCTGCTATTCTAAGTAGCAGGAAGGGGAAGGCGGTAGGCCCGGACGGCCTTCCGGCCAAAATTTATAGGGCCTTGTAGCAGGCAACTGTTCCTTTCCTTACCACTTTATTTAACCATATCCTTAGGGAGGGGTTGTCACCCCCTGCCTCTTGGGATAGCGTGTCTATAACTTTGATTTTAAAACCGGGTAAACCGGCATCTAGCTGTGGGTCGTATAGACCAATTTCTATCCTAAATGTCGACTGTAAAATCTTTGCTACTGTTATGGCCAACAGATTGGGCGCGGTAGCTGCTGACATCTTACACCGAGACCAGATGGGTTTTGTGAGGGGTCGATAACTTTATGAATTGACCTACAATCTTATAGGGGCAATCAACATGGCAACCACTGACTCTCTTCCCTTGGCTGTTCTTACGCTCGGCGCTACTAAGGTCTTCGACAGGGTGAACTGGTCGTACCTGTCGGGGGTCTTAGGCAGATTTAACATCGGGAATGGATTTCGCCGAGCAGTGAGACTGCTTTACCAGAATCCCTCAGCTTGCCCTTTGGTGAATGGAGTACTATCAGACCCATTTAACATCACAAGGAGAACACGTCAGGGCTGCCCTCTCTCCCCTCTCCTATTCGATCTATACATCGAACCCTTCGCCCAACGGCTGAGGGACGATCTTAATATCAAGCCCTTTAGCTATAGGGGATGGGAGAGGAAGGTGGCCCTGCACATTGATGACATCCTGATTTTTTCTTCAGAATTACGTATAGCCCTTCCATTGGCTATTAAATTGGCTCAAGACTTTGGGGAAATTTCTGGTTATGAGGTAAATGCCTCTAAAACAGAGATCATGGTGTGGAATGATAACGATCTAGGGGCAGGGGTGCAGCCCGGTCCAAAAGTGCGCTACCTCGGTCTAAATATCGTCCATGATGTTAATAAAATTGTGGAAAATTACTTTTCTGCTGTAGCTAAAGATTGCTGTAGACTTATGCGATCATGGTCTTCGCTCCCTTTGTCTATTCTAGGAAGGGTAAATCTGATAAAGATGACCATCTTACCAAAAATCACTTTTTTTGTTTAATACCATTCCTCCTTACTTTGAACCCTCACTTTTGTCGAAGTTACAGAGCGATATTAGTTCCTTTATTTGGGCCCAAAATATACCCAGGATAGCCTGGAAAAAAGGTAGGCGTCGTAGAGAAAAGGGAGGCCTAGCAGCTCCAGATCTCCAATTGTATGCATGGTCATTCCAACTCACCCATGCTCGCATGCTATTGAAGATGCCCACTGACATCAGGATTGGTTGCATGTTTAGCGCCATGCTTAGAGGGGTCAGTGCAGCACAGGTGGGCTTCTTGTTTAAATTTGGAGATCCTAAATTTTTTTAAAAGATAAAACTGAAGGTCTTGCAGGGTATGGCGAGAACATGGGTCAAGCTCAGGAGCTCCATAAGGTTGGGGTATTTTTCAAGTAGGACACCGCTGTGGGACTCACCTGGGAGCCTGGGTTGGCTCGCTGATACCCTTGCTTTGCCCTTGAGAGAGGCGTGGTGGAGGTTTGGGGCGATCTGTTTGTAGAAGGAGGCTTGGAACCATGGGAATCTCTCAAAGATAAAATTGGGCCTAATTTCTCTAGGTTTAAATCTCTGAAAATAGAATTGGGTCAAACCTCTCTAGGTTCAAATATTTAAAGATTGCCAGCTGGGCTCATTCACATATCATTGTTAAGAGTAGATTCCCAGTAGGGGGGTAGTCATTGTGAGAAGTTGGCCTGATATATAATGTTCACTATTCTAGTGAACACTTTGTATCAGTCCAAACAACCCTTATTGATGTCTGGTTGTAAGTCAACCTGATAGACCAGCTATCCTAGTAGCATGGACACGTGCAGTCTTTAGGCTAAACTCTAGAGGGCGTGTTAAGCCAGCTGTTTTACCATCACATTTACCCCTTGAACACCAAGTGAAAGGACACCACACAAGTTGTTATGAAAATAAACAGATATTTATTTATAACAAGACTACCGTGAACTCTTTATGAGTCAGGGAGCTAAGCACACAACAAAACTCTTAAGAAAATACTTTAAGTCGCACAATTTACACAAATGCCCGAGGGGCACGAAAAACCATATACTAAACAAGTGGAATGTGAAATTACTAGCAGGTAAGTACTATTCTCATAGGCTTTAGAATCGCTAGGGCTAATCTACTGAACCTTCAGATTGCAAGCAGGAGGCCTAGGGACGTCGTGTGCAGAGTGGGAACTCTCACGCGTAAGGCGGGAAAAAGTCTATGGAGGCTAGTAAAAGCAAAGTTAGTGTTCTCGGGCGAACCCGACTAAGTAGAGCTGAAACGACAGTGGATCCTGACACTTAGATAGTAAGACTATGCTGGAGCACCGAAATGCTCAGGTTACCTAGCCATGGGGCTGCGGCTGCATAGGGCTGAAAAGACGTCGGAGATCCTCGTTGCAGTCTATGGAGCCTGAAGAAAGAAGTTGCTGGCAGGCGACCAGTGAAGAAGTTCGTGGTGATCCAAGCCTGGATCAGTGAAGATGGATACCTCTAAGCAGAGGGGACCAAGTTCTGAATCACTAGCCAGTGATTAGATGGGCACCAGGATGGCACCGGGCAAAGTCACCTCGACCAGGTGAGTGGGCGACGCTGGGCTCTGCAGTCTCTCGGACCAGGAGGCGTTGTCGGCGACCAGGATGGAGGGCGAGCTGTCCCACGGTGGTATCTGCTGTAGACGTCGCTGGACCCGGGATTGGGGCAACAAGTCTTGGCAAATGCAAGCCCACGCGGTGGACTTAAAATGGCGTCTGGAGTGGACCAGGAGGGTCCAGGGTACTTCTCTGATGGAGGGAAGCAAGGGCCAGTCTGGAGCAACCAGACCAGCGGTGTTGTCGTCGAAGTTCGTCGTCAGGAGGGCCACTAGCCAACGGGCAAGTGACCTGGACAACGCGGTGAGCAGCAAAGAGCAGAAGGGCCCCACGCAGATCTCGTGGATGCAAGGGGGCTGGACTTCGGTGCTGGAGCTGCTCAGGGTTGGGGCTTCTCTTACCCCAAAGCACTCGGTCGAGGGTCACTCGGGAGTCGTGCTGGTCAAGCGTCGTGCAGTCTTGGAAGATGGCCGGTCCCTCGAGGTCTCGTCACACCCACGAATCACAGCTGGGCTGATGATGCAGGTAGAGGTCAGAGGTGCCAGGGAAGCCGGTTCTCGTCGAGCTGGGCAGTCTTGATCCGGTGAGGAGACTTACAGCAGACCGCGATGCTTGGATGGTGCCTGCTGCTGCAGGGTGACTACTCCTTAGCCACAAGGGAGAAATCTTGAGTAGAGTCTTGAGTTCCTTTCGTGGAAAGTTGGTTCAGGATTCAAAGATGATCTAATTTGGAAGGCCCCTGCTCCTACCTTTATCCTGCATAAGGGGGCTGGCACGCGACTAAGTCCTGTCCTATGGGTGGGACTAGGAGGGGGGTGGTTACACCCCTCTCCTTTGGCGGGCTTTCCCCAGATCAGGGGCTGGAGTGCCCCTGGAACTGGTTCAAGCCGGCCTATGCACAGTGAGCACCGGGGTGCCACTTGCAGTCACCTTCCTCTAAAGCCCTGCCTACCTAGGATACACAAAATCCTGTCTGGGACGGTGCTGGCACCGCCCCTGGCAGGAAACCCTTTGTCCTTGCCTCCTGTGCTGGGAGGACTCCCAGCAGCAGGAGGGCAGACTTGTGTCTCGGTGGCAGCATCCATCTTGTGGAGCTGAGGCTATGTCTTACTTTAACCGGGGTTACAGGTTACATACATGTCGTGTCCCTCTAGAAGGGTGGAATGCTAACCCCGTCGACAGAATTGGCGAGGGGTTAGTATTCCAATTCGTATGACACCTTACTCGACATGTTTTGATAAAGCTATACCAGAGTTGGCATATAACCGCGAGGATTATAATGCACTTAAGAGTATATGGTATGCGTTATCATGGAACAGCTATTAGGACTTGGTTCCGCAAGCTGCAAACGGGCTCAGCTCATGCCAGAGCACCATTTCACCTTATTCCATGCACTCTGCCTTCAGGATTGTTAAGGCCTGCCATAGGAGTGACTGATAGGAATATAGGTGTCCATTTTAGGTTTAGATATAGGAATACTATATCTAAAGCAAAGGGTGATTACACCACCTTGCCCCAGCTGTCAAGCAGCCAGTTGTGTCTGGTTTAGTTAGTCAACCCAGGGGTGGCATAATACATGCTGCAGCCCCTGGGAGACTTCTGGGTGCACCTCAGCCCTGGGTACAGGGACTTGGAGAGGGCCCAGTGCCAATTCAGTCCCTGGGTACAATTTGGAGTAGAGAGAACAGCTAGGCTGTGGGTCTGATTAGCAGGCCCACAGCCAGGGAAAGTCGTAAACCAGTGAAGCAAAAAGCAAAAATCTGAGTGATCATAGGATTGCAGACCCTACTCTCCTACATGACACCCCCCAAACTTTGGGACAATAAGCTAACCTTGACCAGGTGAGTCTTCTTGCTCTAAGTGGAAATACCTGGAGAGCCCATCAGCATTGCCATGATCAGTACCAGGTCTATGCTCCACTGTAAAACCCATCCCCTGTAGGGAAATGGACCACCTAAGTAGTTTGGGGTTTTCACCCTTCATCTGATTTAGCCATAAGAGGGGCTTATGGTCGGTCTGAATCTTAAAGTGAGTGCCAAACAAGTATGACCTCAACTTTTTCAGGGCCCACACCACAGCAAAGGCCTCCCTCTCAATAGCTGACCAATTTTTCTCTCTTGGGGTCAGCCTTCTGCTAATAAAAGCAATGGGCTGGTCGTTACCATCAAAATTCAGCTGAGATAGAACAGCTCCCACACCCAACTCAGAAGCATCTGTTTGGACAATGAATGGCTTGGAGTAATCTGGACTCTTTAGGATAGGTGCTGTGCACATGGCCTGCTTTAGGTCATTGAATGCTTTCTGACAGCTTGCTGTCCATTGAACTTTCTTTGGCATCTTTTTACTTGTCAGGTCATTAAGTGGAGTCACAATGGACCCATAATTCTTGACAAATTTCCTATAGTACCCAGTCAGGCCCAAGAAAGCTCGAACCTGAGTCTGGGTGATTGGAGGAGTCCAGTCCTTGATGGCCTGTATCTTGCTCTCCAAGGGTTGAACCTGGCCTCCACCTACAAGGTGGCCCAGGTATACAACCTGTGTCTGCCCTATCTGGCCCTTAGTGGCCTTGATAGTGAGACCTGCCTTTTGCAGTGCCTCTAACACTTTCCTCAGGTGGACCAGGTGATCCTCCCAGGTGGAACTAAAGACAGCTATATCATCAAGATATGCTGCACAGAAGTCATCCAACCCCAGTGAGAACTTGATTCACCAGCCTTTGGAAGGTGGCAGGTGCATTTTTCAAACCAAAGGGCATTACCACAAATTGATAATGCCCACCAGGGGTAGAAAATGCTGTCTTGGGCTTGGCCTCCTCAGCTAACCTGATTTGCCAGTACCCAGCTGTCAGGTCAAATGTACTTAAGTAGTTGGCAGAAGCCAATCTATCTATAAGTTCATCTGCTCTTGGTATTGGGTGGGCATCAGTCTTAGTGACTGCATTGAGTCCTCTGTAGTCTACGCAAAACCTCATCTCTTTCTTACCACCCTGGGTGTGAGGCTTTGGCACTAGAACTACTGGGCTAGCCCAAGGGCTATCTGAGGGCTCAATGACTCCCAGCTCCAACATTTTCTGCACTTCTGTCTTGATGCAGTCTCTGACATGATCAGGCTGTCTGTAGATTTTACTCTTGACAGGCAGACTGTCTCCAGTGTCAACTTCATGGGTACACCAATCAGTTTGGCTGGGGGTCAGAGAGAACATATGTCTAAAGGATTGCAGAACTTGTCTACAATCCTGTTGCTGATGTTCAGAGAGGCTGCCACAAAAGACAACACCATCTACTGATCCATCATCAGGATTCTGAGTGAGCAGGTCTGGGAGAGGGTCACTCTCTTCCTCCTGTCCCTCATCTGTGGCCACGAGCAAGCTCATGTCCTTCCTGTCGACATATGCCTTGAGCCTGTTCACATGGAGCACCCTGAGGGGGCTCCTGGGAGTTCCAAGGTCCACCAGGTAGGTGACCTCTCCCTTTTGCTCAATGATGGTGTGGGGCCCAGACCATTTGTCTTTGAGTGTTGCTGGGGCCACTGGCTCCAGCACCCACACTTTCTGTCCAGGCTTTTACACAGTCAGGACAGCCTTCTGGTCATGCCAAGCTTTTTGGAGTTCTTGGCTGGCCTCAAGGTTTTTAGATGCCTTCTCCATGTATTCAGCCATCCTGGAGCGGAGACCAAGTACATAGTCCACTATGTTGGTTGCAGGCTTTTTGAGAGGTCTCTCCCATCCTTCCTTCACCAAACACAGGGGTCCTCTTACAGGATGCCCATACAGAAGTTCAAAAGGGCTGTAGCCAACCCCCTTCTGTGGGACCTCTCTGTAAGCAAACAAGAGGCAGGGTATCAGGACATCCCATCTACGCCTGAGCTTTTCAGGTAGTCCATGAATCATCCCTTTGAGGGTCCTGTTGAATCTTTCAACAAGCCCATTGCACTGTGGATGATAGGGTGTGGTGAACTTGTAGTTGACACCACATTCCTTCCACATTGCAGTCAGATATCCTGACATGAAGTTTGCACCTCTGTCAGAAACAACCTTCTTAGGGAAGCCCACTCTGGAGAACACTCCAACTAGGGCCCTTGCCACTACAGGTGCTGTAGTGGTCCTAAGTGGAATAGCTTCAGGATACCTGGTGGCATGGTCCACCACCACCAGTATAAACTTGTGCCCTGATGCTGTCTGGGGTTCCATTGGACCAACAATGTCAATCCCCACTCTTTCAAAGGGAACCCCCACCACAGGTAGTGGTATGAGGGGGGCCTTTGTTGTGCCACCTGACTTACCACTGGCTTGGCAAGTGACACAGGAGCGACAAAACTCCTTGGTATTCTCATTCATGTGAGGCCAGTGAAAGTGTGAGACAAGTCTGTCCCAAGTCTTTGTCTGGCCTAAGTGACCTGCAAGGGGAATCTCATGGGCCAAGGTGAGAAGGAAACCCCTCTGAGACAAGGGGATGACCAGCCTCCTGGTTGCACCAGGCTTGGGGTCTCTTGACTCAGAGTACAGGAGTCTATCTTCCCAGTATACCTTGTGGGCACCTGTGGCGTTCCCTGCAGCCTCAGCAGCAGCCTGCTGTCTGAGGGGTTCAAGGGAAGGGCAGTCTAACTGTGCCTTCCCCAGGTATTCTCTGGAGGGTCCCCCTGAGCCCAGAAACTCAACTTGATCAAGTTCAAGCTCTTTAGGCTCAGTTTCCCTCAGCTCTTTCAGGTCAGCCTCCTCAGAGACTTGATCCTCAACCTGGGGCAAGGGGGAAGGCAATGCCTTAACCCTACTGCTCTTCTTCTTGGAAGGTGTCTGGTCCATTGTTCCAGGATCCAGCACCTGTTCAGTGGGGCATCTTCTGGCCTGTGACCTAGTCACAGCAAGCACATGTGCTGGCAAGCCTAACATTTCCATGTGAGTCCTCTGCTCCACTTCTGACCATAGTGATGACTCCAAATCATTGCCCAACAAACAATCCACTGGGAGGTCTGAACTAACCACAACTTTCTTTTGGCCACTTACCCCTCCCCAGGAGAAAGTAACAATCGCCATACTATGACTGGTAGTGACGTTGCTGGCATTGGTCACCAGGAAATCTGTACCTGGCATGATCTGTCCAGGGTCTACAAAGTTAGGTGTCACCATGGTGACACTGGCACAAGTGTCCCTGTAGGCCTGAGCTATTTTGCCATTTATTAAAGGTGTCTGCCTGTATTTGCCCAAAGTATTGGGACTGACATCAGGGGACATATCCATATCCCCTGTACAGACAAGGACAGCCTGAGTGAGTGTGCCAACTAAGTTGTCAGACCCCTCAGTTCCCAAGGTTAACCCAACTATTCCCTTGGGAGGTGCACTACCACTACTGACTGTACTAGGGGGTGCAGTTGCCTTAGGGGCTGTAGTGGTAGGAGTTTGCCCTCCTCTTTTGGTGTACTCACTAAACCAGTGAGACTTACTTTTACAGTACTGGCACCACCTTTTTGACTGGCCTTCTTGAGTCTTCTTTTTCTGCTGTGAAGCCTGACCCCCACCCTCTTTGGTTTGTTGGGGACCTGTTGAAGACTTCTGGTCATTTTGTTCACTCTTGTCACTACCCTTTTGGTCTGCTTTCTTATGACCACCCTGGTTCTGAGTCTGGTTCTGCTTGACCCTTGTTCTGACCCATCTGTCTGCCTTCTTTCCCAATTCTTGGGGAGAGGTCAGATCTGAATCAACAAGGTGCTGATGCAACAACTGGTTCTGACAGTTATTTAAAATCTGTTCTCTCATGATCAGATTGTACAACCCTGTATAATCAGTAACCTTGCTACCCAGCAACCAGCCTTCCAAAGCCTTAGTGGCACAATCCACAAAGTCAGACCAATCCTGAGACTGAGTTTTCTGGGTGTCCTTGAACAGCAACCTGTACTGTTCAGTGGTTAAGCCAAACCCATCAACCAGTGTGTTCTTCAGGACTTGGTAGTTGTTAGCATCCTCAACTCTTGTAGTGAGGAGCTTATCTCTACCTTTGCCTTCAAAGGAGAACCACAATATAGCTGCCCACTGACTTTGGGGGATGCACTGGACAGTGCAGGCCCTCTCCAAAGCAGCCATCCATTTCTGGATATCATCCCCTTGCTTAAAGGGGGGCACTATCTTACTCAGGTGTTTAGTATCTAAACCCTTCTCTCTATCTCTTGGGAGATTGCTGCCACCAGTGGGAACTATCCCACTCATCTGCTGCTCTCTAGCAAAGGCAAGCTTTTCTTTGGCCAGGGCAAGTTCTTCCCTTTCAATCCTTAGATTAGCCTGTTTCATCCTTGCTTCATGCTCTCTTCTCTGAGGGGAAGTCAATCTCCTCTGGGGAGAGTTCCTTCTCCCCTGAGAAGAGGCATTAGAGTGCAGAGATCTATTGGAGTCCCTAGAATGAGATCTATCCCTTCTAACTCCAAGGTTAGGCCTTACTAGGGTCAGTACTGGGGGTCCCCCAGATCCTTCCCTAAGTAGGTCTAAGTTGGCCCTGGTGAGTCTGCTGACTAGTTCAGGCCTGTTGTCTGCCTCATCCCCAGAGAGTTCCTCTTCTTCCTCCTCCTCAACTGCATTTTCAGTGTCAAGGAGGTCTGGATCTCCAATGGTACCCTCTAGGGCTGGCATATTCCCATCTACATGAGAGGCTTTCCTAGCATCATACGTCTCTAAGAGACCTATCAGAAAGGGAATGGTGGGGTTAGACCCCTGTTTCAGTTTCCTGGAGGTACACACTTGTCTCATCTCCTGGAAACTGAGAGCTGCATATCTTGATTTGACCTGTGGAGGGTCAATGGCCACTAGGGTAGTCTCTGAAGACTCTCCATGGGTAGACATGCTTTTCTAGTGAGGTGTAAGTGGTGCACTTACCTACACTATATGTTTGCCTACTGATCCCTTGCTAGAGTTGTAGTTTAGGGTGTGCTAAGCCCTAGGAGCTACAACAGCTGGTTCAGTAGAACTCAGAGTATTCTAAGCTAAGTTATATGTACCTTAGTACTTATGTGATCTTTCAAATGATATTCTTAGGATATGTGTGGTAAAACAACAGCAAGCTCAAATCCCAACCGCTGCTCACCAATGTGAGAAGTTGGCCTGATATATAATGTTCAATATTCTAGTGAACACTTTGTATCAGTCCAAACAACCCTTATTGATGTCTGGTTGTAAGTCAACCTGATAGACCAGCTATCCTAGTAGCATGGACACGTGCAGTCTTTAGGCTAAACTCTAGAGGGCGTGTTAAGCCAGCTGTTTTACCATCACATTTACCCCTTGAACACCAAGTGAAAGGACACCACACAAGTTGTTATGAAAATAAACAGATATTTATTTATAACAAGACTACCCTGAACTCTGTATGAGTCAGGGAGCTAAGCACACAACAAAACTCTTAAGAAAATACTTTAAGTCGCACAATTTACACAAATGCCCGAGGGGCACGAAAAACCATATACTAAACAAGTGGAATGTGAAATTACTAGCAGGTAAGTACTATTCTCATAGGCTTTAGAATCGCTAGGGCTAATCTACTGAACCTTCAGATTGCAAGCAGGAGGCCTAGGGACGTCGTGTGCAGAGTGGGAACTCTCACGCGTAAGGCGGGAAAAAGTCTATGGAGGCTAGTAAAAGCAAAGTTAGTGTTCTCGGGCGAACCCGACTAAGTAGAGCTGAAACGACAGTGGATCCTGACACTTAGATAGTAAGACTATGCTGAAGCACCGAAATACTCAGGTTACCTAGCCCAGGGGCTGCGGCTGCATAGGGCTGAAAAGACGTGGGAGATCCTCGTTGCAGTCTATGGAGCCTGAAGAAAGAAGTTGCTGGCAGGCGACCAGTGAAGAAGTTCGTGGTGATCCAAGCCTGGATCAGTGAAGATGGATACCTGTAAGCAGAGGGGACCAAGTTCTGAATCACTAGCCAGTGATTAGATGGGCACCAGGATGGCACCGGGCAAAGTCACCTCGACCAGGTGAGTGGGCGACGCTGGGCTCTGCAGTCTCTCGGACCAGGAGGCGTTGTCGGTGACCAGGATGGAGGGCGAGCTGTCCCACGGTGGTATCTGCTGTAGAGGTCGCTGGACCCGGGATTGGGGCAACAAGTCTTGGCAAATGCAAGCCCACGCGGTGGACTTAAAATGGCGTCTGGAGTGGACCAGGAGGGTCCAGGGTACTTCTCTGATGGAGGGAAGCAAGGGCCAGTCTGGAGCAACCAGACCAGCGGTGTTGTCGTCGAAGTTCGGTGCAGGAGGGCCACTAGCCAACGGGCAAGTGACCTGAACAACGCGGTGAGCAGCAAAGAGCAGAAGGGCCCCACGCAGATCTCGTGGATGCAAGGGGGCTGGACTTCGGTGCTGGAGCTGCTCAGGGTTGGGGCTTCTCTTACCCCGAAGCACTCGGTCGAGGGTCACTCGGGAGTCGTGCTGGTCAAGCGTCGTGCAGTCTTGGAAGATGGCCGGTCCCTCGAGGTCTCGTCACACCCACGAATCACAGCTGGGCTGATGATGCAGGTAGAGGTCAGAGGTGCCAGGGAAGCCGGTTCTTGTCGAGCTGGGCAGTCTTGATCCGGTGAGGAGACTTACAGCAGACCGCGATGCTAGGATGGTGCCTGCTGCTGCAGGGTGACTACTCCTTAGCCACAAGGGAGAAATCTTGAGAAGAGTCTTGAGTTCCTTTCGTGGAAAGTTGGTTCAGGATTCAAAGATGATCTAATTTGGAAGGCCCCTGCTCCTACCTTTATCCTGCATAAGGGGGCTGGCACGCGACTAAGTCCTGTCCTATGGGTGGGACTAGGAGGGGGGTGGTTACACCCCTCTCCTTTGGCGGGCTTTCCCCAGATCAGGGGCTGGAGTGCCCCTGGAACTGGTTTCAGCCGGCCTATGCACAGTGAGCACCGGGGTGCCACTTGCAGTCACCTTCCTCTAAAGCCCTGCCTACCTAGGATACACAAAATCCTGTCTGGGACGGTGCTGGCACCGCCCCTGGCAGGAAACCCTTTGTCCTTGCCTCCTGTGCTGGGAGGACTCCCAGCAGCAGGAGGGCAGACTTGTGTCTCGGTGGCAGCATCCATCTTGTGGAGCTGAGGCTATGTCTGACTTTAACCGGGG
Organism: Lissotriton helveticus; assembly: GCF_964261635.1. Taxonomy (NCBI): domain Eukaryota; kingdom Metazoa; phylum Chordata; class Amphibia; order Caudata; family Salamandridae; genus Lissotriton; species Lissotriton helveticus. Next base: position 479,707,787 of record NC_136062.1, read on the forward strand.
TTACAGGTTACATACATGTCGTGTCCCTCTAGAAGGGTGGAATGCTAACCCCGTCACCAGAATTGGCGAGGGGTTAGTATTCCAATTCGTATGACACCTTACTCGACATGTTTTGATAAAGCGATACCAGAGTTGGCATATAACCGCGAGGATTATAATGCACTTAAGAGTATATGGTATGCGTTATCATGGAACAGCTATTAGGACTTGGTTCCGCAACAGGCTCAGCTCATGCCAGAGCACCATTTCACCTTATTCCACGCACTCTGCCTTCAGGATTGTTAAGGCCTGCCATAGGAGTGACTGATAGGAATATAGGTGTCCATTTTAGGTTTAGATATAGGAATACTATATCTAAAGCAAAGGGTGATTACACCACCTTGCCCCAGCTGTCAAGCAGCCAGTTTTGTCTGGTTTAGTTAGTCAACCCAGGGGTGGCATAATACATGCTGCAGCCCCTGGGAGACTTCTGGGTGCACCTCAGCCCTGGGTACAGGGACTTGGAGAGGGCCCAGTGCCAATTCAGTCCCTGAGTACAATTTGGAGTAGAGAGAACAGCTAGGCTGTGGGTCTGATTAGCAGGCCCACAGCCAGGGAAAGTCGTAAACCAGTGAAGCAAAAAGCAAAAATCTGGGTGATCATAGGATTGCAGACCCTACTCTCCTACAGTCATTTAGAGTCCCGTCTACTTGATAAAACTCCGGCTAGAAAGGAGGTCTAGTTTAGGTATAATTTAATGTTAGAAGAGATCGATGGCAAATTCCAACTGCCTGAGAAACTGTGGGGGTCCTCCTTCGTGGACTATGATGTGGAAAACCTTTGGCTTACTTCCTTCAAGTTACTGTGGGATATTGTTAAGCCAGCTTGGCTCCGAAGGAATCACCTCTTCACTCTCCATAGGGCCTATTACTCTCCACAGAGGCTATCAAAATTCTCTAAGGACTCTCCTGTGGCGTGTGCCTTGGACCTACACATGTTTTTTGACTATCCCTTCTTGTCTCCCTTTTGGGATTCTATAAGTTCTTCACTTACGACCTCTTTGGGTTTCCAAATTACGATAAATCCTGCTCTCGCAATATTTGGTGTCACGGATGAGGTCGGGGGTCTGGTCAAACATCTTCTTTTCTACACCATCTTGCTGGCCAGGAGGGAAATTTGTAAAAAATGGAAGGACTCGATACCACCCTCCCTTCTCGACTGGCGGGCATCTGTATTACTGGTATCGAAGTTGGACTTGGCGAGATCAGGTAATCAAGATAAAAGAGCTTTTTGGCACCTCTTGAAGTGGGACCAACTGTGAATTGACTGATGTTTTTTTTCCCCCCATTGTCCAATGTTTACGCTGCTTTGTGTTTTTCTCCCTTTCCTGGCGCACTTATGTATACCAGTCTGGTCCAGGCTGTTGGTGTACAATTGTAGCAATATTGCTCCCGATTGGTCTCAGCTCGAGCGTCCTGGAGTTCGTGACACCACTGATTGGTGATGCTGATTCAATAGTAGGTCGATCCATCCAGTTTACTGTGACAGTGTGTCACTCTCCGTTGACCTTAAAGGGAAAACCATGGTGGAAAATGAGGACCAAAAAATAACCCACATTTTGCATACAATACAAGGCCATTCAAAAGCACCTGAAAATGATTTACATAAAACAACTATAGTACAGCAGACACAAGAATGTGAAACATACATTAAAAGTACACCCAAGACCTTCTGCAGGGCAGATTAGAACAACACAATAAAATGATTAACAAATATGTGATAAAATTCACAGAAAAAAACACTATGAAAATGAGAAAAATTATAACCCCAGCCCCCCCATCCAAAATTGTACATACATTATACCTTAAAACACTTAATCTTATAAGGGCCCCTGTTCTAAACTTCTAGTATTCTATCAACAAGAAAAGAAAAAGAAAAAACAGAAGCTGAAAAGGAACAAACGTAGTGGTGCCTGCCCTCCTTCAAAGAACAAACATTTTGCAAAGTATTAAATTGAGCGTACCTGATTTTTGCCAAAACAAGTAAAGATTTTTAGGGTATGTATGCAGCAGAGATTGCAGACAAAATAAGAATGATGCTTTCCCTCCAAATTCCAAAATTCAAAATGACCATGTGCTGGACAAAGTAGAGGGAATAGTTTTCAGGAAAAGAAGAGGCAGTTGCCATATATGTACGGGAGACTCCCAGTCTCTATGGCACTTTCTACTTGTTAAAAAAAGAGGAAATTGTGCTCTCAAAAGAATACCTGAACTGTCACTTTGGGTAAAAATTTAACTTGCAAATATATTTTGGGGAGTATTTTCCAGTGGCTTGCGTGAAAAGAACTGCTGCTTGATTTTGGAATTGTTGTTTCACTCTCAGACAATTACCCAAATGGTCCGCTAGGGTAAGAAATCAACCTGAAATGTTTGTTGACCACCTGTGGTAAAGAACTGCCACACGCATTGGGAAAATGTATCTTAAGTTCTTTCTGAATGCATTGTTTCCATACTTCTTGCATTTCAATTCTTCCCAGAACAAGATTTTTGTTATGCAACGTGGCATAATGGTGTAATCTCGCTAATTGTGCATAAATTATGTTGCACAAAAATACTTCAGTGTAATTCAAAATTTTCCGAGGCCTAATTATAAGCAAACTCTGCAGATGAGAGTCAGCTTTTCCAATTATCTGGTGTGCTCTTGGTAAAACATCAAAGTCCCTGCTTCAAAATTCTGTCTGCCTGCTAGGCTGTGGGTAGTATACCCTGATGATTCTGCTTGTTGAATTTCTAAGCATCTGCAAAGGCTTTTCCAAAATAAAGAGCTATACTGCGATCCCTGATCCAAAATGATTTTCTGGGGTAAGCTGTGGGCGCAGAAAATATCTCATAGAAATACTCGAGCCATTTTGGGGACATAAGGCAACTTTGGTAATGGACTGAAATGAGGCATTTTAGTACAAGTGTCCTTAGAGTGCTAAATAAATGTGGCATTGTGTATCAAAACAGAGAGTGGGATACATAGAGTGTAACCGGGTACACCATAAATAATATTATTCCGAAATTAGCTTCAAAAGACAAAACTATAGCTAGGTCAAAAAAAAATTCTCCTTTTCAGATACCAATGCACCTGCAGTAAGATCAAGCCATGCTGCACAGCCAGGTAAACTGATGATACCAAGTTTCACTCACTAGCTGATTCCCCTTTCCACCAATCAATTATTGACCTACATAGTACAAAATAAGGTTGGCTGTGAGTTCCCATCAATTCTGTTGGATTCGGATTTTAAGGTTATTGCATCAATACAGATTGCTTGGCACATTTTCACACTAAGTGATGTCAAATTGTCTCAAATGTTAGATGTAGTTGCTAAATTACAACAAGAGGTCAGTTTAGTGAAGCCTTAGAATACATTTCTACAAGGAGAATTAATACAGAATAATAAACAACTAAAAGCCCAAGAGTTTGGCAGACAGGGTGCTCCGTTTCGAATGCCTAAATGTTCTAAGAGGGAAGAAACAGCTACTTAACAGTCAGGGAAGGTACAGATAACATTAAGCAGATAAGACATAACATTGAATTCCTTTTATGTCCAAACCAAACAGTGAATCACCCCATAGTAGTCCTCCCAAGGCATTAACAGGCATTATAATTAGGCCTAGGTGAAATTTCAGTTACACCAGTAATATGCACTATATTCGGAATTTTGTATAATGCTTGTTACATGAAATTCCTGAAATTATGGCATTACGTGGATTTCTGTGATTACACTGTATTTGTGGTAAAATTATTGTGCCGGAGCACTGGGAAAAGGCGAATGATTTGAATGCCAGCAGCTGTCATCTGCAGCACTTCTGTTTTTAGCACTATTTATTTAGCATAAAATGGTTTTGGATGTGAGCATGCGTTTCATACTAACATGTAACACTAAATGTTGGATTTGCATTTCACATAATTAAGCATATTTTTCACTTATATTTCTGATTTTTTGCATAATTATACAAAAATAAACTACATGCATTTGCACACCCCTAATTATAACACCTCGTACCACTGATTATTTAACCACAGTACCTGATTTGCTGTAAAAGTTTTGATGATATGTTTTATACAGCAATAAGCATATTTCCTCCAAATAAGGACTATGATTGCAAGCTCAATTTAGAACCTGGAGCAGCTATACCTTGTAATCACGGAAAATAACACAGAAAATCTTAGACAGCATACATATGAAAATGTAGCTAATGAGTTCATCAGGCCACCACAGTTCCTTGATTCTTCACCTCTATATTTTATGCCAAAAAAGAAAGATACATTTAGACCATGTATTGATTACAGGGTCATCAACTGAGTTATAATGAAAAAGCTATACATTACCTTTGACATCTATCTTTTTAGATCAGATCAAACATGCAAAATGTGTGCTTAGTTTGATCTCAGTGGTGCCTACCAATTGCTTTTATTCTGTTAGGATGATAAGTAAAAGACTGAATTCAGCAGTAAATTTGGTTTTCTTGAATATCAAGGTATATCCTTTGGAATCTGTCTCACTCCAGCTGCTTTAAAATATTTTATTGATGAAGTTCTGCTACGGTTTTTGGAAGTATTTTGTATTGTCTATTTAGATGACTTTTGATTTACCCTGATTCCTAAGAGGCACACGTACAGCATGTCAAAACACTACTGTAGGGCTTAAAGTAACATTATCTTTTAGCTAATAAGGATGTGAGTTTTTCCACACCAGGTCTCTGGAATTTCTGAAGCATATAATTAGTCCTGAAGATGTTAAAATGGAAAAGAAGAAAGTGTCACCAATACTTCAATGCCCCTACTCTACTCTACTCCAATCTGCCCCACTCTACTTCCCCACACTCCATTCCACTCTAGTCCAAATCTACCCCACTCTTTCATTCCAATCTACCCACTCCAATCTACCACACTTCACTCAAATCTCACCCAATCCACTCCAAATCAAACCACTCCAATCTATCCCACCCCACTGTAATCTACCAACCCCACTCCAATCTATCCCACTCCACACCATTCTGACCCACTCTACTCCAATCTACCTTAATCCAAACTACCCCATTCCATTCATCCCTCTTCAATCTACCCTACTGCATTCCAATGTGCACTACTCTCATCCCCCAATCAACCCCACTCCACCCTAATGTACCTACCTCATTACACTCCATTCCGATCTACTTCAATCCACTCTTCCCCATCTATCTCACTCCAATCTATCCAACTCCACTCCAATCCAAACTATCCCACTCCACTCTACCCAATCTACCCCACTCCAACCTACACACTTCAATCCAACCAAGCTACCTCACATCACTCTGCCCAATCCACTCCACTCCAATTCATCACATGCCACTCAAATCTACCCCACTCCAGTCCAATCTAACCCACTCCACCCAAATCCAGTCCAATGAACCCCACTCCAATCTACCTTACCCTACTCCAACCCAAATGACACTGCTCCAATATACCCCATCCAATCTGCCCCACTCCAATCTACCCTTCCCGATTAACCCCACACCATCCCAATCTACCCTGCAGTACTCTATCCAACTCTGCTCCAACCTACTCTACTCTAATCTATCCACTCCACTCAAATCTGCCCCATTCCTATCTATCTCAATCCAATCTACCCCACTCAACTACACTCTACCCCATTTCACTCCAATATACCCCTCCATAATTCACCCAATCTATCCCACTCCAATTTACCCCACTCCACCTTAATCTACCCCACTCCACTCCAGTCTACTCCTCTTCAATCCAATCTACCCCACTCCAATTTTTCCCACTCCACTTCAATCTACCTCAATCTGTGCACTCAACTCTACCCCTACCTACCCCCACTCTTTCCCATTCTACCCCCCTCCAATGTACCCCACCCCATCCCACTCCAACCCACACCAATGTATCCAACTCCACTCTAATCTATTCCACTTCAATCTGCCCCACTTCATTCCAATCGACCCCACTCCAGACTACACCACTACTATCTATCCCACTCCAATCTACCCCACTTCACCCCAATATACTCCACTTCATCCCAATCTACCACAATTCAATCTATCCCACTCCAATCATCCCCAATCTACTCCACTCCAATCCATCCCAATCCATCCCACTCCAATCTACCCCACTCTACCCCTCTCCACCCCACTAGAATCTACCCCACGCTTTCCTAATTTACTCCACGCCACTCCATTCTATCCCACTCCCCCGATTTACCCCGCTCCATTCTACCAAAAATACCCCACTTCAAACTACCCCAATCTATTCTACCCTGTTATAATCCATCCATTCTACCTTACTCCACTGCAATCTACCGGATTCAACTCCAGACTACCACATTCACTGTAATCTACCCCAACCCATGCACTCAACTCTACCCCAACCTACCACCCACTATTTCCCATTCTACCCCGCTCCAATCTACTCCACCCCATCCCACACCTCTGAATCCGGCTCCACTCTAACCTATTCCACTCCAATCTCCCCCACTCCATTCCAATCTACCCAAATTCCAGACTACACCACTCCTATCTATCCCATTCTAATCTACCCCACTCCACTCCACTCCACAACATCCCAATCTACCCCAATTCAATCAACCCCCCACTCCAATCTTTCCCAATCTACATCACTCCAATCTATACCACTCCAATCTACCCCACTCTACCCCTCTCCGCCCCACTCCAATCTACCTCACCCTAGCCCAATCTACTCCACACCACTGCAATCTACCCCACTCCATTCTACCCCAATGTACCCCACTTCAAACTACCCTAATCTATTCTACTCTTTTATAATCCACCTAATCTAGTTTACTCTACTACAATCTACCCGATTCAACTCCAGTCTACCCCATTCACTCCAATCTACCCAAATGCACCCCACTCCACTCTTTTCTAATCTACACCACTCCACTCCAAAGTACCCCAATATATCCCACTCCACACTATCCCAATCTACCCAACTCCAATCCACCCCAATTCAATCTACCCCACTTCAATATACCATGCTAATCTGCCCAAATCCCCCTCTCCAATCTATCCTACTGCACTCTACCCCACTCCACCCCACTCTAATCTTCCCCAATCAACCCTACTAAATGCTACCCTGTCTGCCCCCACTCCACTCTACGTCAATCAACCCCATCCATTCTACCCCAATCAACCCCATTCCACTTTACCCCAATCTACCACACCACACCGCTACCCAACCAGCGCCATTAACTTTAAGCCATGCTAAACAGCAGCCACATGGTGTAAAACATGGCTAAAACATGTTGCCAATAACTCCTGCATGGGCGAGACCTATTGGCTTTGCCAATGCTTGTTTTATGTGGCATGTGTAATATAGGTAACACTGGTACAATTTTCCATGGAGAAAGGTACAGACAAGGAGTAAAAAGAAAGACAAGAGATAGAAGCGTTCTAGAAGTTGTGGCAGGGAACTGATAGACAGCATGAAAAGATAAAAAGATAAAGAATCAATCATTAGCAAAGCCAATAGGTCTCGCTTTTGGCACCTCTTTGCTTTGCAAATGGTTTTCAGCCATGCTGTACAACATCCATGATGCTGTGCATCATGGCTAAAGAAAAGACATTAAAAAATAAGGGCTATGACGTGGCAGTAAAGTTACTTTATAGGCAGGTGTACCTGTACCACACATGTGTGAGCCTATTTTAAATTTTTATTTTCTGAGTTGGGTCGATAAATGAGGAAATGTTTTTTAACTTTTTTATAAATAAATAAGAAAAAAATAAATATGTATCAGAATCACAGAAGCCTTTTTTTAGGTTTTGCCTGCACAGTGATTGCACTGTGCTTGCAAAATCTTTTGTATTTAAAAAATAAATAAAAGGGTTTTAGAGACCCCCCATTATTTACCTCTGCTTAGCATTGGCTGGCTCCCACTTGACTCCTACATCCCTTTACTAGCCATTGGCTGGCTGCCCACGGGCCCCTAAATCACTCTTGTTTTCTTGCTTACTATTCATTGGTACCTCTTCCTCGTATTTGTCTTCTTACTGGGCTTTGTGTCGAGTCTTCATCCTGCCGTGGAGCCAGGACCAAGTACTGCTTCCAGGGGCTCTTCTGCTGCAGGCTTCTGCAATTTAAGTGCACTTTAAAAAAAAAAAAAGTTTTTTTACTTCTCTCCTCCTATATTGGGTCTTGTCAAAGCCACTGAGTTGGCTGATTGAAACTTGTACCGCCCGTGTCCCCATGCCGCATGTGCCCGATGCTGCCCAGACAGTTCCACAAACTTGTGCCACCCTGGGACCTTACGCCACATGGGCCGCATGTTGCCCAGACAGTTGCACAATACTGTATCCATTTTCTTTGCTGCACCACACAACAGTGCATGTGATTACCATGTGTCTCCCCTGCGCCACATCCTTGCTCACCCTGACCCACTCCCACCCTTCCCCCACTGCCTGTAAGGGTGTGTTTGTTTATGCAGATCACAGTAGAGCCCATGTGTGAAGCCAGGAACAATAGCAGACAGCACTGGAAGGGGTCATGAGGGGGCAGCGACAAAGGAAACACCAACTACTCCATAAGCACAAAGCTCTACACACAGTGGCAAACATACCACACACACTCACAGACACCACCGAACTACAGAGATTAATAATATCACAACACAACATACCTATCACATACGAGTAATAAGGAATATGCATATCTACCAGGTTTTCACTTTTCACAAACACATGACACACATGCTCGCTCACTGCACCATTAGACAAGATTAAGTCACATGCCTAAAAAAATGAATGTGCCCTTATGTAATGTAAAGGGTTCACTTGAAAAATTATCAAATGCTTTTGGGTTGAGTTTACACTAGATAAAACAGCAAAAAGAAACGCCCCAAGAAAAAGTCTGACAGAGCATATATTTTTACTTAGCACGACCTGTCAATTAACACACACGTCACATGAAGACATGTCGGCCTATCACACACAAATGCGCACCTAGATGATAGAGTGATGATGTCTCAAAATACACGTCAAGTGCAAAAGCATAGCCACATACATCCAATACAAATCAATCACACATGCAGTAATCTCACATATAACACACACACTTTTTTGCAGTTTTGTATGGTGCAAACACGAACCAAAAGTACTGGTGCTTTAAATTGTTGCAGGGATTCTGTTTTGGAACAGAACTATGCCTGGGATCACAGAGCGTCAGTGTGTAGTGACTGAGTCGCCATACCACCTCAGTACCCCTGAACCCCAATCCAGACTAGCTCGTAGTGCCTCACCTGCACTCCTAACCTTCTTAGAGTAGCAGGTAAGTTGGCACCTCAGAACTCAACACTCTACTCCCCTCAGGTACCAACGGTAATAGTCATCACCTTTCATTCGCTCACTCATTCATGTCCATATAGATAGAAATGAGACACGAAAACAGTTTACAATATTTATTGAAACTATTGTGACCTATTATGAAGCAACTGTGCTTCAATTGAAAAACATACAAGACTTAGTAATGTAATGAGCACGCCAATAAACCGTACACAATGAAAAGACCTATAATGGTTTTTGGTGTATCTGCCTAAGTCTAGCCTCAGAATATTATAGTAAAGAATAAAGATCTCTGGGATAGTGATGGGCCCCATACCTGGCATTTGCTGTTAGCTGGTCTGCAATGCATTTCAGATTGTGCAAAGCTGGAGCTCTGAGACCCTTTCTCTGCTAGAAATTCTCCTCTCTCCTTTCAAAATTACAGGTCTCAGTTGATATGATAAGAAATATTCGACTCGTAAACCCCAGCTGGGTCTTAGATGTTAATGTCCGACCACAGAGAAAAACAAGACACAATGTTTTTTGACCTTGTAATAAATGTTCCATCTGAATCTCAGCAAAAATCAATCAGAATAACAAAACATATGCAGCCTATTTCTAAAATAACGGTGTGGCACAAAAGCAAGCATGCTATTTCATAACGGGTGCAAAGTAGCAGCAGCCTACAACGTGTGCAGCGTGTGCGGTTGTGCTAACAGAGCAGAAAAGTACAGTGGGCCCCCGAGGGGACACAGGACAACATGAGAGCCAGTTACATTACAGAATGTCAGATTAATTTTAAGTTTTTTAGACAAGGGTAGAACAAGTGATTTGCTCAGAATCATAAGATGCTGATGAGCCAACACCGAGACTCGTACCTGGGGGCTTGTTTATGAGAGGCTTGCACTGCCAGAATCACACTTTTTTTACACTACGGTGACGTAAGCCTCCCAATCAGTATACAACCTTTACAACGCAACTTTTACAACGCACTACCATTACAACGAAACTTTTACAACGCAAAATCCATTACAACGCATGTATTTACAACGCAGTCATTACAACGCATGACACTACAACGCACACCACTACAACGCATGTCATTACAACGCAGTCATTACAACGCATGACACTACAACGCACACCACTACAACGCATGTCATTACAACGCAGTCATTACAACGCATACCATTACAACGCATAGCATTTCAACACATAGTACCCTACACTATCCAACACTTACCCTACTGTTGCACCCCCTGGAGTTAGAATAGTAATTTTACCCCTACACTATCCAACACTTACCTTACATGCAATGTGATGTAATGCGTTGTAGTGGAATGCGTTGTAAAGGTAGTTTCAAAGAATTTGTTGTAATGGCATGCGTTGTAATGGTGTGCGCTGTAATGGATGTTGCGGTGTAAAAAATGCGTTGTAAAGGAAGGCGTTGCAAAAGTATGCGTTGTAACGTCATACATCCCTCTCGATCAGATCAATGAGGCAGCACACAGCCACTCTGCGTACCTTTGCATGACCTCATAGATGTGTAGTGAGTCAAAGCAGTGCAAGTCGCTGCCTTGCCATACTCTGAGCCAAGGAATGAATGAATGAATGAATGAATGAATAAAGTATTTAATAAAGCGCACGGTGGCCAAACGGCTTCCTGGCGCTGGGGACCTAATCAGAACTCAGCAGAGGGAACCCAGGAAAATTAGGAAGGGAATGCCTGAGAGAAAAGAAAAGTTTTAAGAGCTTTGCGGAAGTGAGTGTAGATGGGAATGGAGCGGATGGAAAGAGGAAGACTGTTCCAGAACTGGGGGGCCAGGACTGAGAAGGAGGCATTCGATGGGCGTTGCAGTGGGTTTTCCCAATCAGCACTCATGGCTTTCGATGCTGCCCAGATTAACAAGATCACGTAAACCTGGGGCCGCACCGAGATCTTACGCCTCCCAGAACAGCCATAAGGAGGAGAAATGTTTGTATTTCTCCTAGTTTTTTCCTCTTTCCACGTGTATTGCATCCTGCAGCACACACACAAAGAGGAGATTGCCTCTTGGGATTGTTTTTTCTGTGCAGGAAGTTGCTCCTTCACTTTAATAAGGGTGACACGAGGACTCCTCAACTATTGCACACCCCTTTCTACCTGTGTGGCCCCCGCTCCGGACCCTGCACCCATACTAGTGTCAGTGACTGTAGGGTAACTATTCCTATAATAGCTCGTCCATTCAGCGGCATGAAGTATAGGTGAAGCGTCGCCTGTCTTCCTAAGTGGTTATAGGTTGGATAGAGAGGATTCCTCTTAATGGGACAGTTGCCCTCACACACCCGTCAGGGTGTCATGCTTCATCACCTAACAGGTCTCCCTAATTAGCTTGGTGAATGTTTGTCCCCCTAGGGTCAAGCCTTTGCCACCTCCCAACCTTGAGGTCAGACTGAGCAAAAACTAGCGTAAGAGCCCATTCTTGCGCCGTAGTTCACTAATGCACCTTGTTTTTCTCCGTCTCTTAATCACCTCACTCTCGAGTTATCAGTGCGATTCCCACTGTGATGGTACCACCAATACCATCGCACCATAGCCGCCTATAGCCCACCAACACTCGCTATAGTGACGGCACCAGATGTGCGCCAAACTGTACATCCTAATGACTCTATTTCTTCCATGTATGTCTTGTCCTTTGTCCATCCATGTTACATGTACAGGTGGTCTTGAGAAGGGAATCCCCCTCTCACACATAGATACACTTTAGGGCGTGTAGACACATAGTCTCTCCTACACCCCCACTAGTTTACTTGCACTCACTTTTTTACTTTTTCATTTAGGTCCTGAAGAAAGCCAGTCTAGTCATAAGGCACTGGCTGAAACATGTTGACCCACTGGATGTGAGAGGTCGTAACTCGCCCCTTACATCCCCCTGCCTTATTTTTAACCGCTGACGGAGGCCCAGGTATTAAAGTCTAATTTTACCCTCGGGTACTGGGACCACCGTTCAGCCGTTTTAACATCACTTCCTTAGCTATCTTCACCGCACACTCAGCAACATACCAGCTCCGCTGTAGTCAGGCGTTGAAGCACACCCGGGGCACGCTAGGTGCCACTGGGTGGGCCCGATGATGAAGCATGCCACCAACTAGGTTGGTGGGTGAGGGCTTTATGAACACACTTGCCAGGTGTTCACACTCCGTGACAAAACATACCAGAGTCTTTCCCCCCCCCCCCCTTAAAATAATTTGAGCTAGTCTCTTTTTGATTAAAACCATGCTTCATCATTGGACATTTTGCTCTTCGTGGGGGGGGGGCGCTGCAGTACCTGACGGGCCATGTGAGAGGAATCTTTGGCAGAGATCTTTTTGATGAACGCCGCAGTGGTGAGTGCGGGTGTGTAGGGATTAGTGCAAGTGGGTTAAAATACTGTGCTGGCCCCCTCAGAGGTATTTATTCTTGTGACCGGACGATATATTAAAAACAGGCAAAGGAATAACTTTTTTTTATTTTTTTCGATAATTCGCTAATAGTCTACCTGATTCGTTTTCTTTAGCTCTTGCTAGGAGTAGATAAGAAGAAGGATTTTCTGTAGAAAGCTTATACTGAATTTTTTCTCTGTTTCTTTTGATTAGATCATCTAAATGGGCTTTGGATTTGGTAGCAAAGTAAAGATTTACTGACAGGCACATGCATCAATGTAGGCTTTTGCGATTCTTTAATTGCGAATATTAAGGAATCGCAATTAAGGAATTGCAAAAGACTATGCATGTAGGAATCACTATAAAATTAGCGATTCCCAAACATTCCTTAATTGCCAGTCATGATTAAGTAAAACCTTCCCATTCATTCTAGGGCCATAGGAATGAATGGGAAATTGCACACGTAATTTGCGAGTGCCCAATAGGTACTCGCATATTGCGCATGTAATTTTAAGGGAGCAAGGGTGTCAAAAGGACACCCTGTTGCACCCCTGAAATTGATGTGTGCACAGATGTTGCGCACACACATGGCCCAAGGGCATGTGTGTCTGTAACCTACAACTTTGAAAATTGCACTTTGGTGCATTTTTCAAAGTTTTTGCAAATTACCATCAAGTTCAGATTGATGGTAATTTGTGTTTCACTCACCTGCGCCGTGCTTGCCTTTCCAAACAGAGCTGATCAGGTCCACCCAGTTATTTGGACCCTCCACTGAACCCGTGATTCCTCCGCCTTCTACTGATTTCAGCACGCTCCTAACAACTCAACCCAGTCCTGAAGACGATCTCAATTGACAAGGATCGAAACGTCGTCGACAACACAGCGCAATACATGGCGCATCCTCTATGTTAGCTCCTCTAAATCGCTAACTATTTGTAACAGTCACTTTGATTATTGAAATTACCGTCGAGCCACAAGTTTTAACTCACTGTATATATTTTCACTCACCTTGCACCGTTCACGCTGTCCAGTATTGCCACTTGCGTCACCACCTATGTCACCTGCACATACCTGAGCACCAAGTACAGTCTGGTTGTTATTGATTTTTTCATACAGTGGTGCTTTAACTGTATTTTTTCTTTCTCTTCCCTTTTGTAAAAAGTTTATGATGAATAACAACCAATAACTATTAATTTGATTCAAGTCTCCTTATTTCTGTACTAGTAATGGTTTTAGCATACATGCTTAATTGTCTCCTGAATAATACCTGTTGGGATATTGTTTGTTTTCTCTACCTTTCTAACCTGTTCCCGACTTGGTTTACGGGTAATACTCCTGTAGTATTTCACACATTTAATATTTTAAGGCAGGCATTTCTGGCAACCCAAGAACTTGAAGAAGCGAGATTTGAAAAAAAAAAACAGGATTTGGTCCTTCCAAATTTTGCACCAGACCATAAATACGCAGGTTATTTTGATGACTGTGATTTTCAAGGTCTTCCACTTATTTCTTAAGATGACAAACTCAGTTTATAATAAAGTGATTTATTCAGTAATAGTCTGTATAGAATCCAGTCTCTGTTCCATCAGTGTGAGTCTGTTTTCAATGATGTACAATTCATCATCCCGGCTCTGACTGCGTATATTTTTTTCCTCTACATAAGGTTTAAGGGCACGTATTTCCTCAAAAAGAAGATCCAAAGAAATCAGAGAAAGAGACTTTACTAGTGAAGGACAGTCTTTTTTTACACTTTTATGAGAGGCCATTTTAAAGGTGCCCTGATCTTTGGTGTCAGTTTGGTAGGGCCTAAGACAGAAACAGGAATATTCGACTAAGTTGATGGTATTTGGGAAGCTTGAGTGGGTTTTCAGTCTTCCATGGTATCCAGCAGAATAGAAAAGGGACTTAGATCAATGAAAGTCATTGATTTGAAGTTTGTCACCCCATAAAAAGAATTTTAGTTAAAATGTTGTGTTTTCTCAATGATAGTAATATTCAAAGACAATTGTCTGAGGAAAACCAATCTGTGTAGAATGTAAAAAATTGTTGAGGAAGATCTTTGTGTGTATTTTAGTAGAACAATCAGTAGCTGAGTACAGCAGTCATTTTACAGTCATTATGGAGAAAAGTATACAGAGGCTATAGACCTTCAATCTGTTAGTTGCGAGAAGGAAGCTGCAGAAAGGAATGGAAAGGCACCCTGCATTCATGAGCTCTTTAAGGTGCTCAGGCAGCATGTAAAGCAAAATGGCAGGCGCGACTCCTGTCAGACAGCACGGCTGCCGTAACACATTATAAAGTAGTCACCCAAAGAAATGGGCTATCTGATCTGGGGCAGGAAGGCTTCCCAGATCAGTGGCTTATCAGGGCGGTGTTGTAGAGGCACGAAGTCCATTGCAAGGTCGAAAGCACTCCCCATCCATTCCGGAGCCGCACTAGCCAGTAGCCTTATTCCTCGGTGCCAAGCCACCCCCTTGCGCGAGAGGCATCTAATGACCACCTGCAGCAAACTAGAGAAAGAGCCCATAAACACCAGCCGTGATATGGAACCTCATACCTGGAGACTACCAAGATGTTATGTTATGTTATTAAAATTTATTCAGCGCACAGCTGCTCCAGCGAAGGAGCGTCCTGGCGCTTGACAAGGTAGCCAACACAACACAACTAAAAAGAGAACAGACTAGGAAAAAACAGGCTCAAGGAAATAAAAAAGTCTTAATGGCCCTACGAAATAAAAGGAGATTATCAGACGCACGTATCTTTAAAGGAAGAGAGTTCCAAAGGGCCGCAGCCCGAACTCGGAATGAGCGGCCTCCAGCTCGGCTAAGCTTAAACCGAGGGACTACTACTAGATCCTGACCTAACGATCTCAAGGAGCGGGCAGGGACATAAGGCGTCAAAAGATTCGTGAGAATCGGGGCAGAAGAGCCCTTAAGAATTTTATAGGACAGGCAGAGCACTTTAAACTGAATCCTCTGCTTAACTGGAAGCCAGTGGAGAGAGCGCAAAGTGTTGGCAGCGGAGCAAAACCTGGGCAGACCCACCACAGCTCTGGCTGCCGCGTTCTGGACACGTTGCATAGAGACTGTCTGTAAATATAACTAGCAGCAAATCTGCAGACATTTATTTACCAGCACCAGGAAACTGGAGCGAGAGCCTCTGACCAGCAGCAGCAAAGCCAGAGACCACCAACCTAGAGACTGCCACTAAACACTAACAGCAGCAAATCTGCTGCAGATGTCCAATGACCTTATACCAAAAGGGAGTCACCGCCCCTAAGTAGTGGGAGAAAAACAAGGGAAGTAAGCGGTACCCTCGTCGTGTACTATTCTAATTGTGGGGGGCAGTGTGTCCTCATCTTGATGCCCTCACACACCCCGAAGGATGCCATGCTTCATCATTGGGCTTTTGCTCCTCATCGAGACGGTGCTGCAATGCCCTAGGGATCCCCCGAAGGGGCTCTTTTTCTGAGATCTTTTGATGAAGCCGTATGGGTGCGTGTGCGGCAGTGGCAGTGGAGTCGTAGAAGGTGTATTACCTCAATCCAAGGTATTTCATCGTTAAGACCCTGGGCGTTCGTTTGGAGGTGATGGACCCATCTTTGCTCTTTTTGGAAAAGGGTCTTTGTTTACAAAGGGGTTTTGGTTTGGAATTTTGATTTTATTTATACAATTTACGTCTACTTGATAAAACCAGGGCTTGTTTACAAATGAAAATAGTGATACTGTGAACAACCCTGACACCATTCTCTCAGCACTAATCATTGATCTTATGTGTCTGTCTATCTGTCACTTAACCATAACTTCCCTTTTAATCACCTTCAGCTCGATTACATATAAAGCGACCGTTAGCAGCAATGATCACGCTACAAACTACAAACACCTGGCCCTCCAATGGAGAACCCAGACCGTAGCAAAACTTCCACTGGTATGGATACCCGAATGGTAAACTGTATCTTTGTTTCTTGATTCTTGTCGTTTCAGAAGTTCTATTCCCTTCATTTTTCCGGGGGCACCAACATTTTCGGACCACTGTACATATAACTTTCTCACTCAGTCCCGACGAAGCGCCCTGGATCTCCCCCTGAGACCATTATAGCTCAAGCACGTTTAACATATGACCACTAGGGACATAATACCCCTTAAAGCAGCACTATACACTTTGTTTTAATAATGACAGAGGGATCACGGAGATGACGGAGAAGCGTGGCTCAGTGGTTAGAGGCGGCAGACCCGGAAGCTGAGATCGACCGTTGACCAGGGTTCGATTCCCCGCCTCGGCGGGTCTCGGGCTCAAAAATTCCACAGACTCGACAATTCTCGCTCCGGTGCCTACTCGAATCACGGGGTCACACTCTGCAACTCTGGGCAATAGCTTGCTTAATCTCCACTACGGCCCCTCGTGGCGGGATGCCTGGCTTTCACCTTGTGGACACCCTGCCGGGGTTTCTCACAGGGGAATACCAGGACGGGTTCCCTAAGCAAGCGCCAGGATGCCCTTTGGGTGACAGGTTTGCGCTATATAAGTACACCTACATTTACATTTACATACATCACCTTAATAAAAACTAATCACTCTCCCTCCAGCCATTTTTCTTCTAGGACTTCACTGCCACTTACACCCACCACTGACCTGAACCACCGGCTCTACAGCCACCCGATTGATCCTGAGAACACCTTTTTGGGGTTGACTAGTCCTTATTTGAAAGCATTGTCAGCCAGAATAGACCTCAGTACTTAAGGAACAGACTCCGAACCTTCGACCCTCAGACACAACAACTTTAAGCAGTTGTGTGTCCCCATGGTTCGCAAAGCCGGGAGAGGGGTGGATCCTTTGCTTATCTTACATCCAAACTTTGGAACTTTCTTCCCCTCAGTTTGTGTCTCCCCCCCCCAATCCAGTATTAAAAAGAAACGAAAGACCTTTGTTTTTAATTAACTCCTGATGCTTTGAATCCTTCCAACTTGTAGTACTGGCAGCTCCGTACGCCGCTGCTGTGCGCTGTCTAACTGGGTTATTATGAATATTACAACTGTAAACATATTAATGCGTTTGTGTGGTATGACTGTATTGTGTGTGTGCATGTGCATATCTGCGTGTGTGTGTTTGTGTGTGTGTGTGCTGTGTGCGATTGTGTGTGTGTGTGTGTGTATGCATGTTGTGTGTGTAGTGTTTGTGTGTGTGTGATGTAAGTATATGTTTGTGTGTGTTGGTATGTGTGAGTCTGTGTGTGTTGTGTGTGTTTGTGTGTGTTCATGTGTGTGTTGTGTGAGCTGTGTGTGTTCATGATCATTGTGTGAGAGTTGTCTACGTCTACGTGTGCATGTATGCATGTGTGAAATGTTGTGTGTGTGTGTTGCTTGAGTGCGTGTGTGTCACAAGAAGGCATCAGGCGATGCTGCCCAGGTGTTTTCATCATCTTGGGAGTCCTGGGCACTCCTTCCCTTCCCCAGTGTCTTCCAGTGAGGACCACAGCTTCCTATGGGTGGGGTTGGCTGATTCCTCCTTTGTGTTCGCCTCCTGGTCCCCCTGCAGGGTTCCTCCTGTAATCTGCACCCTCTTCTTCTCTCTCCTGTGTCAAAGGGCTCAAGCACATGTCATGTAGCCTGCATGCAAGATCTGCTGTAGGATCCGTTCACATAGTGCAAAGACGCTGGCCGGCCATCTCTGCAGCAGCAGGCGGCGTTGTGTAGGAGTGGTGAGCGGGTGGGAAGTGGGGGAGGGGTCACAGAACAAAACTAATAAAGAAATACATTTTAAAAAACTGACCTGCAGCCGACCTCGTCGCACTCTTCTTCTCTTCTCGCAGGCACAGGCTCCCAGCCTCCCCCGCGGCCAATCCCGACGCTGCTCTCATGTCATGAGAGCAGCGTCAGGATTGGGCTGAGCGCTCTCAATTTGCGTTCCTAGGGAGACCGAGAGCCAGTGCCTGCTCCCTCCAAACGAGCAATGCAGCTGGGGCCGGAGAGAGCTTCAGTGCGCATGACGGTTTGGCCGGTCTGAGACAACGGCAAAGCGCCGTGCTCACTGACCTTAAAGTGTACTACCTCTCCTCCTGTTCCTGTCATCCCCCTGCCCCACCTCCAAGACTCAGCTGGAAAGGAAAAATAAAGTGTGTTTATTATCGTTTTATTTTTCCTTTCCTGACATTTTAAGGTGGTGGGGGGGGGGGAGGCACCGCTCGTCCGCTATAGTGGAGGGTCCGCCACTGCATCTCTGTGGATAAGTACAGCTTATAGGTCAGTTTTCAGGTTATCCCGCGGATCCAGTGGTTGAATCGGGGTGGCTCTGAGGGGCACAAAATGATCATACTTTTTAAAAGTTTAGGAAAACAGTTCCCCTACTTTTCAGTGAAAAGACAACTATCCTGGGATGGTTAATTCAGAGAGTTGGAATTCTCCTGCTGAAGTGTAAGGCAAGGAGTCTTCTGTGCTATGAGAACGATGGAGAGACCGACCGGTAAACAAGCCTTCCTGCCAGGGTGCTGCTGCCTGAAAGAAATGTAAATGTGAACAACTGCTCAGATGTAAAGGGCGCTTGGAAGTCAGCATTGGCGTCAATTGACCGAATCACTAATTGCTAGGGAACTACCAGCTAAGCTGTGATGGGTGTCCTTTTAAAAGACAGTTATGAAAAAATTGCACTACACACTGCCTGGGTATTACTAAAACTATATTTTGGAAGCAGTTTTTCACCAAACTGTTTTGCACTTTTTGTGCACAGCCTATCTTTTGCTGTTTGTAGTGCAGGTTTAAAATAATGACTTAGGGCCATATGTATGAAAGTACCGATTTGCGATTCTGAAATAGCGATTTTTAAGAAATCGCTATTTCAGAATCGCAAATTGGTATGTATGTACAAATTCGCTTATTTTTAGCGATTTCTTAGTATTCCTTAATTGCGATTTGCAAATTGTGAATCGCAATTAAGGAATACTTTCCCATTCATTTCTATGGGCCAGGAGGCCCATAGGAATGAATGGGAAGGTATTCTCAATTTTGCGATTCGCAATTTGAAAATCGCAAATTGAGAATAATTTCAAGGGTGCAGGGGTGTCCGAAGGACACCCTGTTGCACCCCTGAAATGTGCATGGGTGCACATGTGGCGCACATACATTCCCTTAGGGCATGTATGTGCGTCACATGGAACTTGGAAAAACTTGAAATGTGCATTTTTCAAAGAGATCGCAACTTACCACCAGCTAGAAGTTGGTGGTAAATTGAGATTCCTTAAGGGCATTTTGCTACTTTTTTTGGCTTCATACATTGCATCAAAATTTGTGATTCCTTAAATGTAAATGCAAAATAAGGAATCGCAAACTTTGCGATTCCTTATTTTGCATGCAGATTTGCGTGATACATACCATTTACCGAAAATGCGTTCGCAAACGCCGAAATTCACGCATTTGGGCTTGATACATATGGCCCAAAACCTGTTCAAAGTGTTTTCTGTCACAAACTGGAACCTTGTATCCCTAAACATACACAAGTCACTATTCTCCATTGCACTAAGCAGGAGTGAATGATGTGGCTCTGAGGTGTATTGCATTAACTAATTGAGGTTTCATGATGTTCAATATTGAGCTTCCCACCGAATAAAATAACTTGCATTTCATTTTCATTTAAGCTGAGTGTTATTTTATATGTAGTTACCTGAAGGTGAAAGACCGAAAAAAGTTACAAAAAGTTTTGTTTTTTCAGTCACTTTTGGGCCTTGGAGCACGACCACACACTGTGCAGAGCGCACACACAAGCACTTTGAATGAAAGAGTTACTACACACTTGGAAGTTCTCCTAGTGCACACACAGGCATGTTGGGTGGCACCACTTGTTGTCAGTCCAGGGCTTGTGCTCCTATGCTCCCCTCTCCTCCTGAAGGCCTTTTGTAGACCCCCACCACACACACACAGAGGTATACTACAGCTTTCATGACGTCGAAGCACCAGTGGAATAAAAGTATTTCCGTATTCATCCTTAAATAATGTCAATAAATAAAAAAATATTGCATTTCTATCGGCTTGTTGGGAGTGGATTTGGAATGTCGCACAGTCTTAGTCAAGAGTTGTTATAATCAAGGCGCCAGGTGTGAGGGACAGAAGCACATATGCTTGTAATATGATATTTCATTGCGAATGTGGGGTTTATAATTTTTAAAAGAATATTTAGATTGAGGGCAGCAAACAGCAAAAAAAGACGAGAAGCACACGTCTTTAATAGCAATGGTAAATTAATTCAAAGGATGTGGGAAACCTGTTTAAAAAGAGAGTTGTAGCAGCTGGTGTCCGACAAAAATGGTGAGGCAACACGGGGGCAGTAACTAACAAACAAAGAAGACAAATACCACTCACCTGATGCTCAGCGCTGTTCTCCTCGCCGCTCTGGTACTCCTATAGGCTCCCAGACTCCTCTGCGGCCAATCCTGACACTGCTCTCACCATGAGAGCAGCCTCTGGATTGGACGGAGCGCACTGGTTAGGTGCTCCGTCTGGAGCTGGAAGCCTGTGCCTGCTGGTCTCTCCACCCAGCAAGACAGCTGAGTTGGAGAGGTCAGTGCGCATTGGCCATCCTAAGACGGAGGCAAACCCATCATGCGCACTGCCACCAGTGCCCGACACTCCCCCTCCCCCTGCTGCGTTGCAAGACTTAGGCGGACAAGAAATAAAATGATAATCCATTTATTTTTCAGCTGCCTCTGCGAGCAGGGGCGCGACGCTCCTATCCAATGGTGGAGGAGCTGCAGCTGAGAGAGAGAGACAGGATGAATTTTTATTTCATTTATTTAGAGTTTTAACCCCTTGGCGGTGGGGGTAATTCCCCCAGTGTGCTGGGGGGTGGGGGGCGCGCACAGCGCCCCGGTGCTCATGACGAGTTTGGCCCGTCATGCAGCACGGTGGCGCTGTGCTCATAACAAGCTGAGCTCATCGCGACCACGCCCGTTTCTTTAGAACGCTCAGCACAGCAGGGGAATTATCCCCGCGTGTGAGCGCTGGGCGGGTCATGACGAGCTGAGCTCATCATGAGCATGGGAGGGGTTATAGAGCACGAACCAGACCTGTGAGGGTATCAGAGCGCTTTACAGGATGAATGGAGCTGTACGATCGAAGGAGGGTGCTTCGAGAGATGAATAAACAACCAGTTGTAATCAGAGAATAGAAATTATAGAGTAAGGATTACTTTCTGTTAAAGCTCCTCTGTCTGTCCTGAGCTTAAAGATTATACTGTTCCGCATGGTCTTTGTTCTGTTACTCTGAAATTAAGTTTTCTTTACCTTTGCACACTCTGGGGCAGATAGATAGGCATTAGGGCATAGCGCAGCACAGCAAGCAACCTTGCTGTGCTGCGTTAGAGGGAAAGGGCAGGATGCACAGTATTTATGCGGTACAGTGCATTTATGTCATTCCCCCCTGTGCTGGCAGTATTTAGGCAGCCTAGTGCCAACGCAGGCACCGTGGCACCATGCTGCAAGGGTGTCTGTGTTGTCGGCATGATTGGTTTTGTTCAGGACGGAGAACCTTCCAGCACAAAAACAATCCTATGAGGCCTTTACTCTTTCCATATGTGCTGTGGAATGCAGCACACATAGAAAGAGGAAAAACAAGGAAAAATAAAGTTATTTTTCCTCATTGCACCACTCCGGGGGAGGCGTAATATTTTGGCACCCCTCAGGTTTACATGGACATGCAAATCTGGGGTAGTGTCAAAATCCATGGGCGTTGCGTGGGAACACCCACTGCAACGCCCATGGAACGCCTCTCGAGCATAGAGTAAGGCACCGTTGCGATTTGCGGTTCCTTACCTTACACGATATCTATGAGGCCATTCAGAGTCATGCAAAAAACGGCATTTGAAGCTGAGCGATGCCAGGGCTGGGAGTACCTAGCAGAATAAAGAAGGTCCTACCTGGTAAATACTGCTTGGTGGTCCTGTGTTGTGTCCTGTGCACACAGCCATACTTTCACGCTCTGCACACTTCAGATCTGCTTTCCTCACCTGAGAAGATCTGCTTTCTGCACTCAGGATGACCTCTTTTCCATCCTAGGAAGATCTGCTTTCTTCACCCAGGATGACCTCTTTTCCATCCTCGGAAGATCTGCTTTCTTCACCCAGGATGACCTATTTTCTATCCTAGGGAAGATCTGCTTTCTTCACCCCGGATGACCTCTTTTCCATCCTAGGAAGATCTGCTTTCTTCACCCAGGATGACCTCTTTTCTATCCTAGGGAAGATCTGCTTTCTTCACCCAGGATGACCTCTTTTCCATCCTAGGAAGATCTGCTTTCCTCATTTGAGAAGATCTGCTTTCTTCACCCAGGATGACCTCTTTTCTATCCTAGGAAGATCTGCTTTCTTCACCCAGGATGACCTCTATTCTATCCTAGGGAAGATCTGCTTTCTTCACCCAGGATGACCTGTTTTCCATCCTAGGAAGATCTGCTTTCTTCACCCAGGATCACCTCTTTTCTATCCTAGGGAAGATCTGCTTTCTTCACTCAGGATGGCCTCTTTTCCATCCTAGGGAAGATCTGCTTTCTTCACCCAGGATGACCTCTTTTCTATCCTAGGGAAGATCTGCTTTCTTCACCCAGGATGACCTCTTTTCTATCCTAGGGAAGATCTGCTTTCTTCACCCAGGATGACCTCTTTTCCATCCTAGGAAGATCTGCTTTCTTCACCCAGGATGACCTCTTTTCTATCCTAGGGAAGATCTGCTTTCTTCACCCAGGATGACCTCTTTTCCATCCTAGGAAGATCTGCTTTCCTCATTTGAGAAGATCTGCTTTCTTCACCCAGGATGACCTCTTTTCTATCCTAGGAAGATCTGCTTTCTTCACCCAGGATGACCTGTTTTCCATCCTAGGAAGATCTGCTTTCTTCACCCAGGATGACCTGTTTTCCATCCTAGGAAGATCTGCTTTCTTCACTCAGGATGACCTCTTTTCCGTCCTAGGAAGATCTGCTTTCTTCACCCAGGATGACCTCTTTTCCATCCTAGGAAGATCTGCTTTCTTCACCCAGGATGACCTCTTTTCCATCCTAGGAAGATCTGCTTTCTTCACCCCGGATGACCTCTTTTCCATCCTAGGAAGATCTGCTTTCTTCACCCCGGATGACCTCTTTTCCATCCTAGGAAGATCTGCTTTCTTCACCCAGGATGACCTCTTTTCCATCCTAGGAAGATCTGCTTTCTTCACCCCGGATGACCTCTTTTCCATCCTAGGAAGATCTGCTTTCTTCACCCAGGATGACCTCTTTTCTATCCTAGGGAAGATCTGCTTTCTTCACCCCGGATGACCTCTTTTCCATCCTAGGAAGATCTGCTTTCTTCACCCAGGATGACCTCTTTTCTATCCTAGGGAAGATCTGCTTTCTTCACCCAGGATGACCTCTTTTCCATCCTAGGAAGATCTGCTTTCCTCATTTGAGAAGATCTGCTTTCTTCACCCAGGATGACCTCTTTTCTATCCTAGGAAGATCTGCTTTCTTCACCCAGGATGACCTCTATTCTATCCTAGGGAAGATCTGCTTTCTTCACCCAGGATGACCTGTTTTCCATCCTAGGAAGATCTGCTTTCTTCACCCAGGATCACCTCTTTTCTATCCTAGGGAAGATCTGCTTTCTTCACTCAGGATGGCCTCTTTTCCATCCTAGGGAAGATCTGCTTTCTTCACCCAGGATGACCTCTTTTCTATCCTAGGGAAGATCTGCTTTCTTCACCCAGGATGACCTCTTTTCTATCCTAGGGAAGATCTGCTTTCTTCACCCAGGATGACCTCTTTTCCATCCTAGGAAGATCTGCTTTCTTCACCCAGGATGACCTCTTTTCTATCCTAGGGAAGATCTGCTTTCTTCACCCAGGATGACCTCTTTTCCATCCTAGGAAGATCTGCTTTCCTCATTTGAGAAGATCTGCTTTCTTCACCCAGGATGACCTCTTTTCTATCCTAGGAAGATCTGCTTTCTTCACCCAGGATGACCTGTTTTCCATCCTAGGAAGATCTGCTTTCTTCACCCAGGATGACCTGTTTTCCATCCTAGGAAGATCTGCTTTCTTCACTCAGGATGACCTCTTTTCCGTCCTAGGAAGATCTGCTTTCTTCACCCAGGATGACCTCTTTTCCATCCTAGGAAGATCTGCTTTCTTCACCCAGGATGACCTCTTTTCCATCCTAGGAAGATCTGCTTTCTTCACCCCGGATGACCTCTTTTCCATCCTAGGAAGATCTGCTTTCTTCACCCCGGATGACCTCTTTTCCATCCTAGGAAGATCTGCTTTCTTCACCCAGGATGACCTCTTTTCCATCCTAGGAAGATCTGCTTTCTTCACCCAGGATCACCTCTTTTCCGTCCTAGGAAGATCTGCTTTCTTCACCCAGGATGACCTCTTTTCCATCCTAGGAAGATCTGCTTTCTTCACCCAGGATGACCTCTTTTCCATCCTAGGAAGATCTGCTTTCTTCACCCCGGATGACCTCTTTTCCGTCCTAGGAAGATCTGCTTTCTTCACCCAGGATGACCTCTTTTCCATCCTAGGGAAGATCTGCTTTCTTCACCCAGGATGACCTCTTTTCCATCCTAGGGAAGTGTAGTGTAGTTCCTATTTTCCCAATAGGCTCTGCGCATTGGAATAGTACCTACAGCAGTAAAGGCCTAGGCCAGACGTTAACTAGGTCTACTACTGTCGATACTAGACTTAATTTTTGGGTTTGCCAGCTAAGCTCAGAGTTCGCTAGAAACTTTCTCGAATGTTCAAGGAAGGATTAACTTCCCTGATTAGACAAGAAGGGATTTAGTTTCTGACAACCATAGAACATGACAACTTTGCTCTCCCCTAATCAAGAGTCAATCTCGAGAGTCGTGTGAGCACAAGGCAATTATTTTACTCAGTCAGTACGTGCATTCTTAGTCTCATCAGAATGCAGAGAAAAGGAAGAGACGGGCGTGTTCAATAAAAGGTGTTATTTATTGATCAGTCTCTTTTCTCGTACAAGAGAAATGGATCGATATTATTGCGATACTTATAGTTAAGTAAAGTGCATACATTAGAAGCAATAGTATAAAATAATACTGTAAAAACATTGATATGGTTTCTGAGCCATATGATGTTTAAAATGATTAAAATATATTTACATACACATATACATTTGACTAAACGTACTCAACTGGTGTTTCTAAATACGCCTACCCCGTGTACCTGACCTAAGTCTAATGCGTGGGCGGGAATAGAAAGTTACAGTTTAAGTTAAGTTTGGTTTTTGCCAAGTGAATAACTAAAGAATTCTCTAGGAGGGGTTATTCAGTTCTGTACCTGGAATTTAGGATGAATGAGGAATGGTATCTCTTTCTCTGCTCTCGATATTCCAGGCTGCCTGCGAGGGCTACCCGGAAGCGCCGGTGCTGGGTCTCTCGGCTTGAGATAGCAGCGCGTCTCTCAGCGCGTCAGGAAGGCGGGGCTGCTGCCTGCGGGGTCTGCTTCTGCTCTCGGCTTCGGCAAGTGTGGCTGCTCCGTCTTGTCACCACGCGTGTGTTTTGCATAGGGCAAGATCGGCAATATTTATACCTTAAAGGTGCCGGGATTGACGTAAGGATGGACATAGGTACGTCAATAAAGATGTCATACGACTTGCTCGTTAGCACATTCTTTACTAAAGTTCTCTGTGAAATCAAAACAATGGCCGCACGGATTATCCAGGTTGTCATAGGTTTGATTTGTTATGAGAACGTCGTATGCCTTATCAGGGGCTGGAGGAATATCGCTTGTCTAATTAGATCTCAAGCGTTATGACCTAATCAGATAACACGTTCCTGTGCCGTAGTGTGACTGCGTCAGATAACGGTATCTGCATCATGGGGAATTTCTTGCCTCATGGGCTGACTGTTAGTTAACTAGCTAGTAAGTTTAACCAGAATAGGGTCAGGAATAGGGGGATCGATTCAGAACCTATAGAAATACACGACACCCACTCCACGCTAACTATGGTCATATCTACTAATCTATGCATAGTATAACATAGTACAACATACTATAGAGTATAGTGTATACCTTACCACCCCAAAATACATAAATGCATTTTGAAATTTTCAAATATACTGAAAAATTGCAGTCATATATATTGTATGCACTTAAGCTATGAATTAAATGCAAAAGTAAACACGCATTGTTATGCATTATTGTTTGTTGGTATATGAGAAATACACATGAAATGGCTCTTAATATGGCTATACAGAAAAAAAGTCGAAACCATTTCATCACATAAAATATATTGTGAACATACCAGTGGGCAGCTAAAGTCTATATAAAGTCTATAAAGAATCTAAAAAAATAGAAATCTTAGTTCTCTAGGAATAGTTTCTTACTTTAAGCAGAAGATCAGTGTCCCGGGAAAAAATATATAGAAAAATATTTTAGGGGCTTGCTGAAAAAAGTTGCTGTCCGTGAACTGGATTGTAATTGTTCATGTGACTTTATTTTTAAAGTTGAAGGCCGAATTCAGGGAACGCCGTGTGCGAGTTTACTCAAAAGTCTCTATTTCTGTTCCGGAGAGAACATCATATCATTCAGGCTTTCGAAAAAACTGTCAACAGCTTCATGGGAAAGTTCCACTAAGTCGGAAATAGGGGTAACCATGCATTCATGCGCATGATTGTCTCCATTGACATTCTGATTTGCATTGCTGACAGAAGGTCGTACCTGTTCGATGCTGCTTTCATCTTGAACTTCACTACTCTTCAATCGCAGTGGTGAAGATTCCAGGAATGCCGTCATCAGAATTGGCAGCCTTTGAGGGCAGCACAGTGCGGGAACCTTGGTAGGAACCAACAGTGTATCTGCATCCACTGGCGCATCCGATTGTAGCGTCAGACAGGTGTCTAACACGCATTCTTCTCCGCATAGCAGACACCTTAGTACAGGTAAAACACACCTTTGCCACATTGGTCGAAATGATAGAAACCAAGTCATGTTTAGGTCTCTAAGCCGGGAGAGTCCCAGGATTTTTGATATCCGGTCCCGGTATCCAATGGCTAGGATCGTATCTTCCATTGTCGTGAGATTTTGTTCTGTGACATGGGTTGCCATAACGAAAAATAAGGACTAGGAATAGGATTCCTGCAATTAGTCCTAGGATCAGGGGAAGTCCGCCAAAAATCGAATGGACGAAGTCTGGAAAAATACCCAGTATGGCTTTGAATGGTGTTAATGCCATCGAAAATACTGTCTTAAATACCTTTGAGACCCCTGTGGTATCAGAAATATTTAAGATTTCGCTCAGGATTTCCGCGAAATGTACGGGGGAATTGGTTGATAATAATGTATGTATCTCTGCAGTCGTCCTTGCGACTTGTAGATCATACGTTTCTTTAGATGACGTGAGCCTTGTAGGCGTCTGAAGAAGCACTGTTTTCATTCTGCTTAAAGTGTCTATTCGAATAGAAGTAATTTTCAGACCGGGCCATGCCCTTGCCTCCCTGTCTGGAAAGGAGCTGGGGAACAAAGAACGTCCACAGCACTTGACCTTCGCCGTCGTAGTGACGAGATAAGGAGTCCCGGGCATAAGACTACAGCATCTGCGGTCTACAATAAGAATGTAACTCCCATTATAGAGTCTTTGAAAGAATGGTTCTATTTCAGTTGCAGGTGCGCCTTGCTGGTGACATGAAAGGTTGTATGAATTCCCTTCACAGGCTCCGTGCAAACTAATACCGTTACACAGAAGCGTGCCGCTCAGTGACATAGCACAATTGTTGCCACTAAGAAACACTTTCTGTCCTTTGTTACTGACACATGCATGTGAATAGGGCAGGTTCCAAGTTGTTTTAAGGTACCCTTTTCCCAATTTCTCGTACATGCCAGCCTGTATATATTTTTGGCAGTATTGAAACCTGAAGGTTGAGATTGGAATATTTATGATTCCGTGTATTATCCATTCACTGACAGGTCGTTCTGACATTGTCATTGGTAATCTTTCTAGTTTTTCAATGCTCAAGATTGTATAATCAGCACCCTTCTGCGCCATACCGATTTGTCTATCAGTAAGGTTAAAGATTTGGAATAGTGACGTTGTGTTGATTAAACGCCAAGGCACATAGCCTGAACGCAGATTTTGTAACGTCCAACCAAGCTGTACAATAGAACGCAATTGTGACTGACCATGTTGTAATAATAGTAAGTCTTGCGATAATATATTGATTGCTGAAGACACAATGCTGTCCAATGAAAAAATTCTGGAGGACAGAGTCATTAACCCATTGTCCACTACAGAAAGTGATTTTTCCAAATTAATACGGTCAATTTCCCGTATTCTTTCTGCTGTCTCAATTTGAGTAACCTTCCAGGCCTCATTGTATGCTGCATATACAGAGGCTGCTATGAAACGCTTATGACGCTGTTTGCGTGGTCCCAGTATGAAATCACGCAAGTCAGCACCATCAGTAAGTAAAGTTAGGTGTTGCTTAATTTCAGGCAGTGTGGAAGTTTGTAGCCATTGAAGGCATAATTTGCCCACACTGTAGGTTGTTATTATCCCTGGGTGATGTCTTTGGGGATATCTAGGGTCTGGCCTGGTCATTTTGAAACCCTGTGTTTTATTCAGGAATCTATCTTGACAGTTATTTGTATCTGTGGGCCAGATCAACCATTGTTTCCAATCAGGATGTGTTCTGTTTTGGTTAAGTATATGGTTTATGTCTATTCCTTCATCTGTATCAGAGTTATTGCTAAACATTGTTGGCTTTGGAATAGATAGGTTATTTAAATCTTTGATTTTTGCTAGGCCAAGACAGGTGGTTTGTTGGACGGTGTCATTTAAAAATATCATTTGTTCTGGGATCATGCAGGCTCTAAACAAAGCTTCTAAACCCTGTACTTGCCATTCTTTTGTACCCCAAACACTTTTCAAATCAACATGTTTGTCCCAATAATCAAATCCAAAAGTATTCATTTTTTCAAAGAAAGAATCCGAATATATCAATTTTGTGTTGGTTATCATGGTTTTCATCCCTGTCTTGTTTGACAATTTGTAATAAAATGTTTCAGCATTAGTTATGTTAAAACCTGAAAAATATGAATATTTGTCATATACGGTTCTAGAGCTCCCTTTTGGAGGTGTAGCACAATGTTCCCATTGATTATAACTTAAAACATTTCTAGGTTGTGCAGATTTATGCAAGAAATGGTTACCATAGTGGTTATAGCAATACATACTATCATAATTTGTAGAACCCTGCAAATAATCATGTTTTGTAAATTTAGCAGACATTACTAAGTCAGACATCATATTGTTAATACTTTCAAAGTCCCAATCATCAGCAAATGAGTTTGGTTTTGCAAAGTCACTCAAAGAGATCTTGATTTGGTGTGGATATTTCAGGATCTCGACCGGACCATAAATTTCATAGTCAGTGTTGTCCCAGGCTACCCCACCAGGTATTGGAATTGCTGTGAAGTTGGCTGAAGAAAGTTCTGAAGAAAGTTCTCGTTTCTCGACGTGTGAAGATGTGTGTGGTTTGAGGACCAAGTTGATGTTCTGACTTGCTGTGTCCATTTTAGCATATTTTCCCTCAATGAAGCGTCCCAAGGTAAATACCATGATGAGCCAAAGTATGAGGATAAATGCACCAAAACCCACCCAAAATTCAATCCATGGAGAAATCAGATATGTTTCTTTTAGTTGTTTCAAAAGTTCCTTCGCTTTGTCTTTAAAGGATTTTGATGATGGCTGTGTCTTTTGTTCGCTGAAACCGTCAGAGGAATCATCGAAGTTGATGAAGTAACCGGATGCAGTTCTGTCAATTGTTCCAATTGGTTCAGGATTTTTGTTTCTTGCATTTTCACTTGGTACTTCTGTATAGATTGGTGTGTCTCTACTAAATGTCTTTATTTGGGTTTTCAGAGGTCTAAGTTCTATTGCATTGTTGCATAGTCCTTGTTGTTCTTCTGTAGGCGTTTCGAATGTGATGAGCCTCTTTGATAGGACCTCTGTACTGGTAGCAAACCTTGGTGTTCTGCTACTTATTGGGAGTCCACTTGGCCTACTGTTTGTTATCGGCCACATGTTGTGGTTTTACCAGGTCGATGGATACAACTCGGTTCTCCTTTTTTCCAGCAAGTGGCGGTAGTACAACTGATCTTGTCCCGTTGACAGACAAGACAGGAACTGCTTTTCTGTAAGAAGGCCCAAATTCCTTCTTTACCGCGATCTTTTCCCTGACTAGATCCCCGACTTTTGGAATCCAGACAGGTCTTGCTGGGACAGGTGGTGATTCTTCAGTGGTTGTTGGCTGTTGTTTCAACTGTATGTTGCTCAGGTTTTTTCTTGTTTTGTTTAAGTCCTGCAAAATAGCCAAACGGTCTTTGACATCAAAGGTTTTTTCTATTACCACTGAAGTCTGACTATCAAGGTCAGAGATCAACATCCTAGTTCCGAATAATAATTCGTACGGACTGAATCCCTTCAGAGAATTTCTTGGCAAGTTATTTAGACTACGTTGGACACTTATTAGATGTTTGACCCACCCAGCTCCCGAACCTAATACCTTTGCCGTTATAGATTGCTTTATGTCACGGTTTTTTCTTTCAACAATTCCGTTCCCCTCAGGGTGAAATGGACAAGAGTACCGCAATTGCACGCCCATGCTGACCATGGCCTCCTTATAAGCCCGAGAGCTAAAAGCAGGACCATTGTCCGAATGCAGAATGCCAATTGCGTATGTGCCGATAAAGACCCGCAAATCTTTTATAACAGTTCTGGCGTCAGCCGTTCGCTGGGGCCACATCCATATGAATCTCGTGCATGAGTCCACTGCGACCAAGATATATTTATAGTTACCGTCCCTTTGTAAGGGACCGCAGTGGTCTAGATAAACACAGGCTAATGGTTTATCCGAGATTAGAAGGGGCGTCTGTGCTGGACGTCTCACAGTTGATACTTTCATTTTTTGACATATTTCACATGCTAGAACATAGTTCCTTGTTTGTCTTCTCATTTGCGGCCACCAGTATCTCTGTTTTAATAATGATACTGTGGCTGAGACGCCAGCATGGGTAGAAGCAAGCCCTTCGTGTGCCGCTATTATTAGTCCTAATCTGTGTTCCATGTTTGGAATTGCCCTATCCCCCACTCCAGGGATTTGAGCAAAAGGAACATTGTTTTCATCTGTTATGTATGAGTACTTTAATGGAAAGCCTTTAGGGAGTGGTTCTATCGAATCTTTTTCAGAAGCGCTGACAGCTTGTAATATTTCGCTGTCTATTTTTGTTTTTGACCGGGTGATGGCAGCTTTTGGAAGCCGTTTGCACAGCTGCCTTCGCGGCCTCATCAGCCAATGAATTCCCTGCAACGTGAACGCCATCACGTTGATGACTCAGTGTATGTATCACGTGAGTCTTTGGTAGTTCTTTTTGTAAAAGAGCTACTTGTTCCCATAGCATTTTATGCTTGATTGTGCCTCCTTTCGCATCCTTGAAACCATTTTGAAGCCAGATCTGCAAGTATTCATTATAAGATTGAACGCAATAATACGAATCGCACACTATGAGTGTGGGGAATTCTCGATCGGTATTTTCAAGCGCCATCTTGAATGCTAGTAATTCAGCTCGCTGAGCTGTGCAATCTCCTAGAGATTGGGTCTTAGTCAGGGTTGGTTTAAATTTCCCTTCGTGCCAACGACCTTTAACAATCGCGCACGCAGCACTGTAAGCTTGTTTACCCCCTACTGCGGGTTGTGCTGATCCGTCTGTATATATTATACAGCCGTATTGGTCTAGAGGCAGAATTTCGGTTGGCAGAGGACATTCGAATTCATATTGTAGAAATTCTTGTGTTTTTAAGTAAGGATCAAATTCGTACACCACGTCTGTTGCAGCAAGAGAGTTAGCCCATTGTATCCATCTCGGATGGAGTGCTTTCGCATTTGGAATGCTTGCCTTTGTTACTGCCTCTAAGGCTGGTATTGGTGTCACGATTATTATTCGTTTACCTTGTGCCAGGGCTCGTTCTTTTGCTATAGCTGTCTGTGTTGCTGTAAGAATTTTTTCCGTTGGGCTAAATTTCATTTCAGCCTTAGTGTACAAGTGCGATTTAAATGCAATTGGTACCTTATCTCCCTCATTAGAGGTTAGGTATGTGAATCCGCATCTCCCTGGGATGACTCGGATCACAAGGTTGCGTGTATTATCACGGGTTTCTAATTTTGTTTTAATTAGCATGTCTGTTTGTAAGGATCTCAAAATTTCTGTGTGAGTTTGAGTCCAACTGGATCTTTTAAAGTCTGGTTTAATTAGATCGTAAAGGGGCTTGACCCTTTCTGCGTAATTAGCAATGTAAGTTCTTCCGAAATTTAGGAAGCCTAGAATTGACTGTAGGTTTTTTAGTGTTTTAGGAGCTTGGATTACGGCACATTTCTCTAGGAAATTGTCTGCCAGGCTTTTGCCTTCACTTGATAACTCATATCCTAAGAATAGGACCGTCAGATGGGCAATTCTGGACTTTTTGAAGTTGAATTTGTAACCCTCTGCAGCGAAACCAAGTATTATGGTGTTCACTCTTTTCAAGTGAGTTTCCAAGTCATCATCTGTTAAGTAAATGTCATCGACATAAGATAATGCTTCATCATCATATTGTTGTAGTAATTCTGTTACTCTCGCTGAGAATACCCCCGGGCTATTCTTGTACCCCTGGGCTAACCGACAGAATTGTTTTTGAGTGCCATTTACTGAGAATGCAGTTAAATATCTGCTCTCTGGTGCTATGTTTTGACAAAAGAATCCGTTGGAGATGTCCAAGGTTGTTTTGTATTTTTTGCGCACTATGTTATTCATTAGTGCAGCACTGTGTGAGTTTTGCACTGCAAAAGTTTTGCAACATGTGTTAAGGTGTCGGTAATCCAAAACTAGACGGTACGAATTGTCTGGTTTGGAGACCGGAAACAAAGGATTGTTCATTTGTGAGGTGCAAGTTTCAATCACCCCTTGGTATTCTAGCTGATCTAGTATTTCATTTACTTGTTTTTTAGCTTCTTGCTTAATTGGGTACTGCCTTTGTGCAGTTGGTTGTGATTTTAACTGGACTTTGTGAGGAGGAGAATCCTCATCCCATCCTACGTGATTTTTATATAAAGCAGGTGCTAAGGCCACTGCCCACTTTCTAGCAAGTGTGTATTTTTTATGAATCGGTATTTGATTCGAGAAGGCAGGCATAATTACTTCTTCGCCATGAGGGCACTCCCTGACAAACTCCGGTGGCCAGTCTTTTTCAGCTAGAAGGATGTCATAGCCCTTGGATAGGTTATCCCAAAATAGTCCCCTTATTTTCCTAGTCTTATCTCCCTCTATACGTAATGTTATCTCGTATATTTTGTGGGGCTTGCTAACTCTGGTATCTGCAGTTTCCACTTGAAGGTATTCATTCGTGTCCACTGTCTCCAGATGATTCATAAGGACTTTGCGAGCTATGCTCACCTCTGCTGCGCTGTCTAGCATTGTCTGGGCCCACTCTCCGTTTTTCAATTGTGTCCTCAGTATTCTCGGCATTGTTAACTACCTTGATACTGGCTACCTTCTTTTTTGGAAATTGTGATTTCTTTTTCAGTTGAGCAGGTTCCTTGTCTTTGGACTTGGCGTGCTCTTCTGATCGTCCTCTTCTTTCCGATTTCTGCGAGGAATTCTGAAAAGATTGAGAGGGACGTGTATCAATGTCTTGATATCTATCAGGTTTTTTAATATTATCCCTATTTCTAAGGTTATATCTATTCCCAGAGGGTTCACTCTGAGGTGACCTTTGTCTCGGGTTTGGAGATTTCTCTCTTCGCCTAGGAGACCTTCCTCTGGACTGGAATTTCTTTTCTTTAGGATTGGATTGTTTGTTCCCATCCCAGTTCTTTTTTGGTGAATTATTATTATTATTAAAAAACATTTTTTCTGGACTTGTAGTCAGTTGCGGTTTTACTGGTATTCCACCTAGACTATCTCTGCCTAGTTCTTCATAGGATTTTTCTATGATTCTGGCAATTTCAGCTGGTTGGTCTGCTATATCTGTCTCTTTTAACCTCTGGCGGATCGCCACGTTTGCTGCTTCACCCTTTATGTTGGCTAGTAATATAGCCGAGACCTGCTTGAAGTCTTTCAGTAATTTCATACCAAGAGTTAAAGCAGGTTCTGGACCGTATTCATCTTGAATTTGTTTTAGCACATCTGGTATTACCGAAATGGATGGAACACCGTGTGTTTTTGTGTAGATGGAAGCAAAGACTGTACCCCAAGTGTCACAGTCCTCAATGTGTGGTGCGATTCCCATTGGGAGACATATAGTCAGAATCCTGTGTTTTTCTAGCGGGGTGGTGTCAGGAAACACCGCCTCTATTTGGGTGATTTTCTGTGCCAACCAGAATGGTATCTGTTCCCTTTTAGCTGGAACCTTACCTAGGCAGGATTGGATGTTCTGTGGTGTAATTTTATTTGTGTTCCCCTGGTGAGAGGTCAGCTGTGGAAGTTTAATCGCTGGCTGAATTGTAGAAGTCCGCATTACATACTGAACTAATTGTCTGTGAATTTTTAGTAGTTGTTTTAGCTGTATTAATAGCTCTGGTGCAGTCATCTCGTCGATGTCTGGATGTGGTGTGTATCCGGCTAAGACCGGCCACGTTGCTCCTGGTCTTCCTAAAGGACCGAGCCTTGTAATGTGATTATTATGTTTTAGGGCGCCATCAAATAAGAGCAAATGCTCTTGGAATTTGAGTGGTACTTCCACCTCCTCGAAAGGAGTGTACGTTTCAGGAGGTTCCTCTACTTTGTAATAGTGGAAGTACTTTGTTACAGCATTTGCTGCTGGAAAATGTATCCATGTATAGTATACCTCTGTCTGCCGATATTCGTGTGCCTCAATTACGAATATGACTGTGCCACCTCTAGGTGTCAGTCCATTTTCTATAAGTTTTAAGGTTATAGATCTCCTTTTGGCGACCTGGATGAGTATTATATCCGGGTCTGCTGTTTGCATGGTAGCATCAGCATCTGCTATTTCAGTAGCTAATCTAATTGCCTCTCTTTCTCCATCACTGTCTCCCATTTTACTGACAGGATGGTATTATTTTTATTTGCAGATCAGGTTTCTTTATGGAAACAGAGATTAGATGCACAATATTCTGGAACTGTTTTATCCTTCAACGTTGACTAGACCAAGAACCATACATAGGAGTTCCCTCCTGCGAGGTTTTTGGAGGATATAATAACCTTTCACCCACTCCAGACGTCTTTGGAGTATTTTGGGAAAAGGGGTCTGAGTGAGAAAGCACGACTGAGTTACTCTAAATGTCTTACGTTAGTTTTATCGCCCTTTCCAAACGCGTTGGGAGCCATGTAGTGTAGTTCCTATTTTCCCAATAGGCTCTGCGCATTGGAATAGTACCTACAGCAGTAAAGGCCTAGGCCAGACGTTAACTAGGTCTACTACTGTCGATACTAGACTTAATTTTTGGGTTTGCCAGCTAAGCTCAGAGTTCGCTAGAAACTTTCTCGAATGTTCAAGGAAGGATTAACTTCCCTGATTAGACAAGAAGGGATTTAGTTTCTGACAACCATAGAACATGACAACTTTGCTCTCCCCTAATCAAGAGTCAATCTCGAGAGTCGTGTGAGCACAAGGCAATTATTTTACTCAGTCAGTACGTGCATTCTTAGTCTCATCAGAATGTAGAGAAAAGGTGTTATTTATTGATCAGTCTCTTTTCTCGTACAAGAGAAATGGATCGATATTATTGCGATACTTATAGTTAAGTAAAGTGCATACATTAGAAGCAATAGTATAAAATAATACTGTAAAAACATTGATATGGTTTCTGAGCCATATGATGTTTAAAATGATTAAAATATATTTACATACACATATACATTTGACTAAACGTACTCAACTGGTGTTTCTAAATACGCCTACCCCGTGTACCTGACCTAAGTCTAATGCGTGGGCGGGAATAGAAAGTTACAGTTTAAGTTAAGTTTGGTTTTTGCCAAGTGAATAACTAAAGAATTCTCTAGGAGGGGTTATTCAGTTCTGTACCTGGAATTTAGGATGAATGAGGAATGGTATCTCTTTCTCTGCTCTCGATATTCCAGGCTGCCTGCGAGGGCTACCCGGAAGCGCCGGTGCTGGGTCTCTCGGCTTGAGATAGCAGCGCGTCTCTCAGCGCGTCAGGAAGGCGGGGCTGCTGCCTGCGGGGTCTGCTTCTGCTCTCGGCTTCGGCAAGTGTGGCTGCTCCGTCTTGTCACCACGCGTGTGTTTTGCATAGGGCAAGATCGGCAATATTTATACCTTAAAGGTGCCGGGATTGACGTAAGGATGGACATAGGTACGTCAATAAAGATGTCATACGACTTGCTCGTTAGCACATTCTTTACTAAAGTTCTCTGTGAAAATCAAAACAATGGCCGCACGGATTATCCAGGTTGTCATAGGTTTGATTTGTTATGAGAACGTCGTATGCCTTATCAGGGGCTGGAGGAATATCGCTTGTCTAATTAGATCTCAAGCGTTATGACCTAATCAGATAACACGTTCCTGTGCCGTAGTGTGACTGCGTCAGATAACGGTATCTGCATCATGGGGAATTTCTTGCCTCATGGGCTGACTGTTAGTTAACTAGCTAGTAAGTTTAACCAGAATAGGGTCAGGAATAGGGGGATCGATTCAGAACCTATAGAAATACACGACAGAAGATCTGCATTCTTCACCCAGGATGACCTCTTTTCCATCCTAGGGAAGATCTGCTTTCCACAATAGGGAAGATTCATTTTCTTCACGAGGGATCTTTCATTCATATGTCCTGCTCGTCAAAACGAATTTTGGAGCTTATGTCGTGTTTTGGCAGCTCCTGAGTTAGCGTTTAGCACAGCTACACGGTCTTTTCTGTTAACTTGACAAAAACGAACGGGGGCCATTTTGAATCCCTCTGACTTCCATTTTCTATGAACACGCTGCCTCGTGGTCAGTGTGCCCTTTTGTCCTTTCTTGATACCCATGGTCCCTTATTCTGCTCGGCAACAGGCTATTTTTAGTACTGGTCAAGCACACATGCGCATCATGCATTTACTGGTCACTCTTTAGGAATGTTGGTACTAACTGACCAGTGCTATTTAACTCCTCCCACATGCTGGCTGTGTTCCAAAAATGACCTTATATGTACCTAAAATGTGTAACTTGTGACTGCCTATCTTTTTATTGCTATTAAACTGTATAAAAGAGGGCGCGCACCAATGTTCGGTGTGCTACTTCTTACATTGCCGAAGGGTGCGGTAGGAATGTATCACCACCCCATGGGGTCTTAATAAACTTGTCTTTTACCTTTTCCAGTGTCCGTGCCAACTTCTATACTAAGGTGTTCGAGAGCTTAGCAGAGCATGCTAGCCAGATTTGAACCCAACACCACAATTGGCGACCACGAAGGGACTCATCGGCGACTCGGATGCCCGAAGGAGAGGTCGTGACGAAGGTCAGGAAAACTCGCCATGGACGCGTACGCTGCCACTGAGTGACCCGAGTCTTGGCACCAACGGTGTGTTTTTCCTTCCTTCCGATCTGACCTTCCAGGTGGCGCCGGTCTCCGACTGAGATTCTGATCTTGGATTGTCGTGATGTGCCGTTTTGGCTGATTTGACCACAGAACTTGGCAGTTGGACTTTGGACGTTTGAAAATATTTGGTAAGCTTTTGATTGGTGAGGTAGTCTACTGACACTTACTGTGGCTTTTTGAATTTTGAATTTGAATTTGAATTTGTTTGAAGTTAGCTAACATTTGAATCTTTGAATTTGAATTTGAATATGTGAAGTGCACCTCACATAGGCAGGCATGTAGGGATATTTCTCTGATTTATTTGATTTGAACGGTACACCGCGTTAGGTGCCATTTTTGTAGTATCGCGTTCTCGTGGTACTTTTTGAAAAATGCCTGTTTTTAGCACACTCCGTAGGATGTGCTGTTCTGAAAATGGCACCAATTATCGATTAAGTAAAAAACAGCCGGCTCCCCCAGAGGGGACTCCAAATCGTGAAATGTATGTCAAATTCGGTATTCCACCAATATTGTATAGTACATTATGGCATAAGTATACTAAGACTGATCGTGAATTACAGTGGCCACTATATGGATCGTTTGACCTTCGAAAGGTTCAATATGTAGAGCAGTGTTTGTTTCAGCGAAGGTCTAGACAAGATATGTTTGATTGTGTGCGTATGTGGGATAAAGAGGTGCGTGAACGAGCGAAGCGTGCGGAAGCCTTGGCGGAGAAAGGGCAGCGGAAGGCTGCACATGACAAAGCTTTACAGCTACAGGAGAAGGAATTACAGGAAAAGAAAGAGAGGGAGAGACGAGAACGCAATTTACAGGTTAATGGTCAATTCCCTATCAGGCGTCCTCTTTATCCAGTCCTTACTAATGAAACAGATGATTTTTCATTACTAGATCGTTGTCCGCCTCCGTACGTCGCACCTACGGCTCCGAACGAGGAATCAGACGAGGATAGTGATCGAACACAGCGTACCAGGTTACATGCGGAGCGAACTGCGGAATTACGTTCGTTTGCACGAAAGCTAAATATTAATACTGTTACTGTTTCTGACATTACTGCGAAAATGGAACAGTGGTCTGATCAGGAGCGACTGTATTTTTTAGATCATTTTGGAGATGAGGTTGTTGAGCGGTACAGAAAATATTCTCTCGAGTTAGAACCAAAGGAGATATCCGAGGGTCGTGAGAATTTTCGTAAAGGTCTTTTTGTTCTTTCAGATGCGGACGACTTCTTCAAGCGTTTGATTCAACTGCGAAATGAGGCGACACGACTACGGGAGTTGGGAAAGTCGAAGA
Source organism: Lissotriton helveticus (assembly GCF_964261635.1). Lineage (NCBI taxonomy): Eukaryota > Metazoa > Chordata > Amphibia > Caudata > Salamandridae > Lissotriton > Lissotriton helveticus. The sequence continues at coordinate 479,747,336 of NC_136062.1, forward strand.
ATTCGTCTGCGTCCGGAGCAACGGGGATATCCAAAGAATGCCCTATCTTTGAAACAGATAAGATCGCTGCGATTAATGTTAGACCTATGCGAGAAGCTGCGCCTTTATATGTCCCTCATAAAGGGGATGGCACAGATGATGATAAAAGATCCAAAGATGCGAAAGGGTATTTTGTATATAACTGGGTTTATACGCCTTGGAATAGAGCAGATGTTGTGGCGCTTAAGAATGCTTTACCTGATCCCCGTAAAAATCCAGCGGCTTTTTATGAAAATGTTGAAAGCGCGATTTCTTCGTGTATTATGACGTTAGTTGATATTGACCTGTTTTTTGGGTTGATATTGCCTCCTGATATGTGGAGAGCGATTCGTAAGTTTGATGACCTCACGACTCTCGGGGCCACTTGGAAAGATCTTGTTCAGGCTGATTTAGATAGAGAACCAGCATGTAAGCCGTGTCAATTAATATTAGACCTTCCACAGGCCATACTAACAAAATTAAAGACTCTTGCTCCCGCTAAAAAGATTGATTGGACTATGTTAGCTTCTTGTAAACAAAAGATGGATGAATCGGTTTCTGATTTTTTCTCTCGCTTCGAGGAAGCGTTCCATGATTACAGTGGTCAATCATTGACAGAAGATACAGGCAGGCACTTATTCGTTGATAAGTATGTGGCTAATCTCCTACCGGAGATTGCGAAACGATTAAAAGCGAGTGAAAGTTCATGGACCACAGCAACCCCTGCTTCTTTATTGACTATGGCTCAATATTATGAACGACAGGAATTGAAGGCAAAAGAAAGTAGTGAAAAGAAGGCGAAGGATTTGAAGACGAAGGTAATGTTAGCTCAGGTTCAGGCTACGAGAGGAAACAATAGAGGAGGGCGAGGATCGTACAGTAATGCTCCTCCCCCTCGTTCTGACATTTCTGTGAATCAATGTGCATACTGCAAACAGTTTGGGCATTGGATTGCAGACTGTCCGGTGTTTCGAGAGCAGCGTAATTTGAGGGGACGAGGAAGTGGGAGGTCTAGAAATAATTATGGGGGGTCAAGAGGAGGCTATGGAACGAATGATCGAGGAAGTTATGGCACGAATGATCGCGGAGGATATGGAGCAAGGGGTCGTGGTCAGACTGATTATAATACGTTTGATAATCGTAATCAATATCAGATAAATGAGGGTGGTTCTGCTGAGCCACGGGATGAGCACTACGCATAGGATTGCGTAGGATGGGGTGTGGAATCGGTTGAGGTACCAGTTGATCAAAGGGGTCCATATATAGAAGCACATGTTCTGGGTTCTACTGATCAATTTCTGGTCGATACAGGAGCTACTCGTAGCGCCTTGTCCAAATACTTGGTTCCAAGGGCTCCCCTGTCTGGCGAGGTAATTACAGCTATAGGGTTCGATGGAACACCTACTTCTAGCCCACTGTCTCAACCAGTTGCATTTCATGTTGATAAATTTGCTGCCCCTTGTCCCTTTTTGTTGTCTCCAAATACACCAGATAATATTATGGGACTCGATATGTTAAAACACTTTCGAGCCACTATTCGCTGTGCCCCAGAAGGAGTGCGAGTTGTGTTGAATGAGAATTACCCAGAATTGGAGCGAGTGTGTTTTCTCCATGAATCTGAAGTACTGGCCTCCTTACCGAAATCGTTGTGGGCCACTTCCGATACGGATGTAGGGCAGATGATAATTCCTCCAGTACGTATTACTGTAAAGGAGGGAGTATCTCTACCACGTGTCCCACAATATAAGATTTCCCGAGAGGGTGAACTTGCTTTGATACACATTGTAAATGATTTGATTTTGGCAGGAGTAGTTGAGGAAGTCCCCTACAATGTTTGCAATAGCCCCATTTTACCGATCCTTAAAAGAGATACAGATGCTAAGGTTTACCGTTTCATTATTGATTTGAGGGAAATAAACAAGCTAGTAGTGCCTCAATACCCGGTGGTGTCTGACATCACCACGTTGCTTACGTTGGTTCCATCGACGGCAACTACTTTTACAGTCATCGATTTGAAGAATGCTTTCTTTTCGATCCCTGTACATTCTGATAGTCGATATCTATTCGGCTTTACTTTAAACAATAAATCGTACAGATTCTGTCGAGTTCCTCAAGGCTATACTGAAAGTCCTAGCATTTATAGTCAGGCATTAAAAAGACAGCTTGATTCCTTTGAATTACAAGATGGAGTGGCTCTTATTCAATATGTAGATGATATCTTACTTGCTGCAGACACGCCAGAACAATGTGAGAAGAGTACCTTTTCCTTGCTTTCCTTCCTGGCCAAACATAATCATAAAGTTTCGAAGAAAAAGTTGCAATATTGTAGACCAAAGGTGACCTACCTCGGTCATCTTTTGTCTAAGGAGGGCCGTGCATTGACACCAGATCGAATTCAAGCAATCCTAGACACACCAGTTCCTCGCACCCAGAAGGATGTTCGTGCCTTTATAGGTTTGACGTCTTTTTGTAGGCAATGGATATTGGGTTTTTCATATATCGTTAAACCATTGTTGGCATTGTTGTCTAAAGATACACCGATCCCCATTGAATGGACGGATGAATGTCAGAATGCTTTTGAACAATTGAGACAAGTTCTTTGTTCTGCACCAGTGTTAGGTACACCTGATTACACGAAGATTTTCACATTGTATGTACACGAGAAGGATGGGTGCGCATTGTCAGTGTTAGTGCAGACACACGGAGACAAACAGAGGCCTTGTGCATACTTCTCGGCGGTACTCGACCCTGTGGCTCGAGGATTGCCTGGATGTTTTCGAGCAGTTGCAGCAACAGCAGTTGCGATACGACAAAGTGAGGGAATAGTTTTGTCACACAAATTGTTGGTGTTAGTTCCCCATGCGGTAGATGCGTTATTGAATCAAACGAAAACACAGCATCTAACCAGCGCCCGTTTGACAGGATATGAGCTAACATTGTTGGCGCCGCACATCACACTAAAACGATGTACGACACTGAATCCTGCTACTTTACTGCCGGATCCTGTTGCTGAGACTCAGAAGGAAGAACAACATGATTGTGTTTTTCTGACTGAGAAACAGACAAAGGGTCGTATCGATTTACAGGATACACCATTTCCAGATGTAGATGGGGAACTGTGGGTTGATGGATCGTGCGTGAGGTTACCAGATGGTACGACTTCTGCAGCCTACGCGATCACGACACTTAAGACAGTTGTAGAAGCAGCACGAATACCCCAGAAATCGGCTCAAGCAGCTGAACTGATAGCCTTAACGAAAGCATGTGAATTAAGTGCTGGACTATGTGTGAACATTTACACGGATAGTCGTTACGCTTTTGGAGTAGTGCATGATTTTGGCCTACTCTGGAAGGAACGAGGATTTTTGACTTCACACGGAGTACACATCATGCATGGAGAATTGGTACGCGATCTCCTGAATGCACTGTTATGCCCAAAGAAAGTTGCAATAGTCAAGTGCAGTGCACACAAAAAGGTGACGGACAAAATAGGGCAAGGCAATGCTTTCGCAGATCGCATTGCGAGAGAGACCGCTATGTTGCAAAATAATTTCCCCATGTATGTGGTGAAGTCACAAGCTGAGCGGTGGCATGATGCTAGAGAAGAAATATTAGATATACAGAAGTCAGCATCTGAGGCAGAACTTATGAAATGGGCCACTGAAGGAGTATTGGATGATGAGGGTTGCTGGCGTAGTAAAGATATGGAGAGATGGAAACTACCCATGGCCTATTTACAAACAATGGTGCAAATGACACACGAGCTGGCACACATTGGAGCTTTCGCAATTATTAAATTGCTTACACGAGTTTGGGAAAATGCTGATATTGCAAGCACGGCTAAGAGAGTAGTACAGACTTGTCTGATATGTTTACAGCACAATCCTGGACAAGGGACTCATACTCCCAAAGGAGGGTTTGTTCCACCTACTGCACCATTCGAAGTACTGCAAATGGATTACATCCAGCTGGAGCGCTGTAATAATCTCAGGTATGTCCTAGTGGTGGTGTGTGCCTTCAGCAAATGGATTGAGGCTTACCCTACGAAAGACAATACAGCATTGACAACAGCTAAGGTGTTGCTCAAAGAGTACTTCCCGCGCTATGGTGTTTGTAAACTTATGTGGAGTGATAATGGTCCTCATTTCATTGGGAAAGTAATGGAGTACATCCTGAAAGGATTGGGAATCAGACAACGATTCCACGCAGTCTTTCACCCACAATCAGCAGGTTTGGTCGAGAGATACAATGCAACTCTGAAACTGAAGCTAGCAAAGATAGTGGCATCCACATCTCTGAAATGGCCGGATGCTTTGCCTCTGGCATTGCTGTCCATTCGATCAGTCCCACATTCTCGATCTGGCCTCACACCCTATGAAGTGGTGTTTGGAAGGCCGATGAATATTTGGGGAGTTCCAAAACCTCGTTTAATACATGATGTGCCTTGTATAATGATGAACGATTATTTGGCACGATTAACAAATGATTTGCTTTCTATTCATCAACAGGTTCGAGAGGCGCTCCCTGATAACTCCACTGGTGAGGCTCACGATCTCCGCCCTGGGGACCACGTGATGGTCAAAGTATTTGAGCGATCCAGCAGTTTGGAACCGAGATGGCATGGCCCTGAACAAGTGCTGCTGGCGACGCGAACTGCTGTGAGAGTCACCAACAAGAAGCGGTGGATACATTCAACGCACTGCCGACGTGTCTCTCCGGATCTGGTGAGCCCTGTGGTGCTATCCGACTACAGAAAGATTTTGGATACAGAAAAAAGCCCAGCTGTCACGCCTGATGAATTGGAGGGAGCCTTCCCGGACCACGTTGTTTCTGATAAAGTGAAGTACAATCTACGTCCCAGGAAATAAGATTCCCTTTTGTGTTTTTGAAACTGGTTGGTAACCGCTCTGAGGTTTGTGAAACGGAAGCCGGGAATATCAAGGGGGGGGATCAGTTCTACCCAGTGTAGCGACACCCGTCTTGAATCCCGGAGAACAAATCAACGGCAGCCTCGGTCCAGAACCATCGTTTTTATTTTTCCGCTTAGTGTTGCTTTTGAAGAATATTGTTTTGTGAACTATGGCATCTCCTTTGACACGAAAAGGGAGAATTCTTGGTGCTGTTTTTTTTGTCTTGACCGTAGTGGTGATTGCAGTATTAGCTTGGACTATAGAACTATTGTTTCCTATACGAGAACATTTGCTGCCCACCACTCCGAGTCCATCTGAACATTTTCATTTTACCTTGCCTTTTCACGAGGAAAGACATAGGCAGACTTATTTGAATAACAGCTTTATTCAGATTTTGCATCATACTCATAACATGACCAACATGTCCAATTATTGGGGATGTGGAATGTTGCCCGGACATCAGAAGAAGGGAGGAACACCACTCATTCCCTTCCCCGTTTTCTCATAATGGTTCTTGTCATGCTTGGTACACTCTTCTCTTCACCTTGAGATGGCCAACGAAAGGTGGACTACTTTTTCGATTGAATAAAATATGCTATAACGATAAAGATGGCTATCCACACGCTGAAGGAACTAAATTTGAATGGGAAGAGTATCGTCCGGACAATGTCTCTACACCTCGTGTATATACGAATCAAAGATTTATAAATGTGACAAATTCGCATATGATAACAGTCGTTGATACAAAAGCAGATTTGTGTATTAGAAATAAAGGTACAATCCCTGTAGGTCGCAGTGAATGTAATATTACTCTTACCTTTGATACACCGATTGGAATTGCATTTGTAGCTTCACGTAACACATATTTCATTTGTGGAAATAAGGGATACCATCGTCTACCATTGGGATGGTTGGGAACATGTTATATAGCTTTTGTATTACCACCTGTGTTTATTGCTCCTCCCATGTATCACAATGATTACGTTCTGTACCATGATTTCGTGCTGAACAGAGTTAAACGAACATTAGATCTTGATGAAATTGATCAGACTGATACCACTTTACAACAATATGTAGATTTCAACTTGGGGTTATTTTCATTTGTAGGAGCTGCACTGAATAGCAGGAAGATAAGGCGGCTTACACGTGTGGTGGAAGCTGTCGCCAATGAAACTGCCTCTGCTTTAGGAAATATTACTGAGGAATTGCAAATTACCAGAATTGTAGCGCTCCAGAATCGAATGGTTTTAGATGTGATACTAGCTGATAGGGGTGGAGCATGCCGCGTCATCGGGAGTAGTTGTTGTGTGTATGTGCCAGATAACTCACCTTCTGTGTATGATTCAATTACGAAATTACATAAGATAGCTGCTGAGATCCATCCAGAAAATGGAGCATGGACTTTTTCTGGGTGGTTCTGGACTCTGCTTACTACTTGGGGTTGGAAATTATGAACGATTCTCTGTGTTTTTCTTGGAGTACTATTTACCCTTTGTCTATGTATTCAATGTGGCCCTACATTATGTTCTGTATGTATCACAGCCTGTATTCCGTCCAAACGAGCTATTGTTAAGCAAGAGAAACTGATCAACGACGAAGTATTGAAAATAATGGCTATTAACATTGATGATGAACATTCTGATTATGTTCATTATGAGGTAGCTTTTGCTAAACGCTAAAAGGGCCGTCTGTCGTGTTTTGGCAGCTCCTGAGTTAGCGTTTAGCACAGCTACACGGTCTTTTCTGTTAACTTGACCAAAACGAACGGGGGCCATTTTGAATCCCTCTGACTTCCGTTTTCTATGAACACGCTGCCTCGTGGTCAGTGTGCCCTTTTGTCCTTTCTTGATACCCATGGTCCCTTATTCTGCTCGGCAACAGGCTATTTTTAGTACTGGTCAAGCGCACATGCGCATCATGCATTTACTGGTCACTCTTTAGGAATGTTGGTACTAACTGACCAGTGCTATTTAACTCCTCCCACATGCTGGCTGTGTTCCAAAAATGACCTTATATGTACCTAAAATGTGTAACTTGTGACCGCCTATCTTTTTATTGCTATTAAACTGTATAAAAGAGGGCGCGCACCAATGTTCGGTGTGCTACTTCTTACATTGCCGAAGGGTGCGGTAGGAATGTATCACCACCCCATGGGGTCTTAATAAACTTGTCTTTTACCTTTTCCAGTGTCCGTGCCAACTTCTATACTAAGGTGTTCGAGAGCTTAGCAGAGCATGTAGGCCAGATTTGAACCCAAAACCACACTTACAGCGCCGAGAGGTTTGTCACTTGGCACAATCACCTGTACGAACCACGGTGAGCATGTTTATTATCTGCGCTCATTCGTTCCCCAAGATGGAAGATACACTAAAACAGTAAACACCGCATGGAACGTAAAGGTAAAGTGCCTTGCACTAGTGACACACATGCCTGGCAGGAGCATAGTGTGAGAAGTTGGCCTGATATGCAGTGCTCACTATTCTAGTGATCACTATGTATCAGTCCAAACCACCCTTATTGATGTTTGGTTGTAAGTCAACCTGATAGACCAGCTATCCTAGTAGCATGGACACGTGCAGTCTTTAGGCTAAACTCTAGAGGGCGTGTTAAGCCAGCTGTTTTACCATCACATTTACCCCTTGAACACCAAGTGAAAGGACACCACACAAGTTGTTATGAAAATAAAGTATATTTATTTATAACAAGACTACCCTGAACTCTTTATGAGTCAGGGAGCTGAGCACATAACAAAACTCTTAAGAAAATACTTAAAGTCGCACAATTTACACAAATGCCCGAGGGGCACGAAAAACCATATATTACAAAAGTGGAATGCGAATTACTAGCAGGTAAGTAACTATTCTCATAGGCTTTAGGATCGCTAGGACTAATCTACTGAACCTTTAGATTGCAAGCAGGAGGCCTAGGGACGTCGTGTGCAGAGTGGGAACTCTCACGCGTAAGGCGGGAAAAAGTCTATGGAGGCTAGTAAAAGCAAAGTTAGTGTTCCCGGGCGAACCCGACTAAGTAGAGCTGAAACGACAAAGGATCCTGACACTTAGATAGTTAGACTATGCTGGAGCACCGAAATGCTCAGGTTACCTAGCCCAGGGGCTGCGGCTGCATAGGGCTGAAAAGACGTCGGAGATCCTCGTTGCAGTCTATGGAGCCTGAAGAAAGAAGTGGTGGCAGGCGACCAGTGAAGAAGTTCGTGATGATCCAAGCCTGGATCGGTGAAGAAGAAGACCTGTAAGCAGAGGGGACCAAGTTCTGAATCACTAGCCAGTGATTAGGTGGGCACCAGAGTGGCACCGGACGAAGTCACCTCGACCAGGTGAGTGGGCGACGCTGGGCTCTGCAGTCTCTCGGACCAGGAGGCGTTGTCGGTGACCAGGATGGAGGTGCGAGCTGTCCCACTGTGGTATCTGCTGTCGACGTCGCTGGACCCAGGATTGGGGCAACAAGTCTTGGCAAATGCAAGCCCACGCGGTGGACTCAAAATGGCGTCTGGAGTGGACCAGGAGGGTCCGGGGTGCTCCTCTGTTGGAGGGGAGCAAGGGCCAGTCTGGAGCAACCAGACCAGCGGTGTTTGTCGTCAAAGTTCATCGTCAGAGGGCCACTAGCCAACGGGCAAGTGACCTGGACAACGCGGTGAGCAGCACAGAGCAGAAGGGCCCCATGCAGATCTCGTGGATGCAAGGGGGCTGGACTTCGGTGCTGGAGCTGCTCAGGGTTGGGGCTTCTCGAACCCCAAAGCACTCACGTGAGGGTCTCTCAGTAGTCGTGCTGGGCAAGCGTCGTGCAGTCTTGAAGATGGCCGGTCCCTCGAGGTCTCGTCACACCCACGGGTCTCAGCTTGGCTGAAGATGCGGGTAGAGGTCAGAGGTGCCAGGGAAGCCGGTTCTCGTCGAGCTGGGCCGTCTTGATCCGGAGGAGAGACTTACAGCAGACCGCGATGCTTGGATGGTGCCTGCTGCTGCAGGGTGACTACTCCTTAGTCACAAGGGAGAAATCTTAGGAAGAAGTCTTGAGTTCCTTTCGTGGAAAGTAGTTTCAGGATTCAAAGATGATCTGATTTGGAAGGGGGCCTGCTCCTACCTTTATCCTGCAAAAGAGGGCTGGCACGCGAGTAAGTCCTGCCCTATGGGTGGGACTAGGAAGGGGGGTGGTTACACCCCTCTCCCATGCCGGGCTTTCCCCAGCTCAGGGGCTGGTGTGCACCTGGAACTGGTTCAAGCCGGCATATGCACAGTGAGCACCGGGGTGCCACTTGCAGTCACCTTCCTCTAAAGCCCTGCCTACCTAGGATACACAAAATCCTGTCTGGGATGGTGCTGGCACCGCCCCTGGCAGGAAACCCTTTGTCCTTGCCTCCCGCGCTGGGAGGACTCCCAGCAGCAGGAGGGCAGACTTGTGTCTTGGTGGCAGCATCCATCTTGTGGAGCTGAGGCTATGTCTGACTTTAACCGGGGTTACAGGTTACCAACATGTCGTGTCCCTCTAGAAGGGTGGAATGCTAACCCCGTCGCCAGAATTGGCGAGGGGTTAGTATTCCAATTCGTATGACACCTTACTCGACATGTTTTGATAATGTTATACCAAAGTTAGCATATGACCGCGAGGTACATAATGCACTTAAGAGTATATGGTATAGCGTTATCATGGAACAGCTATTAGGACTTGGTTCCGCAAGCTGCAAACAGGCTCAGCTCATGCCAGAGCACCATTTCACATTATTCCAAACCCTCTGCCTTCAGGAATGTTAAGGCCTGCCATAGGAGTGACTGATAGGAATATATGTGTCCATTTTTAGGGTTAGATATAGGAATACTATATCTAAAGCAAAGGGTGATTACACCACCTTGCCCCAGCTGTCAAGCCAGTTGTGTCTGATTTGGTTAGTCAACCCAGGGGTGGCATAATACATGCTGCAGCCCCAGGGAGACTTCTGGGTACACCTCTGCCCTGGTTACAGGGGCACAAGAGAGGGCCCAGTGCCAATTCAGTACCTGGGTACAATTTGGAATAGAGAGAACAGCTAGGCTGTGGGTCTGATTAGCAGGCCCACAGCCAGGGAAAGTCGTAAACCAGTGAAGCAAAAAGCAGAAATCTGGGGTGATCATAGGATTGCAGACCCTACTCTCCTATATGACCCCCCCCCCAAACTTTGGGACAATAAACTAACCTTGACCAGGTGAGTCTTCTTGCTCTAAGTGGAAATACTCTCCTACACATAGTCCCAGCACTGCTTTCAAATAAAGATTGGCCCCAACCATGGTAAAAATCAGTGCTAAGCCAGCCACCTGCTGACTTTCAATTAAACACAAAACCCCTCAGGCAGAGCCCGACAATATTAAATAAACTTAATTCATGGTGTGAACTGCATGGGTATATGAGGAAAGCATCCTTCAGGTCATGCAGTGTCTTTACTGCCTCTGCTGCTTCAGCACACAGCAGCAGTGCTTGCTGTCACCAAAGGCCCTCTGGCTAACACTGTACGCATTCATTTCTAAGCAGACTTCTCCACTATGACAAGGTAAATCAGAAACAGACCCTGAATAGACAATCATACCACACTTATTCCCCCAGTCATTTCTTGACATCTAGAGAAAAAGGGCCTTATTTATGAGGCCCTTATACCAATGTTGTGTCACTTTTTGTGACACACCGGCGGACTAAACAATGCTCCACACTGCGCCATATTTACAAAGTGGTGCATCTACGCAGATGCGTTACTTTACAAACCCCTGTGCTACTTTATACCTGCGACAGGTATAATGTATTCATGGTGGGCGTTCTGGCGCAGAAAAAGCTCGTAGAATCTATGAGATTTCACTGCACCGCTTCTATGGACTCACTGCGTCAAATCCTTACGCCTGCTTGAAGAAGGCATAAGGGGTGACGCAGGCCTTTTTACATGCGACTAGCCGCATGTGAAATGACACATTGCTGGAGTTGCATCTGTTTCCAGACACACCCCAGCAATGCCCCATTTTTGCGCTGACAGATACATCTGGATTCCTGACGTTTCTGTCAATCTTTGAGACATGAAGCTCCATACAGTAAATACAGCGCATCCACAGTGTCGCAAGAAGGGTGCAGTTAAAAGTTTTGCCTCGCTGTTTTACTGCAGCGATGCCATACTTTCAATAAATGAGGCCCAAAGAATAGGAAAGTGTGACACAGGCTTGGAATGCCAGAGCACTGAGCACCCACAATTCTTATCTCGCGTCCTAAGTGAAAAATGTTCATTCTTTCAAAGTTCTTCATTTGTCAGAAGAAAAGAGCAACAGGAGGGCGTGTTAAAGGCTCACCATTAGACATGTATGTGCTGCAATCAAATATTAAAAAGGAGCAATAAAGTATCCACACGCGTGCACATCCTGGACATGGGATGAGACCGGTTTCCTGGAATGAGCAGCGTGAGTGCTGGAAAAAGAGACAGGTAGGGAGGTGAGGGAAATAATGAAAAGGTATTTGTAAGGATGAAATCAAGGGAAAGGTACAGAGAATGGAATAAGGGCAGGAAAGAATGAAGACAGAATGGACAGAGAAGTGTACATGGGAAGGCAGGACACAAGGGCCAGACTCTTTCCAAACACTAGTAAAAACCCCATTTCCCTGATGTTTACTTTGCAAAAAAGAGTAATAACTGATAATCACTGATTTTTACACTTCTTGAAAACAGTGGGAAACACCCACAATTCTCCACCTGAATTCACAACAAAGTAAAGCTGAAAACAGAAAGGCTTGGTTACTGGGGACCCCACTGAAACCATTCTGCCTTTGCCACTGCTAACTCCAATGTGTGACCCCCCCCCCCCCAAATAAAACACAAAAAGTCAGACCCCTGGGACACGGTTCAATCACTCTTTAGCCTCCAGATATTAGTGACATCAAAAGCCACACACCATCCTCTGATGGAAGGTCTGTCTCATGCCATCCTGAAAAGAAGCCACCAGTCACACTCATGCGGGACTCTGGGTGGTCTCGGCTACACACTTCGACAGTATCTGGGCGGGGACTCTGAAGGATGAAACCCAGAACCTGCAGTGACTTCAGGACCAAGTGGCCTGTCCCTACCTGAGCGAAGAGGACGGGTCACACCTGGGGTCAGACTGGCCCATTGGGAAACCCAACAGTGCCCGATGGGCTCCTCCGCCCCATCAATGTGTGGGCAGATTTTTTAGCAGTGGGCAGATTTTTTAGCAGTTTGTTGGCTGGTTTTATGGCAGGGTGTCCCAGTTTTTTAATGTTGATTTCTCTGATATTACCACAAGCATTGCCTGCATTAAACACAAATGCACACAGTTTCCCAGACCTCGATAAATGCAAAAGCAGCGCATCGTTACAAGTTCAAAACTGGCCTGGTCTGTGAATGTGACCCAGTGTTTTAGCTATCTGGTTCGCTGGGGGGCACTTTTATTCTAGTCCCCAGGGCCTATTTCTTGTCCCAGTCCTACCCTGGTCACATCACTGTAGCTCTTAAGAGCTGCACTGGCCCCCAAATCTTGATTCTCTTCTCCGTCCTCTCAGTAGTGTTACCAGTAAATCCTGAGCAAACATAAAGAAATGATGGAGGGAGCACTGAAACTTTTCAGACACTCACCCCCGGTCACTGATCTGGGTTGAACCCATCATCATTCTTTAACTCACTTTGCCACCTCAGTTCACACCCAGCAATATGCAAATAAGTCTAGACCCTGTGCGTCATGGAAACAGTCCAGCCCAAACTGCCAGGCCAGGTCTTCCCTGAACCGGAAACAAGCATTCTGGGACCGATTTATGGGTGACACCCTTCATCAGCCAGGCTAGCTTGAATTCAGTGGCAAAATGAGAAAGGGACCCATGTCTGGGCATACCCTGTCAACTTAGGTTGAACAAAGCAAACACAAGGAAATGATGGACAGAGCTCTGAGCCTTTTCAGACACTCACCCCCAGTCACAGATCTGGGTTGAATCCATCATCATTCTTTAGCTCACTGCACTACCTCAGTTCAGACCCAGCTATATGCAAGTCAGTCTTGACCTGTGCCTCATGGAAACAATCCACTCAAACTGCCAAGCAAGGTCTTTCCTGAACCGGAAACAAGCATCCTGGGACCAGTTTCTGGGTAACACCCTTCATCAGCCAGGCTAGCTTGAGTCCAGTGGCAAAGTTAGCAAGGGACCCACGTCTGGGCACACCCTGACACAACGAGTGGGACAAGTATGCCCAGATGTGGGCCCCGTGCTATCCAGGCCACTGGAGTCAAGCTATCAAGCTATCCGGGCTGATAAGGGGTAAAACCCCAAAACCAGTCCTAGAATGCTTATTTCTGGTCCAGGGAGGACCTGGCCTGGCAGTTCGGGCTGGACTGTTCCCTCTGGGTGCAGAGTTAAGACTGATTTACATACGATTGTGTCCAAACTGAAACGGCATGTTGAGCAAAAAACTATGGATTTAGGCCCAGATCTCTGTACTGAGGTGAATGTATGACATTGTTCTTCATTCTGTCCATCAATTGTTCTTTTGGCACTTGTCACCTCGAGTGAGACGAGTATGCCCAGACGTGGGCCCCGTGCTATCCATGCCACTATAGTCAAGCTATCAAGCTATCCTGGCTGGTGAAGGGTGAAACCTCGAAACCTGTCATAGGATGCTAGTTTCAAGTCCAGGAAGGACCTGGTCTGGCAGGCTGGGCTGGGCTGTTCCCATTGGGCAGAGGGTCAAGACCAATTTGCATACGGTTGGGTCCAAACTGGAATGGCATGCTGAGCAAAAAAATAATGGATTTAGGCCCAGATCTCCGTACTGTGGTGAATGTATGACATTGTCGCCATTGTGTCCATCAATTGTTCCTTTTGCATTTGTCACCCTGAGTGAGACGGGTATGCCCAGACGTGGGTATCGTGCTCTCTATGCCAATGGAGTCAAGCTGTCCTGGCTGATGAGGGGTGAAACCCCGAAACTGGTCCTCGGATGCTTGTTTCCAGTCCAGGGAGGACTTGGCCTTGGCAGTTCGGGTTGGACTGTTCCCTTTGGGTGCAGGGTCAAGACTGATTTGCATATGGCTGAGTCCAAACTGGAATGGCAGGGTGAGCAAAAAAACAATGGATTTAGGCCCAAATCTCTGCACTGGGGTGAATGTATGACATTGTTCTGCATTCTGTCCATCAATTGTTCTTTTTGTGCCAGTAAGTCCTGGGCCCTAGTGAAAGGAAAGAAAGTGCCTCCCTCCCTGGGCTGCTGCTTGGACTGTGAAATACAGCACTGACCAGGGTCAAGTGGGCCTCAGGGTCCGTGTGAAGCAAGTGGCCTGAAAACGGTCCCTAATGACCACCTCTCAGCCTTCCAAACAATGAAGAGTCGGTCAGACAGTAGAGAATACTAACCAATTAGTCTATTAGAAATACACCACAGCGAAGCCCAATCTGATCAGCCTCTGAAGAGAACCTTCGAGGGGGTTGATTTCTCTCCCCTGGTCACATCAGTTATACATTTCTTGCACTTTCGGAGTCCTGCCCAAACTGGAATTTTCCAGCTCAGGTCATCGGGAGCAATTGGGAATACAGAAGATGGGCTGTACCACCTGCCAAAGAACTCACTATTTTAGTCTCAAGGCCAGGCAGCAGCTCTCTGCTATACACAACTGTGAGAATAGGCACATCTAATAGCAAGAAACACATAACAATAAATAGCACATTCAATAGGACTGCGAAGCTTCAACCTTGAAGACCGCGTATGAGAGGGGTGGGGTGGCGTGCTCGCGGTGGCAAGCCATACAGAGACAGACACTCGATCTTGGCTATGAAACAATATGGCGCCAATAAAGATGGCACCATGCATGCGGACATAAGAAGAACAGGAGTTTCATCAGAGGGATAGAGCACGGTAATTGCATGTGGCCAAAGAAATACATTTCAAATACAAGCCAGCTGCTACTAACCTGCTGCACCATTGACAGCAACGCCCCTAGCGTACCAACGTGCAGCTTTTCCTTCCTCTGCAGCTCGAAACGTCTTCTCCAACCCCTGAATGTGGACGGCATCCGATCCCCAGTGTGGGAGGTGGATCAGGTCACGTGCTGCCTCAGGAGAGCATGAGATTAGCACACACATGTATGAGACATACCCAATTAAAGTGCTTCAGGGGGTCACAGACCCAATTTGAAGGGCTTGAGATGAACACAACCCCTAATTCAAGGGCGCGAGACAGTCACAGACCCTAGTTCAAGGGCTTGAGATGGTTACAGACCCTAATTCAAGATCTTGAGGTGCTCACAGACCCTAATTTAAGTGCTTCAGGTGGTCACAGACCCTAATTCAATGGCTTCAGGCAGTCACAGACCCAATTTGAAGGGCGTGAGACTGACACATACCCTAACTCAAGGGCCTGAGACTGACACATACCCTAATTCAAGGGCCTGAGACGGTCACAGATCCAATTTAAAGGGCTTGCGACAGTCACATACCTTAATTCAAGGGCCTGAGATGGTAACACACCCTAATTCAAGAGCTTCAGGTGATCACAGACCCAATGTGAAGGACTTGAGACGGTCACAGACCCTAATAAAGTGCTTCAGGGGGTCACAGACCCATTTGAGGGGTTTGAGCTGGTCTCCGTCGCAAATTGAAGGGCTTGAGACAGTCGCAAATCCTAATTTAAGGGCCTGAGATGGTCACAGACCCTAATGTAATGGCTAAGACATCACAGACCCTAATTCAGGGGCTTGAGACGGCCCCAGACCCTAATGCACGAAGGCGAAAAAGATGCATCTGAACTGCACCTGGATAAGACCTTTAAATCCCACGCGGCCCCTCCTCTTCTTGTGACCAGTCTGTTCTCACACCCCCACTCGTTGCCCTCCTCTTCTTGTGACCCGTCTGTTCTCACACCCCCGCTCGTTGCCCCCTCTTCTTGTGACCCGTCTGTTCTCACACCCCCGCTCGTTGCCCCCTCTTCTTGTGACCCGTCTGTTCTCACCCCCCCACTCATTGCCCCCTCTTCTTGTGACCCGTCTGTTCTCACCCCCCTTGCTCGTTGCTCCCTCTTCTTGTGACCCGTCTGTTCTCACACCCCCGCTCGTTGCCCCCTCTTCTTGTGACCCGTCTGTTCTCACACCCCCGCTCGTTGCCCCCTCTTCTTGTGACCCGTCTGTTCTCACACCCCCGCTCGTTGCCCCCTCTTCTTGTGACCCGTCTGTTCTCACACCCCCGCTCGTTGCCCCCTCTTCTTGTGACTTGGCTGTTCTTCCACACCTCTCTTCCCCCCTCTACTTGTGACCCGTCTCTCCCCGGGGCATCACCCTGGTCTGCATTCATCTCTCCCTGACCTCTGACCTCACCTCATACCTTACTGACCATCCCTGCTCCAGACCGTCAGAATCCCTGCGGCAAGGGCTTTAAATGGAATGAAAAAACTAGGGCGTCTCTCAAAGGGCCGTGGCTTAAAAATATGCAAGCTACAAATCTGTGTTTAGCATCGTGTGCCGCCAGACTGATAATTTGCTGCTTTTGACATTGTATCCAGATATATAATACAAGTAACATTACATCTACAAGAAACCAGGAATATTGGCTTTGCCAATGGTTGTTAGTCGCCCCTAATCGCTTGTATACCAATAAACCAATGTGACCTAATGCCCCTTGGTATACAACTGACCTGAAAAAAAATACCAAAAATAATGGTAAGAGACTGGAATGGATATGGAGGCCGATCAAAGATGCTCTTGACAACGACCACTTCAATCGGATGTATGACGTTACAACGCACACTTTTACAACGCATACCTTTTCAACGCATTTTTTACAACGCAACATCCATTACAACGCATTCCATTACAACGCATGCCATTACAACGACATTTTAAAAACTATATTTACAACGCATTCCATTACAACGCATAATACCTTTACAATGCATACCATTACAACGCAAAACATTACATTACATGTTTGGTAAGTATTGGATAGTGTAGGGGTAAAAATTACTATTCTAACTCCAGGGGGGTGCAACAGTAGGGTAAGTGTTGGATAGTGTAGGGGTAAAAATTACTATTCTAACTCCAGGGGGTGCAACAGTAGGGTAAGTGTTGGATAGTATAGGGGTAAAACTTACTATTCTAACTCCAGGGGGGTGCAACAGTAGGGTAAGTGTTGGATAGTGTAGGGGTAAAAATTACTATTCTAACTCCAGGGGGTGCAACAGTAGGTTAAGTGTTGGATAGTGTAGGGGTGAAAATTACTGTTCTAACTCCAGGGGGTGCAACAGTGGGGTAAGTGTTGGATGGTAATGTTATGCGTTGTAATGGTATGCTTTGTAATGACTGAGTTGTAATGGCATGCGTTGTAGTGGTGTGCGTTGTAGTGTCATTCGTTGTAATGGTTGCGTTGTAATTGCATGCGTTGTAATGGATGTTGCGTTGTAAAAGTTTCGTTGTAATGGTAGTGCGTTGTAAAAGTTGCGTTATAAAGGTTGTTTCCCCTTTAATCCTATGCTTGGTGCAGACCATACTCAGATTAAAAGGGTACATACAGCATATACCATCAACAGAATGGAACAAGCAGAACATTTCTGCCAAAGAACTTTTTAAAGTTGTAAGGAGCACACCAACCCGCGTGCGTGCTCCACAGTCATGGTCGCCTCCCACTCTTGCATCTCATTCCATGACTAAAATAAACAACATCTACTGCAACTTTCAGAATACCTCATTAGCCTCATCTTCTACCTGATCAGCTAACTCCTGCCATAGCCCAACTCAAGCTTCACTCACGAAATATCAACCCATCACTCACACTCAAGTGTTAGACCTTATAACCAAAACCAAATGTAGCTCCCCCGCTGACCTGTGTCCCCCTCACATTGCAGCTTCGTTAGCCTCTTGTTCCATTGGCCGCATTTTTATGTAACCTATAGTTGTCTCCAGCCGCCACCCTCCGGGACTGCAAATATGGCTTATGTCACACCTATTGTAAAAAAAACACACTTTTTATCTCAGACCCCACTAATTATTGTTCTATATCTCTTCTTTCTTTAAGTAGGCAAAATGTTGGAATCCCACGTAACCAAACAGCTGTCATCCTATCTGGAGGCCACGCCCTGTGGATGCCTCCCAGCCTGGTTGTCACCCTCTACAACGCGCAGAAACCACCCTCGTCGCGGTAACAGAATCCCTCAGTCTTTCTCTGGACGCAGACAAGCCGGCCACGCTGGTTCTTCTTGATCTGTCAGCGGCATTTGACACCGTGCCTCATCCTATTCTGATCCAACGCCTTCAGGAAACTGGAATACAAGGCAGCGCCTTACTCAGGCTTACTGACGTTTTAAAAGACAGGACTCAAGCTATCACTTTGGGGCCTTTCCAGTCTAAGACTGCGTGCCTGAGCATGGGGGCTCCCCAGGGCTCTGCCGTAAGTCCGACCCTCTTCAACACTGATCTCGCTCCCCTAGCTCGGTTAGTGAAATCTTACGGCTTTGATATTCTTTCTTACGCCGATGACACTCAGCTGGTGATCTCCCTCCAGCAAGATAGGGAGGATGATAAACAGCGATTCACCTCCTGTGTGAGAAGAATCGCTAATTGGATGTCATCAAACTGTTTACAAATGAATGGGGATAAGACTGAGGGGCATATTATCAACAAGTAGCGATATTTATCGCTAAATAGGCTTAGCGATGTTTTTTTTATCGCTGAGCATCGCCGGAATTTATCGCTGAGATAACGTGCTATTGGCAACGTTTATGTCTAAAGCGATATATTTTCCGGTGATAGCGGCGAAATGCGTGAATATCGCTGAGAATACAGCGATATTCACGCATTAGTGACGATATGATCTTAGCCATGTTATCCACCTCCCATTGGATAACATGGCTAAGAACTGGTCAGGGCAGGTGTTAGTATGTGGAGATATTTGCGCTTAGCGCGAATATTTCCATCGCTACGCCTGCCTTGCTAATAGGCGATAGCAATGTTAGCAACTGTTTTCAGTCACTAACAGTTTGGGTGCGCCCACTTTGCATGTCATTATCGATAAATATCGCTAACATGCAAAGCGGGCCCCAAACCGCTCGCTATCACCTAAAAGCTGTCGCTAACTGCTGTTAGCGACAGCTTGCTAATAGGGCGATAGAATTATTGCCGAAAATGGCCGCTAAAGAGGCGAAAATTCCCTATCGCCACCCTTGATAATATGCCCCTGAGATTCTACCCTTTGTCAAAGCTCATCTTCACTGGACTGAGGACTGGGGGCCGATGGAGCCGGGCCCCACCCCCGCTCCTAGAAGCACGGTGAGGAGCTTGAGACTCCTCTTCGATGATAAGTTATCGATGAAGTACCATGTGACATCCGCATGTGGCACGTGTTTTGGGACAATGCGCCTTTTCTGGAGGCTTTTCCTGTGGCTGCCACTGGCCTCCCGCAAGACTCTCGTCCAGGTCCTGATTATCAGTCACCTGGACTATGGAAACACGCTCTTTCTTGGTAGGTAGGCTTGGGCGGTAAATGTCGTTCCGCTCACGGAATTTGGATAATTTCACGTTCTGCGGAGAACGCAAAATTGCCCAAAATTCTGCATTCCGCGACTTTGCGAAATTTCTTGCTTGTTCGCGTTCTCAAAATGTGTGTTTGCTAGATATTTCCCCCTGAGCACACAAACAGCGATTGCGAACAGGAAAAAAGCACAGCGAACAAGCACTTCTGCGTGTTCACAAAATTTCGGCGTGTTCGCGAGATTTTTTACCGTTTCGTAAAGATTTGCGTAACGCAATTACGCGAATTCCGCCCACCCCTAGGTAGCATGAAACAACGCTCTCCATGATGCGCTGCAAGTCGTTCAAAACACGGCAGCCCGACTGATTAAGAAACAGCCACCGGGCACCCCCCGGCCCCTCTGCTTAGAGCCTTACATTGGCTCCCTATAAAGAAGAGAGCCATTTTCACACTCCTCTGCCTGACACATAGAGCTCTGGCAGGTAAGAGGCTCAAATATCTTCAGGACAGACTGGCACCCTGCTGTCCGGACAGACGTCTTGGATCTAGGAACCAGCTCCTTCTCTGCCCTCGACGTATCCGCTCATCCAAATTGGGAGGAGAAGCCTTTACTTATCTGGCCCCCCACCACTGGAAGAAACTCCTATTTTTGTAAGGGCTTGTACTGACTTTGTAGGCTTCAAAAAACAAATTTAAATCCTGGCTGTTCCAAACGCTTGCTATAAACATTTCTGGTACCTTAGTGCCGAGAAGACCTTCGGGGACGAGTTGTGCGCTATATCAAATATTCAGTAACATACGATAAAGAAGCAACAACTATGGCTTCGTTGTAAAGAGTACTGGAAATGCTTCAGTGCTGAAATGGTGACTTTGAAAGAACTAAAAGGAGTCTCTTTGAAGTGACCTCAAAGGCAGTGAAGGGGGGCACCGCTGCAGAGTTCAGATTTATTTTTCACCCTGAGGGTGAGGGCAAAAATGGAGAGTCCGATAGGGAACTGTCTCAGCACCTGCTATATAGAACTGTCAGTGCTGAGCACCGGCAGGACCCGGCCCACTTAAAGCCCTGCCAACGGCCTAGTGTCCCTCTCTAGGCTACTCCCCCCCTCCCTCAGTCTCTGCTCTCCACCCTCCACTCTCTCTACCCCCAGCCCTCCTCACAGGCCGCGGGAAGCAAGCCCTTCATTCATACCCTGCTGAGGAAGCAGAGGCGAATCCCCCGGTGTTACGGGTTGAGGGTTCAAGGGAGGGGGACCCGGCATCTCACCTGTTCTTTTAGTGGATAGCGCTGGGGAGAGGGGTAGTCACTCCAGGACATGACACCCTGGCCTATAGTGAGGGGTGCCTGGCTGTCAGGGGGGGGGTTCACCCCAGGACATTACACCCTGACCAGTGAGTGAGGGGTGCCTGGCAGGGCTCGGCCTGTCTCTTTGATTGACAGCACAGTGACGTCGGCAGACCCGTCCATAAGACCACGGTTTACGTCTGCGAGCTACGGGTCGGCGAAAGGACTAACTCTGTCCTTTCCACACTTTAGGTATTACATTTTTTTCAAAGCTCTTTGCGAGAAATCACACATAGCTGTTGTAATGGAAAAAGAGTCCCCACTACCCCTCCGGGCTGGGAGTGGCGCCAGTGACCTCCGACCCCTGGCAGCCATGTAATGATCTTTGCCACAGGAAGGCCAGTCTCCCAGGGTAACACTTCCAGACATGTGAGAACTGGCTTTGTCTTTCCTTTTATACTTAACTTCCTCTGTAGAGGAAGGACTTTCCATGGGGCAGACCTACAGCTTCAATTATTTTATGTATTAGGTATGTATTGGTGCGGGGCCACTGGAATTATGCGTAGAAAAGTGCCAAATTATGTGGCAGAGTTCAGTAAAATATGTGGCAAGTAAAGGCAAATTACGCGGCACTATGTTTCACAGTTTGTAATAGAATTACTTCATTATTTCATCATTTTAAAACTTGGTAATTCTGTCTGGGCATTCTTTGTACCCCACTAACACTATTTTAATACCCAAATATAGCAATAAGCAAGAAAAAGGTGACCGTCCCGCTTTCAAAAGGGCCTTTCAGTGGACGGCACCACGTATCACTACATTATTAGTAACTTTTTAACCGTTGAGCTAGAAGTATATTTTTTTGTTAACGTCAGATCATGTGACAAATTATGGATTATGTGGCCAACGTGGCAAATCTATAACCATGCAAAAATTGCTGCAGCCGCACAATCATTCCAATGGCCTGGGTGTTGGTGCGGATAGTGGGACCTGCGGACACAGGGACTTCCTCGACTCCTCGCTGTCTATGAACCGCCAAATCAACGCAGTATCGTCCGTCTGCTTCCACACCCTCTGTCTGCTCAGAAAGATCTTCAAATGGATCCCCACCGAGTCCAGGAGAACGGTCACCCAGGCGACTCGTCAGCAGCAAGCTCGACTACGGCAACGCCCTCTACTGCAGGACAGTGGGACCTGCGGAGAGTGGGACCTTAGGATCTGTGAACAGTGGGACCTGAATACACTGGGACTTGTGTGAGTGAGACCGGTGGACACTGGGATCTTGGGACCTGTAGGACAGTGGGACCTGTGAATAGTGAGACCTGGGGACACTGGGACTTTGGGACCTATAGGATGGTGGCCCTGCAGACTGTAGCACCTGCAGACCGTGGGACTGGCGGACACTGGGAACTACAAACTGTGAGACCTGCTTACAGTGGTACCTACAGGTGGGTGGAACCTTTAGGACAGTGGGACCTGTAAACAGTGGGACCTGCAGACAGTGGGACCCGTAAACAGTGGGACCTACGGACAGTGGGACCCGTAAACAGTGGGACCTGCGGACAGTGGGACCCGTAAACAGTGGGACCTGCGGACAGTGGGACCCGTAAACAGTGGGACCTGCGGACAGTGGGACCCGTAAACAGTGGGACCTGCGGACAGTGGGACCCGTAAACAGTGGGACCTGCGGACAGTTTTACCTACAGGGCAGTAGAATATGCAGGACAGCCAATCCTGCAGGCCAGTGGGATTTGCGGACAGTGGCACCTGGAGTGTGGCAGTTTTTGCTCTGCTAGAAGCCGCATGTGCTGCTCTGGCACCCTCGTCTGAGCGTGCTTAGCCAACGGTATCTTCCTTGTGCGCTGGAGACCTGGCTCCTCCCTGCGGCCCTGGGACCAATCACCGCGCAAAGCTCCTGCGCCTGTGCACTCACGCCGCTGCAAGTGACTAAAGAAGTGCACACACACAGACTGGTGCAGAACCACAGAACACGTGTCTTTACGAGCTCCTTGGCTCCAGGGACACTTTCACCATCCTGACCATATACATTTGGGGCACTTTACTCCATGTAATGAATATAATATCTCATTCACCACTTTATCATGGTAAGTAAATACTGACCCTCTTAATACCAGACCTACGAGCCATGACTCACTGTGCCATGTAGTGTTAGGTTGATGTAGTGGAGTCAGTATTACTGTCAGGCTATATAGGGTTAGATCAATGTAGTGGAACTAGAATCATTGTACGGTGATGTTGTGTTAGGTCGATGTTGTTGAGTCTGTATTATTGTCAGGCAATGTAGTGTAAGGTGGATGTAGTGGAGCCAGTATTATTCTCATGCGATAGGAGCCAGCATTATAATCAGGCGATGTAGTGTTAGTTTAATGTACTGGACTCAGTATTATTATCAAATGGAAATGAAATCAGACAGTCTTATAAAGCATGGCTATCAGCTGTGAGGGTATCCAGGCACTGAGAGCCCTGCTGTCTGGAGGAGTCAGTGGAACAGCCGTCGGTTGAGTCCTTTCCTGAATTCCAGCAGAGAGGATGAGGTACGGAGATGAAGTGGGAGGTCGTTCCAGCACTTCGCAGCGAGGTAGGAGACGGAGCGCCCCCCACTGTTGCTTCCGCGGATGCGAGGAGTGTGAACGAGGGAGAGGGAGGCGGAGTGCAGATGAATGGCGGGCAGGTGGCAGTGCAGGTGGTGGTTGATGTACGCTGGTTCTGGGTTGTGCAGGGCTTTGTCGTTGTTGATCAGCCTCTTGAGTTGCATCTCTTCTCGATGGGAGCCAGTGGAGCTTCTTGATGTGGGGGTTAATGTGGGTCGAGTTAAGGAGGTCGAAGGTGAGTCTGGCCGCTGAGTTCTGTACGGTCTGCAGTCTCTTCAGGAGCTGCGAGGTAATTCGTACGTAGAGTGCTCTGCCATAGCCGAGCGGGCTGGTGACAGGGGCTTGAGAGATGGTGCATCTGGCATTGACCCATTTGAAGATCTTACGGAGTATGCGGAGAGTGAGGAAGGAGGCCGAGTCTGGATTTTCATGGTGTTCAGGATGATGCCAAGCGGGCATGGTCAGTCGGAGTTGTTGAGGGTCCTAGTTCAGACGGCCACCAGGAAGCATTCCACTGGGACGTGGTGTTCCCAAAGATCAGTGCTTCCATTTTGTTTGTGTTGAGTTTTATGCAGTTGTCTTTCATCCAGTCAGCGACGCTTGTCATGCACCTGTAGAAGTCGGCGTCGAGGTGGAGGGGTCTTCTGCACTGCAAACTTGTAAAATAATATGTGCCAGGGCCTTGACCGGGAGGCCACTGCGACTGCATCACCTATTGTCCCTGTCATCGCTGCCAGTGACGGCACCAAAAGAACTACTAACCCTCTCTATCACCTGCAAGTGCAACAGTTCAGATGATTCCAGTGGAGGGAAGGGGGGGGGGTTGGTATTACTATTTTGTTATGTATATAGTAACCATAAATATTCATCATTCTTCTCATTTCTAAATTAGATGAGCAGCGCCACCATGTGGCAGGCTGTCATCAGTACAGTGAAACCAATTAAGTAGCAGTGCCCAGCACAAGGAAGCCCCGGCTCAAATTAAGCTCTGGTCTTCTGATAGCAAGAGGGAGAATGTGTCCTAACGGCTAGGGCGGTCAACCACGAAACTGTGGAACCAGGTTTGAGTCTCAGCAGTGACTCTCAAAATTCTGTGATTCTGGGCAAATCGCTTAATCTCCCAGTGCCCAACAAAAAATAAAACATGAATGTGTCCACCTGTAGAGTAACTGGTGCTCGTGTAAAGCGGTCTGATACCTTCGGGCATAGTGTGGGCTATATAAATCTCCACAAAAAGAGGCTGAGCTGGGTGTCCTCTGCGTGGGATATGTTGTTTAGTACATGGGCTCTAGCGATGTTTGCCAGGGGGCTCAGGTTGATGTTGACCCGGGTGAGACTGAGGGATGAGCCTTGAGGGACGCCACATATGATGTTCTCGGGTTCCAAGGTGAAAGGTGAGAGGTACATTCTCTGGGTTCCTCCTGTGAGGTAGGATGCGATCCATCTGAGGGCGCCTCCCTATATTTCAATGTGGTGAAGTCTCTTAATAAGGGTGTGGTGGGATACAGTGTCGAACGCTGCGGAGAACTTGAGATGTAGCCGAGCGGGTATTATTGTGATGCGATGAGGTGGATGCAATCTTAATTTGTCACATTCATGTTGTAACGTGATGGGATTTGTTTTTCAACAAGACCTTCAGTACATTGGCAGTTCTGATTTCCAGAGACTCCCTGAAAGGGGTTTCTGGAAAGCTGCTCCACAGACCAAAGAGCAGGACGTCTCTTTGGCGGATGCAGACAGTGCGGTCATGTTGTGCGCTTCCTCGGCGGCAGGAGGACCTCGTCGGGCCGAGCCCGCTCCAGTGGCTCCGAAGCTGAGGTGCTCTGTGGAGATAAATGGCGCGAGGGGACGTCTGGAGGGCAGTCAGTCCCTGCCTCTGTGCAGCTTTGAAGCAGAGATGCCCTCGCATGAAGCTAAGCGATGAAATGAGCTGGAAGCGTCCATCCTGCAGATGGAAGTCAAGCTGAAGCGATGCTGAGAGCGTCAGCTGAAAGGGAAAGCAGGAGACGGCTGGGCGGGCGCCTCCTGCCCGACCCCTCACTTTCAGTATGGGTAAAACAGGAGGAGTCCAAGGCAGCTGCGCGTCAGCGATGCGCCGTGCGCGCAGGGCCCTGTGACATCACTAGTCCACCAGAACACACTGACACACGTAAAGTTTCTTATTACAAGCACGCTCTGACGTCACATGTCTCAGGAGGCAGGACGATGATGAGTGAGGACCCTAAATATTTTCTGGACAGACCTTTCCGGATCCTGGGTGTGAGAAGTTGGCCTGGCATATGATGTCCACCATTCTAGTGGGCACCTTGCACCAGTCCAAACAACCCTTATTGATGGTAGGTTTAAGACAACCTTTATTGAAAGCTATCCTAGTGGTAGCTGTGGAGAGAAGAATTCAGGCTAAGTCCTGAAGGAATGTAAAGCAGCTTGTTTTACCAGATTGTAACCTCCTGAATGACCAAATGAAAGGAGAACCACACCAGGTATGTATATAAATATGTAGTTATTTATAAACACTCCCTACTCACCTCTCTATGAGATTAGAGGTCAAAGCACACAATTTACAATCACTAGATTCACAGTAAATAGCACAATACACGATAGGCACCAGGAGAGGACCGAACCATATATTTAGAAAGTGGTATAAGAACCACGACTTGCATAGACACAAGGCCTAGAGCACGTAGAATCGCTGGGGCCCCAAAGAACCACCCAAGTAGTGACACAGGGGACTCACAGGGACACGTGCAATGTGAGAACACAGCCGCAAGCTCCGTATAATCCTATGGGAAGGTCGAGTTTAGAATTTTAAAGATTAAGAACACTTAGGTGAGGACTCTAAGCAAACCCTTTGGAACTAAGACAGTTATGTTATGTTAAATGGCTATTTATAGAGCGCGCAGCTACTCAATTGAGTGTCCCGGCGCTGAAGCAGGATGAAGGCCTAGCTAAGCAGTGTGACTCCCGCTCTGGATATTAAAGCTGAAACAACTAACTGGCAGATGCATCAAAGTAAATACCGGGAGCAAATGGGCAGATTCTCAGAATCTGCCCCTTTGCTCCCGGTATTTTTGCATTTGGGATGCATCATCCCAAATGCAAAAATCGCAATTTAAGGAATCTCTAAATTGAGATTCCTTAAATTGCGATTCCATTTAAGGAATCCCAAATTGAGATTCCTTAAATGCAATGCATGAAAGTCAAAAAAATAGCGAATTCGCTAATAGGGGGAGCAAATTACCATGAAGTTGAAGTTTATGGTAATTTGCTAAAACTTTGAAAAAAGCATTTTTGTGCAATTTTCAAAGTTTCATGTTGCGCACACACATGCCCTCAGGGCATGTGTGTGTGCAACATATGTGCATAGATCAATTTCAGGGGTGCAACAGGGTGTCATTTTGACACCCTTGCACCCTTGAAATTGCATGAGCAATTTGCGATTACACCACTGGTACTCACAAATTGCTCATGCAATCTATAATACATTCCTATGGGCCTGTTGGCCCATAGGAATTAATGGGACAGCATTCCTTAATTGCGACTAGCAATTTGCTAGTAGCAATTAAGGAATGTTAAGGAATTGCTATTTTAATAGCGATTCCTACATGCATAGGCTTTTGCTATTCCTAAATAGCGATTCCTTAAAAATCGCTATATAGGAATAGCAAAAGGCTACTTTGATGCATCTGCCAGTAAGTTTTCAGTGATTGCCTAAATGCAAGGAGATCTTGAGTCAACCTTAAGTCCACTGGTAGATTGTTCCACAATTTTGCCGCTTGCACCTGGAAGGAGCGACCCCCGATGCGTGCCCGGAGGAATCTGGGGGTCAGAGCCAGCTGAAGTGCTGCAGACCTAAGTGCACGGTGAGGGTGGTAAAATTGAACTCTCTTCACAATGTACCCAGCCCCTATGCCGTGGAGAGCCTCAGAAGCCAAAACCATGGCCTTGAAATGGATCCTTTTGCGAACAGGGAGCCAATGCAAGGATTTCAGCTGTGTGGACATGCGGGCTCTAGGCCCAAGCATGAGTATTGCTCTTGCTGCAGCGTTCTGGGTCACCTGCAGTCTTGCCAGTAGTGAAGTAGTGTGGCTCACTGGTTAGAGGCGGCAGACCCGAGAGCAGAGGACGGCCCGGGACCAGGGTTCGATTCCCGGTGCGGCAGGTTTCTGGACCAGGGTCAGCGGACTCGATAATTCTCTCGCCTCAGTGCCCACTCTGATCAGCGTTCACACTCGGCAACTCTGGGCATTAGCTTGCCTCATCTTCACTAACGGCCCCACCAGACCGCCGGGGATACCTGGTCTCACCCTGGAGATACCCATTAAGGGACCATCTCTCAGGGAAGCCAGGAAGGGTTTCGCAGCGGTCGAAGCGCCTTGGGACCCTACGGGTAAGTAGTGCGCTATATAAATGCCTATACATTTACATACATTTACATACTCAGGCAGCCCCAGGTAGAATACATTCACGTAGTCCAACCTGGAGATTATTAATGCCTGGACCACCGTTTTTCTGTGGGTGATAGACAGGAGGGGCAGGAACTGTTTCAGCATTTTGAGCAGATAAACGCAAAAACCAGCCACTGATTGGATCTGTGTCTGTATGGAAAGATGTTCATCCAGCTTCACCCCCAGATTTTTCACTTTCTTTAACATCACACCCTGGCCAGGGAGTGAGGGGTGCCTAGCTAGAGGGGTGGGGGGTTACCCCAGGACATAACACCCTGGCCAGTGAGTGAGGGGTGCCTGGCTAGCTAGAGGGGTGGGTGTTTATCCCTACACATCACACCCTGGCCAGTGAGTGAGGGGTGCTGGTTGGAGGGGTGGGGGTTTATCCCTACACATAACACCCTGGCCAGTGAGTGAGGGGTGCCGAACTAGAGGTGTGAGGGGTTTATCCCCACACATCACACCCTGGCCAGTGAGTGAGGGTGCCTAGCTAGAGGTGTGGGGGGTTTATCCCCACACACCACACCCTGGCCAGTGAGTGAGGGTGCCTAGTTAGAGGGGTGGGGGGTTTATCCCCACACACCACACCCTGGCCAGGGAGTGAGGGGTGCCGAACTAGAGGTGTGGGGGGTTTATCCCTACATATAACACCCTGGCCAGTGAGTGAGGGTGCCTAGCTAGAGGTGTGGGGGGTTTATCCCCACACACCACACCCTGGCCAGGGAGTGAGGGTGCCTAGCTAGAGGTGTGGGGGGTTTATCCCCACACACCACACCCTGGCCAGTGAGTGAGGGTGCCTAGCTAGAGGTGTGGGGGGTTTATCCCCACACACAACACCCTGGCCAGGGAGTGAGGGTGCCTAGCTAGAGGTGTGGGGGGTTTATCCCCGCACCCTGGGTGCCTAGCCAGAGGTGTGGGGGGTTTATCCCCACACACCACACCCTGGCCAGTGAGTGAGGGTGCCTAGCTAGAGGTGTGGGGGGTTTATCCCCACACACCACACCCTGGCCAGGGAGTGAGGGGTGCCTAGCTAGAGGGGTGGGGGGTTTATCCCCACACACCACACCCTGGCCAGGGAGTGAGGGGTGCCTAGCTAGAGGGGTGGGGGGTTTATCCCCACACACCACACCCTGGCCAGGGAGTGAGGGGTGCCGAACTAGAGGTGTGGGGGTTTATCCCTACATATAACACCCTGGCCAGTGAGTGAGGGGTGCCGAACTAGAGGTGTGGGGGGTTTATCCCTACATATAACACCCTGGCCAGGGAGTGAGGGGTGCCGAACTAGAGGTGTGGGGGGTTTATCCCTACATATAACACCCTGGCCAGGGAGTGAGGGGTGCCGAACTAGAGGTGTGGGGGGTTTATCCCCACACATCACACCCTGGCCAGGGAGTGAGGGGTGCCTAGCTAGAGGTGTGGGGGGTTTATCCCCACACACCACACCCTGGCCAGGGAGTGAGGGGTGCCTAGCTAGAGAGGTGGGGGGTTTATCCCCACATATAACACCCTGGACAGTGAGTGATGGGTGCCTGACAGGGCTCGGCCCGTCTCTTTGATTGACAGCACAGTGACGTCGGTAGACCCTTCCATAAGACCACGATTTATGTCTGTGAGCTACGGGTCTGCGAAAGGACAAACTCTGCCCTTTCCACACTTTGGGTATTTCATTGTTTTCGAAGCGCGTCGCGAGAAATCATGCATAGCTGCTGTAATGAAAAAAAGAGTCCCCGCTGCCCCTCAGGGCCGGGAGGGGCTCCGGCGACCTCTGCCCCTCAGGGCTGGGAGGGGCTCCGGCGACCTCTGCCCCTCAGGGCCGGGAGGGGCTCCGGTGACCTCTGCCCCTCAGGGCCGGGAGGGGCTCCGTGACCTCTACCCCTCAGGGCCGGGAGGGGCTCCGGTGACCTCTGCCCCTCAGGGCTGGGAGGGGCGCCGGTGACCTCTGCCCCTCAGGGCCGGGAGGGGCTCCGGAGACCTCTGCCCCTCAGGGCCGGGAGGAGCTCCGGTGACCTCTGCCCCTCAGGGTCGGGAGGGGCACCAGTGACCTCTGCCCCTCAGGGCCAGGAGGGGCGCTGGTGACCTCTGCCCCTCAGGGCCAGGAGGGGATCCGGTGACCTCTGCCCCTCAGGGCCAGGAGGGGATCCGGTGACCTCTGCCCCTCAGGGCCGGGAGGGGCTCCGGTGACCTCTTCCCCTCAGGGCCGGGAGGGGCGCCGGTGACCTCTGCCCCTCAGGGCCGGGAGGGTTTCCGGTGACCTTTGCCCCTCAGGGCCGGGAGGGGCTCCGGTGACCTTTGCCCCTCAGGGCCGGGAGGGGCTCCGGAGACCTCTGCCCCTCAGGGCCGGGAGGAGCTCCGGTGACCTCTGCCCCTCAGGGCCGGGAGGGGCACCAGTGACCTCTGCCCCTCAGGGCCAGGAGGGGCGCCGGTGACCTCTGCCCCTCAGGGCCAGGAGGGGATCCGGTGACCTCTGCCCCTCAGGGCCAGGAGGGGCACCGGTGACCTCTGCCCCTCAGGGCCAGGAGGGGATCCGGTGACCTCTGCCCCTCAGGGCCGGGAGGGGCTCCGGTGACCTCTGCCCCTCAGGGCCGGGAGGGGCTCCGGTGACCTCTGCTCCTCAGGGCCGGGAGGAGCTTGGTGACCTCTGCCCCTCAGGGCCGGGAGGGGCTCTGGTGACCTCTGCCCCTCAGGGCCGGGAGGGGCGCCACTTCCAGACATGTGAGAACTGCCCGCACTGTCCTCGTCTTTCCTTTTACACTCACCTCCCTCTGTACAGGAGGGACTTTCCATGGGGCAAACCTCCAGCTTCATGTCTTCTATCTATTAGGGCTGTATTGGTGCAGGGCCACTGGAATTATGCGATAGGAAAGTGCCAAATTGTGTGGCAGAGTTCAGTAAAATATGTGGCAAGGAAAGGCAAATTACGCGGCACTATGCTTCACAGTTTGTAATAGTATTACTTCATTGTTTCATAATTGTTAAACTTGGTAACACTATCTGGGCATTCTTTGCACCCCACTAACACTATTTTAATACCCAAATATAGCAATAAGCAACAAAAAGGTGACCGTCCCGCTTTCAAACGGGCCTTTCAGTGGGCGGCACCACGCATCACTACATTATTAGTAACTTTTTAACCGTTGATCTAGAAATAGATTTTTTTTGTTAAAATCTGCAGATTATGTGAAAAATTATGGATTATGTGGCAAACGCAGCAAATCTATAACCATGCGAAAATCGCTGCAGCCGCACAATCATTCCAATGGCCCTGGTGTTGGTGCCAGTGCGGATAGTGGGACCTGCAGACACTGGGACTTCCTCAGCTCCTCACTGTATATGAACCGCCAAATCAATACAGTATCGTCCGTCTGCTTCCGCACTCTGCCTGCTCAGAACGATCTTCAAATGGATCCCCACCGAGTCCAGGAGAACGGCCACCCAGGCGACTCGTCTGCAGCAAGCTCGACTACGGTAACGCACTCTACGCCGACACGACCCAAAAACTCCCAAAGTAACTGCAGCTCATCCAGAACGCCACAGCCAGACTTATCCTGGGCACGCCCTGCTGAAGCCACATCTCAGGTCACCTGAGAGACCTCCACCGGCTCCTGATCGACAAATGAATGACTCCTCACCCACGCATACAAAGCCTCAGCAACACCAGACCCGAATACCTCAACTACTGCCTCTCCTTCTACACAACGACTAGACATCTCCGCTCCTCCCAACTGGCCCTGGCCATCATCCCACGGATCCACAAGACCACAGCTGGAGGAAGATCCTTCTCCGAGCTCGCTAAGACAAACTGGAACTCCCTACCTCTGCATCTCAGGTCTCAACATCATCACTACCGCAATTCAGAAAGGACCTCAAGACCTGGCTCTTCAACTGAACTGCAGAATCCTCCCTCTCTAGCCCCCCCTTGAGACCCTCACAGGCGAGTAGTCGCTCTCTATAAGAACCCTGATTGATTGAATAATTAATTGATTGATTGGGACCTGCGGGCACTGGGATCTGCAGATAAGAAAGCGCCTTTGAAACACAAAGAACGAAGGCGGCCTGTGGCTGACCGAACAGCACTCACCTTATGCCACCCAAAAGAGCCTCAAATAACAAGGTTTTGCAATTCTTTGCTGCTACCGTCAATAGGTAGAGAATGTGCCTGGGACCGGAGCCCCTGTTGGGACCCTGGGGCAGAGTAAACAGACCAAAGAGGCAGCAATGAAGCAGAGGTGAAAGAGGGGTGGAAGCGACCACCACCTAATCAACGCACAATGACAATCTCTGAGCATACTCCTGATCTCCATCCTGACAGCGGAGTCCGAGCACTATGTCCAACGCCCAGTGGAGCTGCTCTGTTCAGCTATTGAGGAGATCGGCCTTGGTTCATCCCCTGACCGTCACCTACACAGCCGGATTTTGGGCACAGTTTTACTCCCCGTACTCCCTGTCTCGCCCCCCCCCCACCCTCATCGTATTTCTGTTACTCTGCTTATTCCTTGTCTCCTATCTATCTATCTGTTCCCATTCAGCATTCTTTCTTTCTTTGTCTACTTCCTTTGATCCTATCCCCTCTCACTTGAATCTTTCCCCTTGCCTGCTACTCTGCCTAGCCCGCTGTCCTTTTGTGCCCTTTGACTAAGCACTCCTTCTCCCCTTGTTGGGGAAAGATCCAATATTTATACTCTGGAGTCTCAGCGAACCCGCTGAGAGAGTCCACTGCGCCAAGGGAGCCACTCACAGCTGAGGTATGGTATGGTACCCTTGCCATAGCACTCCTTCTCCCCTTTTTGGAGAAGGATCCAGTAAATAGGCCTTGGAGTCTCAGCGACCCCTCTGGGAGAGTCCATTGCGCTTAGGGCGCCTCTCGCAACAGAGATGGGGAAATGATACCACTCCCCTGGGATCACAGCTTACTGGACTTTGGGCGAGCTTTGACTCGTCTACCGTTTTGTGTCCCCGTCACCCTCCCCCTCCTCTTGCCATGCTGTGTCTCTAACCCTCCCCTCCTCTTTCCCTCGTCCATTCTCTGTCTACTTCCCCTGCTCTTACCCCCCTGTGAGAAGTTGGCCTGATGTATGATGTCCACAGTTCTGTGTGCACCCTGTATCAGTCCAAACAATCCCTTATGGTGGTGGTTGTAAGTCAACCTTAAAGACAAGCTATCCTAGGGGTAGCATGGACTAAGCAGCCTAAAGGCTTAACTCAAGAGGACATGTGAAGCCAGCTGTTTTACCATATGCAATCCTGTAATATCAAATGAAAGGACACCACACAAGTTATATACTATAAAAATATATGTATTTATTCTCAGAATAATCCCCACTACTCTTTATGAGCAATGAAGCACAAGCGTTTAAACAAAAGCACAATATAACATATACAAGTTGCACTTTTATGGATGAGGCCGGTGGTCACTTAAACCATATATCAAAAAAAGTGGTATTACAATCACCAATCGATCGGGGGTAAGGCCTAGGGTCTTGGGAATCGCTGGGACTACACTGGACTAACAGCAGTTAGGACGGGAGTAGCCCGCGGGATTCGGGTGCAGTGCAGAAAGCACACGCATGCACCAATGCAAAGTCAATGGTGCGTAAAAGTTATCGAGTTACAGTTTTAAGAGTCTTCCGACTGGACTAGAAGGACAAAACTTTAGACTTAGACACTAGAGGTGTTAACCACTACAGGAGCACCGGTGTTCAAGAGTTACCTCACCCACAGGAAGCGGGTGCACAGGTGCGAAGATGTGTCGGGTTTCGGCACGAAGATCTAGGGTGCCTGGAGATGAAGATGCTGCAGGCGTCCAGAAGAGAAGTGTCCGGTGCCATCCAAGGGTGGATCGAAGTTGTAGAGTACCTGAAAGCAGAGGGGACAGAGTCTGGGTCACTAGCCAGTGACCAGGAAGGAACCAGGCAATGTCGGACGCAATCAGGTCGATGTCGTGAAGCATGTCTCCACTGCCACGTGGACTCTGGGGCACCGAGGATGTCCTGGAGTGGATCACGAGCTGTCCCACCAACTCTCTCGCTGTCGACGGTGTCGGCTTCCGGATCGGAGTCAAAAAACCTTGGCAAAGGCAACCCACGCAGTATTCGAAGATTGCTTAATACTCGGACCAGCAAGGTCAGAGCGGGTCCTCCTTTTCAGGGGAGTGCGGGCCAGTCTGGAGCAACCAGACCAGCTGTGTAAATTCTTAGGTTCATCGGTTCTGGGGCCACTAGCCAGCGGGCAAGCGACCGGACCAACGCGTCAAGCAGAAAAATGCAAAAGGGCCCCACGCAGCACTCGTCGAGTGTGGAGGGGTGAGCTTCGGTGCAAAAGATGCTCGGGGCTGGAGCTTCTCAAACTCCAATGCACAGCTTCAAGGGAACCTCGGATGCTGCACGGTCAGCACTTTGTGGTTGTTCCAAGATGGCCGCTCCCACGCTTCAGGTCGCCTCCACGGGTCTCAGCTCTGCATAGACTGTGGATCTGGCTGTTAGAAGGCAGGCACGCTGGGTCTTGTTGAACTCTGTTGCTCAAGTTCTGGCGGGAACTGCAACAAAGCAAACGTCGAGGTGCTGGATGGTGCCTGTTTGCACAGGGTGGTCACTCCTTGACCACAAGGGAGATTCTTCAGTCTTCTACGTCGAGTAGGATGTCGAAGGGTCCAGAGTTTCGTTTCATAAGTTTCAGTCAGGATAATCTGATGTGCATTGGCACTGCTCCCACCTATATTCCAAATCTGGGGGCTGGATTACCTGCTTGGTCCCTCCTATGGGTGGGACCCAGGAAGGGGTGGTTACACCCCTTTTCCTTTGTCCAGTTTGCCACCAGGACTGGGGCAGGATGGCCCCAGAACCGGTTTGACTGGAATCTGCCCAGGGACACCTTGTGCGCCCCAGGCAGTGTCTAGTTTCTTTCAACCCTCCCTGCTACAATCCACTATCTCCTGTCTGGGGTGGTGTGACACCTCCCTGTGACAGGAGATCCTTTGATCAAGCGTCCTCTGCCAAGTTTCGGTCAGCAGCAGGAGGCCAGACTCGTGTCTGTGGCAGCAGCATCCATTTTGTGATGCTGGGGCTCTGGTTAGCATTAACCGCGTTTTAAGTAAAGTAACATGTCTTCTCCCTCTAGAAGGGTGGAATGCTACCCCCGTCGTGAGAACTGGCGAGGGGGTAGTATTCCAAAGTGTATGACACCAAACACGACATGTTTTGATAAAGCCAAACCAAAGTTAGCATTAACCGCGAGGATTATAATGCACTTAAGAGTATATGGTATGGCAGTATCACTGGAACAGCAGTAAGGAAATGGTTCCGAACACTGCAGACAGGCTCAGCCCATGCTAGAGCACCATCTCACATAAAACCAAGCACTCTGCCTCCAGGATTGTAAAGGCCTGCCATAGGAGTGACTTATAGGTGTATATGTGTCCAGATATAGGTTTAGACATAGGTATACTATATCTAAGCAAGGGGTGATTACACCACCTTGCCCCAGCTATGTGAACAGCCAGTTGTGTCGATTTAAGTACCAGCCAGGGGTGGCAAAAGATATGCTGCAGCCCCTGGTAGGCCTTGAATGCACCTATGCCCTGAGCACCTATAGTGCATGGTACAGGGGCTGACAAGGTGTCCAGTACCAAATTGGTGATGTACCTATAGTACATGGAGTCCATTTAAAGAGAGAACAGATAGCCTGGGGCCCTGATT
Source organism: Lissotriton helveticus (assembly GCF_964261635.1). Lineage (NCBI taxonomy): Eukaryota > Metazoa > Chordata > Amphibia > Caudata > Salamandridae > Lissotriton > Lissotriton helveticus. Next base: position 479,782,769 of record NC_136062.1, read on the forward strand.
AGCAGGATCCCAGGCCAACTAAGTCAAAAACCAGCTAAACACTAGGCAAAAAATCTGGGGTAACCATAGTCAGATATCCATCCTCCTACACCCCCTCCCCTGAATCTTTCCCCTTGCCTGCTTTTTCCCTTCCGTATATGTCCTTTTTGTTTGTCTCAACCTTACTTGTCACTATGTTGCCAGGCTCTGATAACTGTGTAATCTTTGTAAAGATGTAACCTGCAATTATTGTCTGATACTCATGTAAAGCGTTCTGATACCTCCGGGTCCAGCCAGCGCTATATAAAACCTTTAATTAAATAAATATAAATAAGTGGGAGCTGCGGATTCAGGGAACTTGGGACCTGCTGGACGGTGGGACCTGTGAATAGTGAGACCTGGAGACACTTGGACATTGGGACCTATAGGATGGTGGCCCCTGCAGACTGTAGCACCTGCAGACAGTGGGATCTGCGGGAAGTGGGACTTGAGCACAGTGTGTCCTGCAAGAGGGTGGGACCTGCAGGGGGGTGGGACCTGCAAGAGTGTGGAACCTGTGGGCACTGGGACCTGCGGACACTGGGAACTACAAACAGTGGGACCTGCTTACAGTGGGGCCAAAAGGTGGGCGGGACCTGCAGGACAATGACACTTGCAGACAGTGGGACCTACAGGGGGGTGGAAATTATAGGACAGTGGGACCTGTAAACAGTGGGACCTGCGGACAGTTTTACCTATAGGGTAGTTGAATATGCCGGCCAGCCAGCTCTGCAGGACAGAGAAACCTGTAAACAGTGGCACCTGGAGTGTGGCATTTTTTGCTCTGCTGGAAGCCGCATGTGCTGCTCTGGCACCCTCGTCTAAGCGTGCTTAGCCAACGGTATCTTTCCCTGTGCGCTGGAGACCTGGCTCCTCCCTGTGGTCCTGGGACCAATCACTGTGCAAAGCTCCTGCGTCTCTGTGCACTCACGCCACTGCAAGTAACTAAGGAAGTGCACGCGCACAGACTGGTTCAGAACCACAGACCACGCGTCTTTACGAGCTCCTTGGCTCCAGGGACACTTTCACCATCCTGACCATATATGTAGGAACTGGGGTCAGCAGTTCCCCAGGGGGTAGCTTGTCCCGAGCAGGTAGGCACCCGAAGCTTAGGTGTAAAGTGACCACACAGCACATGTATCCACTGAGACAGGGAACGCACACAATGAGGGAGACCACAACAGTAAATCTGTTTAAAATCAATCAGCTTTTATATAGGATTAGAATCAGGGCAATCAATATTCAAGGTATCAAGAACTCATTAGTGCATTTCATTAGGGGAGCAGAGGGAACACTTCAATCAACAATGCAGTATGTTTCTATAACCATCTCCTTGCAGGAGTAAAGGGGGTGATGCCTTAATCACTACAGCAGATCTCCATAAACATTTCATTCAAGGAGCAACTTAGGAGATAACTGTGGGCATTTCAATCCCCCAGGTCAGTAAGTCAGGATAAACGTTTCAATAATCACACTAGCATGTATGAACATTTCATTAGACAGGAATGACATTTCAGCACTTAAGATCCAACATTTCCTTAATCAGGAATGACCATTTCATTACTCAAGGATAAACAGGTCATTAAAAATCAGACAGAGTTAAACAGCCCTTCACTATGCAGTACCAGACCCCTAGCCAGGGGTTAACTCTAGCTGCAACAGTCAAGGGGGCCTAACTGAGGTCCTGGCCCAGTTCCAGTGCTTAAAGGGGCCTTCTTTGGGTAATTGGGGGCCAACGGGGCCCAACAACAGTGTTCCCCAGGGGAGGGACTAACTCGGGGCCCTCTCCGGCCTTCCGTCCTCCTCCGGGGGTTTACCTCTTTCTTCGGGCGTCCTGGCCCCTTGCGATGGTCTCCCGGAGGGGAGGGTCTCTCTCTCGCCTCCGAGGGCCCTCCGGTGATTTGGGCCTTCTCTCTAGGCCATTGGAGGGAGGCAGGGGCTCCAGGCTCGCTCCGAGCCCCCGCGCCGGTGTCTCTCTTGGTCCCGGGCCTCCCTGGGCTTGGGGGAGTCCGGGGTCCAATAGCCAGTGAGGGCGCCCCGGCAGCCGCCAATCGTGTCGCGGCCAGCGGGGACACGGAGGGTGATGACCAATTGGGGCACGGTGGGGCGGAGTCTCTGACGACGCCCCCGTCACGTGAGGCGGGCAGAAGCTTCAGGCCTTGTTGGGCCGGGTGCGGCCTAGCGTTAGGATGCGGCGGCCCTCCCTTGGCTCAGGGGGCCGCCGAGTGGGCTAAAGTTGGTAGTGCGGCCCCACCGGGGGAGCGCAGAGGCAGCAACGGGGTCAGACGGCCTCAGGTGCTCCGTGGAGCCGCGTCAGCACAGCGAGGGCTGCGGCGGTGAGACAGGCCGCAGCAGGTCTTCGCGGGGGTGCGAGGCCGCGCCAGTCGTCGCCCAGGCCAGGGAGCAAATCGGCCACACTCCCGGGGCTCTCCGAGGACCCGGGCTGCCGTGGTGAGTGGGGGTGCGACGCCACGCGGTCCCAGCGCATCAAGGGGCACAGCGCTGGAGGGGCCACAGGGGCAGTTCAGCAGCACAACAGTTCTGCCAGTCCAGCGCTTGGGGGGAAAGATACAGCGATTTTCAGGGTACAACAATTCTGGCTGGCTACAGCGCTTCTCAGGGGCACAGTAGGAGAGCGCTGGGTAGGCAGGGCAGGCAGCTCAGTAGTGGAGATGATGCAGGACAGCGCAGGGGCACAGGCCCAGGCAAAGGGGGCAGGGATGGCACAGCCCGGTACCTGGTTGATCCCCAGTAGTCCTGTGGCAGTTAGACTTCTTCTTGGCCCTTGGTGGCTCCTGCGCCCTTGATAGGTAACGGGTTCTTGGTTTCTTGAAGGGGGGGGAGGTTGAGTTGCAGGCTGCTGACAGGATTCCTCAGCAGGTCACTGCTGGTGGTCTCTGGGTTCCCCTCCCGCCGGGCCAGATCAGTGGGCTAGTTCAGTGTTCTCCACACAGCTTGGTGGGCAGCACCTAAACCCTGTCACCACCAGTGGTATAGGTTTCTGACTAGGCCCTACCGCCTAAGTCTCCTGCGTAGGGTCCCCCAGGTCAGTGATGCCCCAACTGACTGAAAACTTTCCCTCCTTTTCTTTATATATGCCCAGGTCAGGTGACCACCCTCTAAGGCGGCAAAAACAGACTCCGCCCCTATTCTAGAAGGTTCCAGGAGCTTCCCTAGTCTAGCTATGGGCAGGCAAGGCAGGCTGGAATGGCAACAATGTTTAGGGGTTCCAGCCAGCTCCTGGCAACTAGAGTGTGCCTAAAATGACCACGCTGCAGTAGCAGGGGCAAGTGGCAGCCATGTTGGGGGAAGAGAGCACCTGCACCTTAGCACTGGTTAGCAATGGGAAGGTGCTCGGAGACCTAAGGACAACAAAAAAAAGGTGGGAAAAATGAGGCAAGGGCGAAAAAAATATGGAAAGACCACCCTAGGGCTGACAGGTCTAACAATATACATTTGGGGTACTTTACTCCATCTAATGAATATAATATCTCAATCACTACTTTATCATGGTAAGTGAATAATACCAGATCTACTAGCCATGACTCACCATACCATGTAGTGTTAGGTCGATGTTGTTGAGTCTGTATTATTGCCAGGCAATGTAGTGGAAGGTCGGTGTAGCAGTGCCAGTATTATTCTCATGCGATAGGAGCAAACATTATAATCAGGCGATGTAGTGTTAGTTTAATGTAGTGGACTCAGTGTTATTATCAAATTGAAATAAAATCAAATGGCCTTATAAAGCATGGCTATCACCCGTGACGGTATCCAGGCGCTGAGAGCCCTGCTGCTTGGAAGAGTCAGTGGAACAGTCGTGGTTTGAGTCCTTTCCTGAATTCCAGCAGAGAGGATGAGGTATGGAGATGAAGTGGGAGGTCGTTACAGCACTTCGCAGCGAGGTAGGAGACGGAGCGCCCCCCCACTGTTGCTTCCGCATATGCGAGGTGTGTGAACGAGGGGGAGGGAGGCGGAGTGCAGATGAATGGCGGGCAGGTGCAGTGCAGGTGGTGGTTGATGTACGCTGGTTCTGGGTTGTGCAGGGCTTTGTCGTTGTTGATCAGCCTCTTGAGTTGCATCTCTTCCGGATGGGAGCCAGTGGAGCTTCTTGAGGTGGGGGTTAATGTGGGTCGCGTTAGGGAGGTCGAGGATGAGTCTGGCCGCTGAGTTCTGTACGGTCTGCAGTCTCTTCAGGAGCTGCAAGGTGATTCGTACGTAGAGTGCTCTGCCATAGCCCAGCGGGCTGGTGACAGGGGCTTGCGTGATGGTGCATCTGGCATTGACCAGGAGCCATTTGAAGATCTTACGGAGTATGTGAAGAGTGAGGAAGATGGCCGAGTCTGGCTTTTCATGATGTTCAGGATGATGCCACGGTTGCGGGCATGGTCTGTCAGAGTTGTTGAGGGTCCCAGTTCAGAAGGCCACCAGGACGCATCCCACTGGGACGTGGTGTTCCCAAAGATCAACGCTTCCATTTTGTTTGTGTTGAGTTTTAGGCAGTTGTCTTTCATCCAGTCAGCGACGCTTGTCATGCACCTGTAGAAGTTGGCAGCGAGGTGGAGGGGTCTTTTGCACTGCGAACTTGTAAAATAATAAGTGCCAGGGCCCTGACCAGGAGGCCACTGCGACTGCATCACCTGTTGCCCCCGTCATCGCTGCCAGTGACGGCACCAAAAGAACTACTAACCCTCCCTATCGCCTGCAAGTGCAACAGTTCAGATGATTCCAGTGGAGGGAAGGGGGGGGGAGGGTTGGTATTACTATTGTTTTTATGTATATAGTAATCATAAATAACCATCATTCTTCTCATCTCTAAATTAGATGAGCAGCGCCACCATGTGGCAGGCTGTCATCAGTACAGTGAAACCAATTAAGTAGCAGTGCCCAACACAAGAAAGCACCGGCTCAAATTAAGCTCCGGTCTTCTGATAGCAAGAGGGAGAATGTGTCCTAACGGCTAGGGCGGTCGACCACGGAACTGGGGAACCAGGTTCGAGTCTCGGCAGTGACGCTCAAAGTTCTGTGATTCTGGGCAAATCGCTTAATCTCCCAGTGCCTAACAAAAAATAAAACATGAATGTGTCCGTCTGTAAAGTAACTGGTGCTCGTATAAAGCGGTCTGATACCTTCGGGCCTAGTTTGGGCTATATAAAACTCCACAAAAAGAGGCTGAGCTGGGTGTCCTCTGCGTGGGATATGTTATTTAGTACATGGAGACTGGCGATGTTTGCCAGGGGGCTCAGGTTGGTGTTGAACGTGGTGAGAATGAGGGATGAGCCTTGAGGGACGCCACATATGATGTTCTCGGGTTCCAAGGTGAAAGGTGAGATGTACATTCTCTGGGTTCCCCCTGTGAGGAAGGATGTGATCCATCTGAGGGCGTCTCCTTATATTTCAATGTGGTGAAGTCTCTTAATAAGGGTGTGGTGGGATACAGTGTCGAACGCTGCGGAGAACTTGAGATGTAGCCGAGCGGGTATTATTGTGATGCGATGAGGTGGATGCAATCTTAATTTGTCACATTCATGTTGTAACGTGATGGGATTTGTTTTTCAACAAGACCTTCAGCACATTGGCAGTTCTGATGTCCAGAGACTCCCTGAAAGGGGTTTCTGCAAAGCTGCTCCACAGACCAAAGAGCAGGACGTCTCTTTGACTGATGTAGACAGTGTGGTCATGTTGTGCGCCTACTCGTCAGGCCGAGCCCGCTCCAGTGGCTCCGAAGCTGAGGTGCTCTGTGGAGATAAATGGCGCGAGGGGACGTCTGGAGGGCAGTCAGTCCCTGCACCGTGCAGCTTTGAAGCAGAGATGCCCTCGCATGAAGCTAAGCGATGAAATGAGCTGGAAGCGTCCATCCTGCAGATGGAAGTCAAGCTGAAGCGATGCTGAGAGTGTCAGCTGAAAGAGAAAGCAGGAGACGGCTGGGCAGGCGCCTCCTGCCCGACCCCTCACTTTCAGTATGGGTAAAACAGGAGGAGTCCAAGGCAGCTGCGCGTCAGCGGTGCGCCGTGCGCGCAGGGCACTGTGACGTCACTAGTCCACCAGAGCACACTGACGCACGTAAAATTTCTTATTACAAGCACGCTCTGACGTCACATGTCTCAGGAGGCAGGACGATGATGAGTGAGGACCCTAAATATTTTCTGGACAGACCTTTCTGGATCCTGGGTGTAAGAAGTTGGCCTGGCATATGATGTCCACCATTCTAGTGGGCACCTTGCACCAGTCCAAACAACCCTTATTGATGATTAGGTTAAAGACAACCTTATTGAAAGCTATCCTAGTGGTAGCTATGGAGAGCAGCCTTCAGGCTAAGTCTTCAAGGAATGTAAAGCAGCTTGTTTTACCAGATTATAACCTCCTGAATGACCAAATGAAAGGAGAACCACACCAGGTATGTATATAAATATGTAGTTATTTCTAAACACTCCCTACTCACCTCTCTATGAGATTAGAGGTCAAAGCACACAATTCACAATCACTAGATTCACAGTAAATAGCACAATACACATTAGGCCCCAGGAGGGGACTGAACCATATATTTAGAAAGTGGTATAAGAACCACGACTTGACTAGACACAGTGCCTAGAGCCTGTAGAATCACACGGACCCCAAGGAACCACACAAGGTAGTGACACAGGGGACCCACAGGGACATGTGCAGTGTGAGATCACAGTCACGAGCTCCGTATAATCCTATGGGAAGGTCGAGTTTAGAATTTTAAAGATTAAGGACACTTAGGTGAGGACTCTAAGCAAACCCTTTGGAACTAAGACAGTTATGTTATGTTATGTTAAATGGCTATTTATAGATCACACAGCTACTCAATTGAGTGTCCCGGCGCTGAAGCAGGATGAAGGCCTAGCTAAGCAGTGTGACTCCCGCTCTGGATATTAAAGCTGAAACAACCAAGTTTTCAGTGATTGCCTAAATGCAAGGCGATCCAAAGTCAACCTAACGTCCACCGGTAGATTGTTCCACAATTTTGCTGCTTGCACCTGGAAGGAGCGACCCCCGATGCGTGCCCGGAGGAATCTGGGGGTCAGAGCCAGCTGAAGTGCTGCAGACCTAAGTGCACGGTGAGGGTGGTAAAATTGAACTCTCTTCACAATGTACCCAGCCCCTATGCCGTGGAGAGCCTTAGAAGCCAAAGCCATGGCCTTGAAATGGATCCTTTTGCGGACAGGGAGCCAATGCAAGGATTTCAGCTGTGTGGACATGCGGGCTCTAGGCCCAAGCATGAGTATTGCTCTTGCTGCAGCGTTCTGGGTCACCTGCAGTCTTGCCAGTAGATCCTCAGGCAGCCCCAGGTAGAGTACATTCACGTAGTCCAACCTGGAGATTATTAATGCCTGGACCACCGTTTTTCTGTGGGTGATAGACAGGAGGGGCAGGAACTGTTCCAGCATTTTGAGCAGACGAAAGCAAGAACCAGCCACTGATTGGATCTGTGCCTGCATGGAAAGATTTTCATCCAGCTTTTTCACTTTCTTTAACATAACACCCTGGCCTGTGAGTGAGGGGTGCTGGTTGAAGGGGTGGGGGTTATCCCGGGACATAACACCCTGGCCAGTGAGCGATGGGTGCCTGGCTAGAGGGGAGTCACCCCAGGACATAACACCCTGGCCTGAGAGTGAGGGGTGCCTGGCAGGGCTCGGCCGCCTCTTTGATTGACATCACACTGACGTCAGTAGACCCTTCCACAAGACCACAATTTACGTCTGTGATCTACGGGTCTGCGAAAGGACAAACTCTGCCCTTTCCACACTTTGGGTATTTTATTTTTTTCGAAGCGTGTCGCAAGCAATCATACATAGCTGCTGTAATGGAAAAAGACTCCCCGCTGCCCCTCAGGGCCGAGAGGGGTGCCTGTGACCTCTGACCCTTGGCAGCCATGTTACGTTCTCTGCCGCCGGGAGGCCAGCCGGGCAGTCCTCCCGGGAAGCACTTCCAGACATGTGAGAACTGCCCGCACTGTCCTCGTCTTTCCTTTTACACGGTATACAGCCTTTACAACGAAACTTTTACAACGAACTACCATTACAACGCAACTTTTACAACGCAAACCATTACAACCCTTAGCGCTGGGGGGGCGCTCTAGGATAGGGAATAGGTTTAATGTACTATCCAACATCTTCTCTACTATCCACGGGGACTGGAGTTGGAATATTAAATTAAACTATTCACTATCCAGCGCCCAAAAGCATTATGCGTTGTAATGGTATGCGTTGTAAAACTTGCGATGTAAAAGTAGGCGTTGTAAAAGTATGCGTTGTAACGTCATACATCCCTTTTACACTCACCTCCCTCTGTACAGGAGGGACCTTCCATGGGGCACACCTCCAGCTTCATGCCTATTATCTATTAGGTATGTATTGGTGCAGGGCCACTGGAATTATGCGATAGGAAAGTGCCAAATTGTGTGGCAGAGTTCAGTAAAATATGTGGCAAGAAAAGGCAAATTACGCTGCACTATGCCTCACCGTTTGTAATAGTATTACTTCATTGTTTCATAATTGTTAAACTTGGTAACACTGTCTGGGCATTCTTTGCACCCTCCTAACACTATTTTAATACCCAAATATAGCAATAAGCAACAAAAAGGTGACTGTACCACTTTTAAAAGGGCCTTTCAGCACCACGTATCACTACATTATTAGTAACTTTTTAACCGTTGATCTAGAAATAGATTCTTTTGTTAAAATCTGCAGATTATGTGACAAATTATGGATTATGTGGCAAACACAGGAAATCTATAACCATGCGAGAATGGCTGCAGCCGCAGACTCATTCCAATGGCCCTGGTGTTGGTGCAGATAGTGGGACCTCCGGACACAGAGACTTCCTCGCCTCCGCGCTGTCTATGAACCGCCAAATCAATGCAGTATCGTCCGTTTGCTTCCACACACTCTGCCTGCTCAGAAAGATCTTCAAATGGATCCCCATCGAGTCCAGGAGAACGGTCACCCAGGCAAGCTCGACTACGGCAACGCACTCTACGCCGACACGACCCAACAACTTCCAAAGTAACTAGAGCTCATCCAGAACGCCACAGCCAGACGTATCCTGAGCACGCCCCGCTGAAGCCACATCTCAGGTCACCTGAGAGACCTCCACCGGCTCCTCATCGGCAAATGAATCACTCCTCATGCACGCCTACAAAGCCTCAGCAACACCAGACCTGAATACCTCAACTGCTGCCTCTCCTTCTACACAACGACTAGACATCTCTACTCCTCCCAACTGGCCCCGGCCACCATCCCTCAGATCCACAAGACCTCAGCTGGAGGAAGATCCTTCTCCTACCTCGCTAAGAAGAACTGGAACTCCCTACTATACATCTCAGGCCTTTACATCGTCACTACCGCAATCCAGGAAGGACATCACGACCTGGCTCTTCAACTGAACTGCAGAATCCTCCCCCTCTAACCCCCCCTTGAGACTCTCACAGGCGGGTAGTTGTGCTCTATAAGAACCCTGAGTGATTGAATGATGAATTGATTGATTGGGACCTGCGGGCACTGGGACCTGCAGAAAAGTGGGAACTGCGGAGAGTAGGATCTGCAGGACTGTGGGACCTGTGGACAGCGGGACCTTGGGACCTGTGAACAGTGGGACCTGAATACACTGGTACTTGTGTACAGTGAGACCTGTATACACTAAGGGTCTTGTGACCTGTTGGATAATGAGACCCGCTGCTGCCACTCATTAAACCGAGCTTGTGCCCTTCCGCGCACCATACGATGTCGAACCGAGCGGCCAGGTAGACGACTTCATGTCCTTTCCTCCCTCCTCCTCCTAATTTGCCCCTCTGGGGATCTGCAGATAAGAAAGCGCCTTTGATACACGAACGCGGCCGGTGGCTGACCGGACGGAACTCACCTTATGCCACCCAAAAGAGCCTCAAATAATAAGGTTTTGCAATTCTTTGCTGCTGCCGTCACTAGGTAGAGAATGTGCCTGGGACCGGAGCGCCTGTTGGGACTCTGGGGCAGAGTAAACAGACCAAAGAGGCAGCAATGGAGCAGAGGTGAAAGAGGGGTGGAAGCGACCACCACCTAATCAACGCACAATGACAATCTCTGAGCATACTCCTGATCTCCATCCTGACAGCGGAGTCCGAGCACTATGTCCGACGCCCGGTGGAGCTGCTCTGTTCAGCTATTGAGGAGATCGGCCTTGGTTCATCCCCTGACCGTCACCTACCCAGCCGGACTTTGGGCACAGTTTTTCTCCCCATCTCCCTGTCTCGCCCACCCCCCCACCCTCATTGTATTTCTGTTTCTCTGCTTATTCCTTGTCTCCTATCTATCTATCTGTTCCCATTCAGCACTCTTCCGTTCTTTGTCTTACCTCCGTTGCTCCTATCCCCTCAATATTTATACTCTGGAGTCTCAGCGAACCCGCTGAGAGAGTCCACAGTGCCCAGGGAGCCACTCACAGCTGAGGTATGGTATGGCAGCCCTTGCCAAAGCACTCCCTCTCCCCTTTCTGGGGAAGGATCCAGTATGTAGGCCTTGGAGTCTCAGCGACCCCTCTGAGAAAGTCCACTGCTCTTGGGGAGCCTCTCACAATAGAGATGGGGAAATGATACCACTCCCCTGGGATCACAGCTTACTGGACTTTGAACGCAGCTTTGACTCGTCTACCGGTTTGTGTCCCCGTCACCCTCCCCCTCCTCTTGCTATGCCGTGTCTCTAACCCTCCCCTCCTCTTTGCCTTTTCCACTCTCTGTCTACTTCCCCTGCTCTTACCCCCACTCCCCTGAATCTCTCCCCTTGCCTGCTTTTCCCCTTACCTATAAATTCCTTTTTGTTTGTCTCAACCTTACTTGTCACTATGTTGCCAGGCTCTAATAACTGCGTAACCTTTGTAAAGATGTAGCCTGCAATTATTGTCTGATACTCATATAATGCGTTCTGATACCTCCGGGTCTAGCCAGCGCTATATAAAACCTTTAAATAAATAAATATAAATAAGTGGGAGCTGCGGACTCAGGGAACTTGGGACCTGTTGGACAGTGGGACCTGTGAATAGTGAGACCTCGAGACACTTGGACACTGGGACCTATAGGATGGTGGCCCCTGCAGACTGTAGCACCTGTACACAGTGGGGTCTGCGGGAAGTGGGACTTGAGCACAGTGTGTCCTGCAAGAGGGTGGGACCTGCAAGAGTGTGGGACCTGTGGGCACTGGGACCTGCGGACACTGGGAACTACAAACAGTGGGACCTGCTTACAGTGGGGCCAACAGGTGGGCGGGACCTGCAGGACAGTGAGACTTGCAGACAGGGGAGTGGAAATTATAGGGCAGTGGGACCTGTAAACAGTGGGACCTGCAGACAGTTTTACCTATAGGGTAGTGGAATATGCCGGCCAGTCAGCTCTGCAGGACAGAGAAACCTGTAAACAGTGGGACCTGGAGTGTGGCCATTTTTGGTCTGCTGGAAGCCGCCTGTGCTGCTCTGGTACCCTCGTCTGAGCGTGCTTAGCTGACGTGATCTTCCTTTTGCGCAGGAGACCTGGCTCCTCCCTGCGGTCCTGGGGCCAATCGCTGCGCAAAGCTCCTGCGCCTGTGCACTCACGCCGCTGCAAGTGACTAAAGAAGTGCACGCGCACGGACTGGTGCAGAACCACAGAACACGTGTCTTTACGAGCTCCTTGGCTTCAGGGACACTTTCACCATCCTGACAACATACATTTTGGGTACTTTACTCCATGAAAGGAAGGGCCAGATGTAGGTAGAATTGATTTACCGATTCTTAATTACCGAATTTTACCGATTCGGTAATTAAGAATCGGTAAATCAGAGGGGTGGAGATGTAGGTATTCCAGATGTGCTGAAATACCGAATCGGAACAATTCGGTATTTACCGATTCGGTAATGCCCATTCATTCCTATGGGCTTCAAAGCCCATAGGAATGAATGAGCATTACCGATTCGGTATTTACCGAATCGGTAAATACCGATTTTCACATGGGTGCAGGGGGTGTCACTTTGACCCCCTCTGGCCCCCCCAAAACAGGCTCGGGTGCCATGTGGCAGGCATACATGCCCTAAGGGCAGGTCTGCCTGTCATATGGCATAGGTGTGCATGCACACATGTGCATGCACACCGGAATCGGTATTTTACCATCAAATTGGATTTGATGGTAAAATACCGATTCGGTAAGGCTTGTGGGACTCAGAAGAGTCCCACCTACATCTCAGATTTACCGAATCGGTAAAAATACCGATTCGGTATTTTACAGAATCAGTAAATTTACCGATTCGGTAAATTTACTGATTCTGTAAAATACCGAATCTGTAAAATGATGCCCCTAAATACCATTTCTGAAATACCGGTCGGTAACGGCCGAAAATACCGATTTTCGGCCGTTACCGACCGACCTACATCTGGCCCATAATATCACATTCACTACTTTATCATGGTAAATAAATAATTACCCTCTTAATACCAGATCTACTGGCCATGACTCACCATTCCATGTAGTGTAAGGTCGATGTGGCGGAGTCAGTATTATTGTCAGGCAATGTAGTGTAAGGTTGATGTAGTGGAGCCAGTATTATTCTTATGCGATAGGAGCAAGCATTATAACCAGGCGATGTAGTGTTAGATTGATATAGTGGAGTCAGTATCATTATCCAATTGAAATGAAATCAAACAGTCTTATAAAGCATGGCTATCACCCGTGAGGGTATCCAGGCACTGAGAGCCCTGCTGTCTGGAGGAGTCAGTGGAACAGCCGTCGGTTGAGTCCTTTCCTGAATTCCAGCAGAGAGGATGAGTTCTGGAGATGAAGTGGGAGGTCGTTCCAGCACTTCGCAGCGAGGTAGGAGACGAAGCGTCCCCCACTGTTGCTTCCGCGGATGCAAGGTGTGTGAACGAGGGAGAGGGAGGCGGAGTGCAGATGAATGGCGGGCAGGTGGCAGTTCAGGCGGTGGTTGATGTACGCTGCTCCTGGGTTGTGTAGGGCTTTGTAGGTGTTGATCAGCCTCTTGAGTTGCATCTCTTCCGGATGGGAGCCAGTGGAGCTTCTTGAGGTGGGGGTTAATGTGGGTCGAGTTAGGGAGGTCGAGGGTGAGTCTGGCCGCTGAGTACTGTACGGTCTGCAGTCTCTTCAGGAGCTGTGAGCTGATTCGTACGTAGAGTGCTTTGCCATAGCCCAGCGGGCTGGTGACGAGGGCTTGAGAGATGGTGCATCTGGCATTGACCAGGAGCCATTTGAAGATCCTACGGAGTATGCGAAGAGTGTTGATCTGGCTTTTCATGGTGTTCAGGATGACGCCACAGTTGCGGGCATGGTCTGTCGGAGTTGTTGAGGGTCCTAGTTCAGACGGCCACCAGGACGCATTCCACTGGGACGTGGTGTTCCCAAAGATCAGCGCTTCCATTTTGTTTGTGTTGAGTTTTAGGCAGTTGTCTTTCATCCAGTCAGCGACGCTTGTCATGCACCTATAGAAGTTAGCATCAAGGTGGAGGGGTCTTCTGCACTACTAACTTGTAAAATAATAAGTGCAAGGGCCCTGACCAGGAGGCCACTGCAGCTGCATCACCTATTGCCCCTATCATCGCTGCCGTATGGAACCACAACAACTACTAACCCTCTCTATCACCTGCAAGTGCAACCGTTCAGCTTATTCCAGTGTGTGTGGGGGGAGCAGGTATTAGTATTTTTTTAATGTATATAGTAATCATAAATAACCATCATTCTTCTCATCTCTAAATTAGATGAGCAGCGCCACCATGTGGCAGGCTGTCATCAGTAAAGTGAAACCAATTAAGTAGCAGTGCCTCGCACAAGAAAGCACTGGCTCAAATTAAGCTCTGGTGCTTCTGATACCTAGAGGGAGAGAATGTGTCCTAACGGCTAGGGCGGTCGACCACGGAATTGGGGAACCAGGTTCAAGTCTCGGCAGGGACGCTCAAAATTTTGTGATTCGGGGCAAATCGCTTAATCTCCCAGTGCCTAACAAAAAATAAAACATGAATGTGTCCACCTGTAAAGCAACTGGTGCTCGTGTAAAGCGGTCTGATACCTTCGGGCCTAGTTTGGGCTATATGAAACTCCACAAAAAGAGGCTGAACTGGGTGTCCTCTGTGTAGGATATGTTGTTTAGTACATGGACACTGGTGATGTTTGCCAGGGGGCTCAGGTTGGTGTTGAACCGGGTGAGGCTGAGGAACAAGCCTTGAGGGACGCCACATATGATGTTCTCCGGTTCCGAGGTGAAAGGTGAGAGGTACATTCTCTGGGTTCCTCCTGTGAGGAAGGATGTGATCCATTTGAGGGCGGCTCCCTATATTTCAATGTGGTGAAGTCTCTTAATAAGGGTGTGGTGGGATACAGTGTCGAACGCTGCGGAGAACTTGAGATGTAGCCGAGCGGGTATTATTGTGATGCGATGAGGTGGATGCAATCTTAATTTGTTACATTCATGTTGTAACAAGACCTTCAGTACATTGGCAGTTCTGATTTCCAGAGACTCCCTGCAAAAGGTTTCTGCAAAGCTGCTCCACAGACCAAAGAGCAGGACGTCTCTTTGGCGGATGCAGACAGTGCGGTCATGTTGTGCGCTTACTCGGCGGCAGGAGGACCTCGTCGGGCCGGGCCCGCTCCAGTGGCTCCGAAGCTGAGGTGCTCTGTGGAGACAAATGGCGCGAAGTGACGTCTGGAGGGCAGTCAGTCCCTGCCTCTGTGCACCTTTGTAGCAGAGATGCCCTCGCATGAAGCTAAGCGATGAAATGAGCTGGAAGCATCCATCCTGCCGATGGAAGTCAAGCTGAAGCGATGCTGAGAGCGTCAGCTGAAAGGGAAAGCAGGAGACGGCTGGGCGGGCGCCTCCTGCCCGACCCCTCACTTTCAGTATGGGTAAAACAGGAGGAGTCCAAGGCAGCTGCGTGTCAGCGGTGCGCCGTGCGTGCAGGGCCCAGTGACATCACTAGTCCACCAGGACACACTGACACACGTACATTTCCTATTACAAGCAAGCTCAGACGTCACATGTCTCAGGAGGCAGCAGAGGCTTAGACAATGATGAGTGAGGACACTAAGTATTCTCTGGACAGACCTTTCCGGATCCTGAATGTGAGAAGTTGGCCTGGTATATGATGTCCACTATTCTAGTGCGCACCTTGCACCATTCCAAATGACCCCTTAGAGGTGATAGGTTAAAGACAACCTTCATTGAAAGCTATCCTAGTGGTAGCTGTGGAGAGCAGCCTTCAGGCTAAGTCTTGAAGGAATGTAAAGCAGCTTGTTTTACCAGTCTATGATCTCGTGAATGACCAAAGGAAAGGAGAACCACACCAGCTATATATATAAAATATATGTATTTATTCTAAACACATCCCTCTAGTCTCTTTATGAGGCTAGAGGCAAAAGTACATTCAGTAACCGTATTAACACACAGTAAATTAGCACAATATACGTTAAGCCCTAGGGCAGTGGTTCCCAAACTTTTGACTCCTGAGGACCCCCATTGAGTCACCACTGGAAGCCGGGGACCCCCAAGCAATTTGTATGAGTTAAATTTCAAATATTAAAACAGTAATTAAAAAAAACACGTGTTCACACAACAAGTACTCAAAGTACTAAGGATTTTGGGGCCAGATGTACGACCATTTCATTTAGCGCCTCGCAATTTGCGACACAATGCAAGTGGCAAATTGCGAGTTGCTAAATGAAATGTACAACAGTGTGTTTAACACTGTTTGGGATTCCCAATGGGGTCGTAAATTGCGGGGCTCATTAATATTAATGAGCCTCTCGCAATTTGCGAGCCCATTGGAAATGCCCGCCCTCCCAGGGATGGTGGCCTGCTGGGCTCAGCAGGCCACCATGTCTGAGACTGCTTTTAAATAAAGCAGTTTTTTAAAAGAATTCAGCCCGTTTACCATGCATTTAAAAAAAACAAAAAAAAAACGTTTTAGTTCCATTTTTTTAAGGGCAGGCAGAGGTCCCTGGGACCTCTGCCTGCCCCTTAAAAAATAATTTTGCATGCATTTGCAAAGGGGAAGGGGTCTACTGGGGACCCCTTCCCATTTGCGAATGCATTACCATCTGCATGAAGTAGGTGGTAATTGCAAGTGTTTTGCGCCCAAAAAACATTTGTACATGGTTTTGAGACTCACTATTTGGAAGGGAATGCCCCATCCAAATAACATGTTGCAAAACCAATTTATCGAGTCGCAAACAAATTGTGACTCGCGAAATAGGCTATGTACATGGCCCAATAGGTTTTTGCATGCGCAAACGGGTTCACAAACCCATTCGCACATATAAAAACGGATCGTACATCTGGCCCTTAGTATTTTATATTGAAGGAACAGCCCCTCTGTCACATGTATGTCATTTGTTTTATAGCATCTCTCATACCATTATAGGATGTCAGAGCACTTTACATCACACACATATAGAGACATTGAACCATACATGTAAATAAGTGTGTATATAAAATGTTACATAAGGTAAAGGGGACTACAAGGTTCACATGTCATTCATACTAGTAGGCATTTTTAAAGAGTGCTTGGTCTGGAAAAGCACAAACTCAGGATTCAGAACATAACACGGTGGCTAGTAACATTAAAAATGTATTTCCGCCCAAATAAATCTTTTTAGCAGCATCAGGATAATGAATAATTGGAAAAAAACATAAGTTACTAACTGGTACCATGCAGTTTGCAAGCTGCTCTATGATGACACTTTATAGGTCCCTCTGCTAGATTACGATTGCCACTTATGAAGTGCACAGTAACAAAATAATCTCTGTGACAAAAGCAGTAACCACGAACCTATGCACATAAAATACTGCTTTTCTAAAATGCATGTTACACATTCTTTGCAGTAGGCACATTAACCCTCTGTGCTACATTAGTTAAGTCAAAGCTGCCACTGAACAAAACTCACTCACTCTCCAGCAGGTACATTAATCACTGGCATTATCTTGACACTTTTATTGTTGCTGGAAAGCTGCTAATTACACAAGAAACTTTTCTGTGCTTTTAAAACTGCTGCCTACGGACCCCCTGGGAATGTGTCACGGACCCCTGGGGGTCCGCGGACCACAGTTTGGGAAACACTGCCCTAGGGCATACCCAACCATATATTAAGAAAGTGGTATAAGAACCACAACTTGACTAGACCCAAGGCCTAGAGCCTGTAGAACTGCTGGGGCTACCAGAAACCACCCAAGGTAGTGACACAGGTGACCCACGGGGGACGCGTGCATTGTCTAAACACAGCCGTGAATCACCATTAACTTCTATGTGGAAAGTTGCGGTTGGAATTTTAAAGATAAAGGACACTTAGAAGAGGACTTGGAGCAAACCCCTTTAGAACTAGGATGTTCTAGAGTCAACACCCACGGGAGCACTGGAGTACTCGAGTTACCTCACTCAGGGAAGCCGGGTGCATAGGTGTCTTTTGGTGTAGGATTTCGTCGTCGTTTTCCATGGCAATCTGCTGCAAAGTGCTGCTGGCATCCAAGTGGAAAGTGTTCGGTGTGATCCAAGCCTGGATCAAAGATGTGAGGAACCTGAAAGCAGAGGGGACAGAGTCTGGGTCACTTGCCAGTAACCAGGAAGACGATAGGCGGATGCCCACCGATGTCGGGTGCTTGCAGGTGAAGAAGGTGAAGCTTGATTCTTCAGTCATGAGGACGAGGAGGTTGTCGGCGACAACCAGGTTCTGGAATCTAGCTGTCCTACAAAGGATGTCAAGTGCTGCAGTGTCGGTTTATGGATTGGACCCAACAAGCCTTGGCAACAGCAACCAACGCAGAAAGCAGATATTGGCTTTGTTGCAGACCAGCAAGGTCTGAGGGACTCACCACTTGGTAGGGAGTCAGGTCACATCTGGAACAACCAGGGAAGCCCACGGAAAAGTAGAGTTACCTTCGAGGGGACCCATCAGTCAACGGACCAGGTATCGTGAAGGAGCCTCACGCGAAAATGCAAGAAGCGGGCTCACACAACACTCGTGGAGTGTGGGCCCACAATCTTCAGTGCAGATAGTGCTTGGGGCTTGGGCTACAAGTAACCCAATGCACAACGTCAGGAAAGCTCAGGAATTTGATTCACTAGCAAATGTGCACGTTGTCCAGGGGTTCCAGTTCCACATCACTCATGAGGACTGCGGGTCTCAGCTTTGCTGGGGACTCTTGTCGACCTCTGTGAAGCGTGTAAATCCTCATCCCGTGTCACAGATACTTCGGAGTCCATCAGGAGCTACGGAAGTGTAGACCAGCAAGATGCATTGTTGGTGCCTGCTTGAACAGGGGAGTCACTCCTTGACCCCAAGGGAGAATATTCCATCCTCTAGTCTTTAGTAGAGCATCGAAGTTCCAGGATTCGTCCAGGTATAATCTAAAGTCCTGTTGCCAGGGGTCCCTTACTTATACTAGGAAAAGGGGTTAAACATACTCTGGGGACCCACCTATGGGAGGATCTGGAAAGAGGGTTGGTTACACCCATTTCTTTTGTCAAGTTTCGCACCAGAGCAGGGGCTGGTAGCCCCTGCAACCGGTTTGAACTGGGCTATGCACAGGGACACCAAATGTGCCCCCCCGTGCTGTCTGCAAAGCCCTCTCAGAGTGCCCCCACCCAGCCCCAATACACTAAACGCCTGTCTGGGAGGTGGTTACACCTCCCTCTGACAGGAAACCTACTGTCCAGGCCTGCCCTGCCGGAGTTTCATCCGGCAGCAGGAGGTCTGACCCGTGTCTGTGACTGCAGCATCCATTTTGTGATGCCAGGGCTCTTTTAAACTATTATCGGTTAGACCAGTGTGTACATGTCTCTCCCTCTAGAAGGGTGGAATTCTACCCCCGCCACCAGGACTGGCGGGGGGAGGGGTAGGATTATAAAGTGTTTGACACCAAATACAACATGTTTCCATGCAGCCATTGCAAAGTTAACATTTAGGGCGAGGTTATAATGCACTTAAGAGTATATGGTCTGGCTGCATCACAGAACCGCCTCAGAGAATAGTCTCCAAAAGCTGCAGAGGGGCCGTGCTCATGCATGGGCACCCTCTCACACAAAACCAAGCACCCTGCCTTCAGGAATGATAAGGCTTGCCATAGGAGTGACTGCTAGGCGTATATGTGTCAGTGAATAAAGGTAGATATAGGTAACCTATATCTTAGCAAGGGGTGCATGCACCACCATAACCTATATCTTAGCAAGGGGTGCATGCACCACCATAACCTATATCTTAGCAAGGGGTGCATGCACCACCATACCCAGGCTGAGGTAGCAGACCTGTGGTGCCATTTTGGAAGACTTCCCAGGGGTGGCACAATACATGCTTCAGCCCCTGGTAGGCCTCTGGGGTACTTACGCCCTTAGTACCTAGTGTACCATATACAAGGGACTCACAAGGGTACCTCAGTAACCAATCTGGTATGTACCTAATGTACATGGAATTAATTTAGAGAGAGAACAGCTGGGCTGTGGTCCTGAATAGCAGGGCCCCAGCCAGACTAAAGTCGAGAAACAGTAAAACACCAGCAAAACTGCCACAGTGTGCTCATTGCCACACCGTGCTTACTGCCACAGTGTGCTCACTGCCACACTGAACTTACTGCCACACCGTACTCACTGCCACAGGGTGCACACATCCACACCGTACTCACTGCCACAGGGTGCTCACTGCCACACTGTGCTCACTGCCACAGGGTGTTCACTTCCACACCGTGCTCACTGCCACAGGGTGTTCACTTCCACACCGTGCTCACTGCCACAGGGTGCACACATCCACACTGTGCTCACTGCCACAGGGTGTTCACTTCCACACCGTGCTCACTGCCACAGGGTGCACACATCCACACTGTGCTCACTGCCACACCGGTTCAGAGAAGACTCGTTAGCCGCAATCAATAAGGCGTTACAGTGATTCAATTTACTCAGCACCAGGGTTTGAATGAGGGTCTTTCACAGGGCATCGGGGAGATAAGTAAAAACTCTCCTCAGCAGGCGCAGCACATGAAAGCACGAGCCAACAGTGAGTGTTACATGCTCTTTCGTGGTTAAGGTCTGTTCAAGACGCACCCCTAAGTTCTTTGCCATTATTTTTGGTGCTGGGGCTGTTCCTAGCTCTACAGGCCACTGGTCTGGGGTCCAGAATAGTGGGACCCCGCCAAAGAGCAGGATTTCAGTCTTTCCGGCATTCAGCTCTAAGAAGTTGTTTCTCATCCACTGTGAGATGGCTAGCATGCCGGAACAGAAGGAAGCTTGGGCTGTCTGAGAGGTCTTATTAAAGGAGAAGGTAAGGTGGGTGTCATCTGCATAGGATATCGGGATGAACCCGTAGCTCTTCAATAGTGAGGCCAAGGGGGCAATGTAGATGTTAAACATGGTTGGACTTAAACATGAGCCTTGAGGCACTCCCTTGGTCAGTTATTTTGTGTTGGAACGATAAGGTCCCAGGTTAATAGTCTGGGTGCCAATAGAGAGGAAACTAGTCATCTAATGCAGTGCCACTCCACCTACCCAGCTTCCTTCCATCTCCTGAGCAAAGACTGGTGGTCGACCATATCGAATGCGGCAGAGAGATCTAATAGCACCAAACAAGTAGGTGGGCTATTATCTAGTGCGAGCCTGCTGTGATCAGTAACGGCCACCATGGCTGTTTCCGTGCAATGTTTTGGTCGGAAGCCCGATTAGGATGGATCAAGGTAGCCGGCTGATTAGATATGGTCAGATAGATGTTTATTAATATGTTTTTCCAGTACTTTGCTCATAAAAGGTAAGAGGGAGATGGTACGAAGATTCGCACGATCATCCATGGGGCTTTGGTGTTTTTTTGATTGGGATGATCTGTGCCACCTTCCACGATAAAGGTAGGTGGCCTTCCTTCAGCGATTGATTCAGAAGAGAACAGATAGGATCTAGCAGCAGTTTAGCAGGAGAGGCTGAGATTCTTGCAGGTAAGACATCTAGAGGCGAGCCAGATTTTACCTTACACATTAAGGTTTCCGTCTCTCCCCGGGATAAAGGGGGAAAATTAATCAGTTGTTTAGCCCTTGGACTTGGTGAGGATACCGTTATGGTGTCTGCTGGCTGTGGACAGCTTGTCGTGGTGATCTTATTATAGATGGTGTCGATTTTCTGTATAAAGAAATCGCTTATTTTATCGCAGAGAGACTGAGAGGAGTGTTCTTCTAGATCACAAGCTTTAGGACTAGTAAATGCTTTTAGGATCTGGCACAGCACTTTGGGGGTATTCTCTGCTTGACTTAGTTGTTGAGCTATATGGGTTTTTCGAGTCTGCTTTATGTTTTTGTGGTACTGAGTGAAGGCTAACATGTACGAAGATTGATTGTGCGGGGCACGCGGCTCTTGTGCTCGGGGTCCCGGCACTTGGAAGTCAATGAGTGCATGGTCAGACCAACTTAGTGGGTTTGGGGGTTCACAAGTGAGGAGAGGTGAATTTGAGAAAATGGTGTCAAGGGTGTGTCCTGCTGTGTGGGTTGGACCAGCATTCATTTTTATAAGGTTCAGTGTAGCTAGGTCAGCCAGAAAAGATTACGTTTCTGCCTTGTCGAGGCATTCACTGTGTATATTGAACAAAGCAACCAATGGTGCACCCCGAGCAGGCCACTGACATCCTCTGTAGCTCATACTCTGGTGAGACCCAGAGTCACACGAGCCGCCTGGGGCGGTCGCAGATTTATCAGCCGTGCTGTAGGGTTTTGGAAGCCGATGCCCTTAGCTCTAAAGAGCGATCAGATCTGCTCTCTCGTTGCAAACTTTGAAAACATGGGGGCATATTACCAACAACAATATTTATCGCTAAATGTGCTTAGAGACTTTTTTTTATCGCTGGATATTTTAGCGGAAAAAACATGCTATTAGCAACGTTTTTCTCCATTGCGCTAAAATATCCAGCGATAGAGGCGTAATGCGAGAATATCGCTGAGAATACAGCGATATTCTCGCATTAGCGACGAAATGCTCTTAGCCATGTTATCCACCTCCCATTGGATAACATGGCTAAGAACTGGTCTGAGCAGGCGTTGGTTTTTGGTGATAGCGGGAATATTTCCATCGCTACGCCAGCCTTGTGAATAGGCGATAGCGACGTTATCGACTGCTTTCAGTCGCTAACGGGTTGGGTACGCCCACTTTGCATGTCATTTGCGATAAATATCGCTGACATGCAAAGCGGACCCCAAATCGCTCGCTATCGCCTTCAAGCTCTCGCTAACTGCTGTTAGCGACAGCTTGATAATAGGGCGATAGAATTTTCGCCGCTAAACCGGCGAAAAGTGCCTATCACCCCCCTTGATAATATGCCCCATGGCTCTTAAGCGCCTAGAAATCTATATATCTGGTAACACCTGATTCTGTTCTTCCAGAAGCGTTAGCGCCTGGACACCCACAAGTAGTAGGGCGCTTTACAAATCTAAATTTCATTTAATTTCCTCCTCCACGACCACAGCTGAAGGACCAATCAGTTCAACTTGGAACAGACCGAAGACTCTAGACCACCCCCAGGAGATGGCGCTACACACATGTCATCACCGGCTCAGATCCCCTCGCTGTCCTCTGGACGGAAGCCTCCGTGCTGACTCTTGTAAGCACGGTGGTGCTTCCCTCACATACAATGAGACTTTCTACTACATCGTTCAGTTTTTATCTCTGCAGAAGTCATCTTGACCTTACAGCTAGAGTGGTTGACCTTGAAGCTGGGGAACCGGGTTCAAGTCTCAGCAACGACGCTCAACATCCTGTGATTCTGGGCAAATCACACAATCTCGCTGTGCCTAACAAAATCAATGCGTCCATCGGTAATGCAACTGGTGCTATGTAAAGCGCTCTAATACCCGATACCTACAGGTCAGAGATTGTGCTATATAAACTCCAAAAAAAGAAAGACTTCAAACCTGTCTGTTAAATACAGGAGGATACGGTCCAGGTCTGGAGGACAGACCTGGAGTCTTGAGCCCAGATCTAGAAGCTGGTCCTGGTGTGTGGGGGCAGGGCTAGGCATAGAGGCTCCATCTGCAGGACCACATCTAACTGTGAGAGCGGCATCGAGAGGGGGGGGTGTTACTGAGGGGGATCTCATCCAGGTCACTGCAGCCAGTGCTGGGGCCATGTCTAGGATGTTGGCTACAGGTGTGTCCTCTTTTGTGGCGATACACCCAGTTCAGGAGGATTCTTTATGAATATATTGCTCACCCTACATATGCAACGTCCACATATACTGAAGGCCCGCTCTACACATCTGGTGTCCGCATATACTGAAGGCCCGCTCTACACAAACTAGGTCGACTTATATTGAAGGTAGATCATAAACATCCAGTGTCCGCGTATACTGAAGGCCCGCTCTACACATCTGGTGTCCACATATACTGAAGGCCCGCTCTACACATCTGGTGTCCGCCTATACTGAAGGCCCGCTCTACACATCTGGTGTCCACATATACTGAAGGCCCGCTCTACACATCTGGTGTCCGCATATACTGAAGGCCCGCTCTACACATCTGGTGTCCGCATATACTGAAGGCCCGCTCTACACATCTGGTGTCCACATATACTGAAGGCCCGCTCTACACATCTGGTGTCCGCATATACTGAAGGCCCGCTCTACACATCTGGTGTCCACATATACTGAAGGCCCGCTCTACACATCTGGTGTCCGCATATACTGAAGGCCCGCTCTACACATCTGGTGTCCGCATATACTGAAGGCCCGCTCTACACATCTGGTGTCCGCGTATACTGAAGGCCCGCTCTACACATCTGGTGTCCGCATGTACTGAAGGCACACCCTACACATCTGGTGTCCGCATATACTGAAGGCCCACCCTACACATCTGGTGTCCGCATGTACTGAAGGCCCGCTCTACACATCTGGTGTCCGCCTATACTGAAGGCCCGCTCTACACATCTGGTGTCCGCATGTACTGAAGGCACACCCTACACATCTGGTGTCCGCATATACTGAAGGCACACCCTACACATCTGGTGTCCGCATATACTGAAGGCCCGCTCTACACATCTGGTGTCCGCCTATACTGAAGGCCCGCTCTACACATCTGGTGTCCGCATGTACTGAAGGCACACCCTACACATCTGGTGTCCGCATATACTGAAGGCACACCCTACACATCTGGTGTCCGCATATACTGAAGGCCCGCTCTACACATCTGGTGTCCGCATATACTGAAGGCCCGCTCTACACATGTGGTGTCCGCATGTACTGAAGGCCCGCCGCACACATCCGGTGCCCACATATACTGAAAGCCCACCCTACACATCTGGTGTCCGCATATACTGAAGGCACACATCTGGTGTCCGCATATACTGAAGGCCCGCCCTACACATCTGGTGTCCGCATATACTGAAGGCCCACCCTACACATCTGGTGTCCGCATATACTGAAGGCCCACTCTACACATCTGGTGTCCGCATATACTGAAGGCCCGCCCTACACATCTGGTGTCCGCATATACTGAAGGCCCGCTCTACACATCTGGTGTCCGCATATACTGAAGGCCCGCTCTACACAAACTAGGTCGACTTATATTGAAGGTAGATCATAAACATCCAGTGTCCGCGTATACTGAAGGCCCGCTCTACACATCTGGTGTCCACATATACTGAAGGCCCGCTCTACACATCTGGTGTCCGCATATACTGAAGGCCCGCTCTACACATCTGGTGTCCGCATATACTGAAGGCCCGCTCTACACATCTGGTGTCCACATATACTGAAGGCCCGCTCTACACATCTGGTGTCCGCATGTACTGAAGGCACACCCTACACATCTGGTGTCCGCATATACTGAAGGCCCACCCTACACATCTGGTGTCCGCATGTACTGAAGGCCCGCTCTACACATCTGGTGTCCGCCTATACTGAAGGCCCGCTCTACACATCTGGTGTCCGCATGTACTGAAGGCACACCCTACACATCTGGTGTCCGCATATACTGAAGGCACACCCTACACATCTGGTGTCCGCATATACTGAAGGCCCGCTCTACACATCTGGTGTCCGCCTATACTGAAGGCCCGCTCTACACATCTGGTGTCCGCATGTACTGAAGGCACACCCTACACATCTGGTGTCCGCATATACTGAAGGCACACCCTACACATCTGGTGTCCGCATATACTGAAGGCCCGCTCTACACATCTGGTGTCCGCATATACTGAAGGCCCGCTCTACACATGTGGTGTCCGCATGTACTGAAGGCCCGCCGCACACATCCGGTGCCCACATATACTGAAAGCCCACCCTACACATCTGGTGTCCGCATATACTGAAGGCACACATCTGGTGTCCGCATATACTGAAGGCCCGCCCTACACATCTGGTGTCCGCATATACTGAAGGCCCACCCTACACATCTGGTGTCCGCATATACTGAAGGCCCACTCTACACATCTGGTGTCCGCATATACTGAAGGCCCGCCCTACACATCTGGTGTCCGCATATACTGAAGGCCCGCTCTACACATCTGGTGTCCGCATATACTGAAGGCCTGCTCTACACATCTGGTGTCCGCATGTACTGAAGGCCCACCCTACACATCTGGTGTCCACATATACTGAAGGCCCGCTCTACACATCTGGTGTCCGCATGTACTGAAGGCCCACCCTACACATCTGGTGTCCGCATATACTGAAGGCCCGCTCTACACATCTGGTGTCCGCATATACTAAAGGCCGCCGCACACATCTGGTGTCCACATATACTGAAGGCCCACCCTACATATCCAGGGTCCACTTATACTGAAGGCCCACCCTACACATCTGGAGTCCGCATATACTGAAGGCCCGTCCTACACATCTGGTGTCCGCATATACTGAAGGCCTGCCCTACACATCTGGTGTCCGCATATACTGAAGGCCCACCCTACACATCTGGTGTCCGCATATACTGAAGGCCCACCCTACACATCTGGTGTCCGCATATACTGAAGGCCCGCTCTACACATCTGGTTTCCGCATATACTGAAGGCCCTCTCTACACATCTGGTGTCCGCATATACTGAAGGCCCACCCTACACATCTGGTGTCCGCATATACTGAAGGCCCACCCTACACATCTGGTGTCCGCATATACTGAAGGGCCGCCCTTCACATCTGATGTCCGCATATACTGAAGGCCCACCCTACACATCTGGTGTCCACATATACGGAAGGCCCGCTCTACACATCTGGTGTCCACATATACTGAAGGCCCGCTCTACACATCTGGTGTTCGCATATACTGAAGGCCCACAATACACATCAGGTTTGGTTCCCAGAACTGGTAGTCAAGAAGTTCTGACTCTTTGCTTTGCCATAATAATGAAGGCCTGGAAGTAGTTTTCATCCAGTGAGGTTTTTTTCCCACATGTATTTACTTTGCAGAAGCACCTCTGGGAGACTGTCATCTATAATGCACCCACTGAGAAGAGGGAGGCCTGCGGGAGGAGGGGGGAAACAGGCAGTAAGAGGCAGAATGAAGGTCAGAAACAAGCAGTAAGAGGCAGAATAAAGGCCGGAAATGGGCAGAAAGAGGCAGAGTAAATGTGAGAAACTAGTAGAAGGTATCCCTTCCGGCACAAAAACAGTCATCCATAGTGCAGGCACCCCGTCACCATGAGCCTGCGTTGGCTCATGGCAGCCCATTAACGCCAGCGCAGGGGGAATGGGCAGGATGTGCCGTATGAGACAGATACAGTGCATTCCTGCCCTTTTCTTTTGCCGTAGGGCAGCGCAGCTGGAAGGCTTAAGGCGCAGCTCTGCATCAAAATATTGTAAATGAGGCACCAAGTCTGAGGCACTTGTACCACAAAGAGACTCCCCAAAACTTCTGCGGGGGAGCCAGTGCTCACTAACCCTGGGCAAAGCACTACGCTACGCTCGAGTAGTTTGCAAAGTTTGCGCAACTTCGCACTACGTCAACTGCACGTAGCACAGTGCAAACATGCGTAGCGTAGTGCAGTGGTCAGTTTTTTGCTTGCTCGCGGTCCTCAACATCAAGTTGGCGACCGCGAGCAAGCAAAATTACATCCCGGTGAGACTTTTTCCTTGTTCGTGATCGCGAGCATGGAAAATAAACTTCCAGGTGAGATTCTCAACGCGGGAAGGTCAGGTTTCTCATTGCGAGTGGTCGTGCATGCTCACGAGCGCTCGCGATGAGAAACTACCAGTCCGTGTTGAGAAAGCTGCCGCTCGAGTAAAAATCTACTCGAGCGGCTGAAAAAAGCAGCTCGCACTGTGCGAGATGCCGTTTTCAATGATTGCACAGTGCCGGATGCTTGTCCGCACTGTGCAATCATTGGAAATTACATCTTGCACAGTGCGAACATGCTACTATGCAGTTCACGTAGTGCTACGCGTAGCTCGGGTATTGCAAAGTGCATTTTGCGTAGCTATGCGTAGCGCTATTTCTCGAACTGTGCCCACCCCTACACTGCTCACTGGGGTCTCCAGCAGTCCACTCTGGACGACCCCACAGATACAGGTGCGGCTTTTACGAGCTCTCCTCGGCTCCACTCAGTGCTTTCTTCCGGCTTTGAACCAGTTTGATGTCGGTCAATGGCGCCCGCGTCTGGTTCGATCTGATATTATCTACTGTCAGATTCCTCATTCTGCACCTCTGAAGGAGCTATGCAACGAGAGGGGCTTCAGTGCACCTCCCTCAGAGCAACAGTGATCCAAAGCAATCAGATGTATAAAGCGCTGTGAATCAGCCGCGAGGGTCTCAAGGCGCTAGGGGAAACAGGTGCCAGGGGGGCCTGTGGTGCCTTCACCGGGTCCACGCCCATCTGTTCCACGAATGCGCAACGGATGATGCTGGCCGTGACCTTTGGGGCAGGATGTGATGTACAATAACTTTAATGACCCTGACCCGCTCTATACGTGGTGACGCACCCCCCTATAGATTAGCCTTCTGCTCAAGCCACGTCACCAGGAGTGACCCGAGGTCGCCGCGTGGACCCCTGGTACCCAGGGCAGTGCCCCCTCCTTACCTGTGCAGGATAGACGCCTCTTCCTTCATCCTGCCAGCAGGGGGGGCGATGGAACAGGACCGCCCCCCCCACCCCCAACCCCAGGAGTGGAAAGCCTGCAGGCAGCTCACTCTTCACGGAAACAAAACACAGGACACAAATCCTGCCCTCGCTGCAGAAATGTAAATGACTCATCCCCGGCGGAGTCACCACCGTCATATTCCAATTAAAATGAAAAAGTGATTACAGGTGACAATAAGTGGCGGCTCGTGTTTACTGCTTGATGGATAGAGTTAGACCCCCGTCCCCGCCGCGGGAATCCTTGCAAACCAGGGCAGCGGAGACGGGAAGCGCCTCTGCGCCACCCGTGCTTTATTCACGCTTGTATAGCGCTTCAAGCCCTGGAGTGTTCTAGCGCTGTAATAAGTGCTGTTACCACAGCCGCACTCCTATGTCCTCAGTTATTGACCTCGAAAGAAGGAGGAGGCGACTAACACAGATAAAACGTCGATCCGCGCCTGTATGAATTGACCATATTTCTCACACAACCCACCATCTGTGCATAAGTGCCATATTTTACCAAAACACATTTTCTATTTACAAAAAAAAAAGTTATTAAAATCTTTGGAGCAGGTCCTCGTGCCAGCGCCCCCTGTGAGGGTCCTCCTGTCCAGCTTGCCGCAGTACGCTTGGACTTGGCCCTCTTGGCAGGGTCATCCCTGAACTTTTTGCCTTCCTCCAATATTCTCTCTGACCTGTTTTTGTTGGTTTAATGACTCTGGGCACTTTACCACTGCTGACCAGTGCTAAAGTCCATATGCTCTCACTACTGTAAATTGCTATATGTGATTGATTTCCATGATTGGTTCATTGGATTTACTGTCAGTCCCCAGTAAAGTGCACCAGGAGTGCCCAGGGCTTGTAAATACAAATGCTGCTGGTGGGCTTGCAGCACTGGTTGTGCCACCCACAGAAGCGGCTAGTAAAATGTGTCTAGGGTCTGCCATTGCAGAACCTGTGTGCAGTCTGGTACTGTCATGCTGACTGGGCAAGTGCACACACTTGCCAGCCCCTAAACCTTCCCCTAACTTCATATTAGTCACCCCTATGGTAGGCCCAAGGGCAGAGTGCATTGTAAGTGTAAGGTAGGACATGCTCTGTTGTGTGTGGCATGTCCTAATAGTGAATTACAGCCACATTCGTTTTTCACTATTGTAAGGCTACCTGTTCTCTTAGGCCAGAATGGGCTGCTGGAATTATTACACTCTATAATCCCAGCAGGCTCAGGGAACATGATAGAAAGTCAAGTTTAGTATGCCTGAACTCAGAATAATAAAATACTTCTTTTAGTAAAGTTTATTTTAATATCCTGTGTTTGCAAATGCTACTTTTAGAAAGTTAGCATTTGCTTGCCTGACCATTTCAGCCCGCCTGTGCTAGGATGTGTATCTTATTTATTTTATTTATTTAAAACATTTATAAAGCGCGACTGTCACCTGGCAGGTATCCTGGCGCTAGTAGCTACTCTTGTGGTTTATTGACGGGGGTGGACTGGGACTGGCCGGTTTTACAGGGACAAGGGAAAGAGCCATGTTTTGATACGTTTCCTGAATGGGAGGAGATGAGGGATATGGCGAATGTCGACAGGTAGACTGTTCCATAGTTTGGCTGCAGCTACTCTGAACGATCTTCCTCCCATCCAGGCCTTCTTATATCTGGGCACTCTCGAGAGGCAGGCAGTTGTAGACCTGAGTGTTCTGGTGGGGGTATACCAAGAGAACAGACGTTGAAGAGGCCCGGGTCCTATTCCATGTAGTGCCTTGAAGACCAGGCAAAGGGCCTTGAAGGCAATGCGTTGCCTCAAGGGCAGCCAATGCAACTCGGCCAATGCAGCAGTGGCCGAGGATCTCCTAGTCCATCCCAAAGCCAGTTTGGCTGCTGCCGACTGGACTCGTTGGAGTCTGTCCAGTAGAATCGCAGGAGATTCAAGCAGCAAGGCGTTGCAGTAGTCAAGGCGACTAAGAATAGTACACCTGACTACTAGTGCTCTGGCGGAGGATGGAAGAAGAGGCAAGACTTTGCGCAGTGAGCGCATAAGGCCGGCACAGGTTGCGACTGTTCTTGAGACCTGTGTTTCCATGCTTAATTGATGGTTGAGCATGACGCCCAGGTTGCGGACGGTGGTGACTGGTGGGGGGTTATTAGGGTTTTCCGGGGGCCAGAACTCAGCGGGCAGAGGCGGGGTATACGACTTGCAGGGCAATACATCACCTCGGTCTTCGAGGAGTTGAACTGAAGTGAGTTCCGGTGCAGCCAGCATGCCGTGTTCTCGTAGGCAGTCATGGAAGGCTTGCAAGGAAATGGAATCTTCGCCTTCCCACGAGAGAAGGAGCTGTGTGTCGTCCGCATAGTTTACTGTGGTCATGTTGTGTGACTTGATTAACGTGACCAGAGGTTTTAAGTAAACGTTAAAAAGGATCGGACTGATAGATGAGCCCTGGGGGACACCGTGAGGGACCGGGGAGAAGGCTGATTGGAAGGGGGGGAGGGAGACAGCCTGTTTTCTGTCGCTTAGGTATGAGTGAAACCAGATCAAGGCCGTGCCGTCGATCCCAGCCGCTCTCAACCGCTGGAGCAGGACCCTATGATTGACAGTATCGAATGCGGCAGACAAGTCAAGTAAAATGAGGGCCACAGCTTGACCCCTGTCTGCGCGCATTCGAAGCTCCTCCATGGCCGTGAGCACCGCGGTTTCAGTGCCATGGGCTGGGCGAAACCCAAATTGGAATTCGTCCAAAAAGTGGTGTTGCTCGAGGTGGGTAGAGAGACATTTACTAACCCAGCGTTCGAGCACCTTCACTGGGAAAGGCAGGAGTGATATGGGGCGGAAGTTGGACAGACAATCTGGGTTTAGCGTGGGTTTCTTTAGCAGCGGGGTTATAAGCGCTTGCTTCCAGGAGCGGGGAACGACGCCGCAGC
The DNA here is from genome assembly GCF_964261635.1 of Lissotriton helveticus. NCBI lineage: Eukaryota > Metazoa > Chordata > Amphibia > Caudata > Salamandridae > Lissotriton > Lissotriton helveticus. The sequence continues at coordinate 479,813,726 of NC_136062.1, forward strand.
TCAGGGATTGATTACAAATCAACCGGAGGGTGTGAAATAGTTGGTGCCCGCAGGTTTTCCATATTTTCGGTGGCAAAGGGTCAAGGGGGGATCCGGAAGTGATGCCTTGTGCGACTATTTCAAATTCTGCTTGAGAAATAAGAGGGAAGTCCAACAGTTTATTCGTGGGAGGGCAGGTTGGCCTCAGAGGTTCAGGGTTAGTGAGGTTGGTTTCGGGGAGGGTGGAGAGAGTGGAAGACGGGGGCGTTGCTAGGTTATTGATGATAGTCTCAATTTTATCAGTAAAAAACTGAGCGAGGCTATCACAAAGGGACTGGGAAGGGGGGATGGAGTTTTTGACGCAGTCAGGGTGTAAGATATTGTCCAGAATCTGGAATATGCTTTTTGGACTGTTGGCCGCGTTGGTGATGGTGGAACAGTAGTAATTTGCTTTGCTCTCTGCAATAGCGGACTTGTAGTCGCGGAGTGCCTTCTTCCAGAGGGTTTTGTTATTGTTACAGTATCCGTTTCTCCACTTTCTCTCAGCTTGTTTGCAGGCTGATTTGAGGGTTTTCAAAGAATCGTTATACCAGGGAGCCGGGGCTCTACCTTTCGGTTTACAGAGTTTAAGAGGGGCAGCAGAGTCCGCAAGGGAGGTGATTCTCGAGCTAAAGGACCTGTAGTTATCTTCCACTGAGTTGGTGATAGTGAAACTGTCTTCCACCTCGAAGATTCTGGTAGAGGTGCTAAGTTTTTCTAGTGCTTTCCAGTTTCGGTACGAAAACTGTGGGGGCGGGTGGGATTTGGTTTTGCTTGTTGTGGCATTATTAATATAGAGTTTGATGAGCGAGTGGTCTGTCCAACTCATAGGCAGGATGTCACCTACTTGGGTCAAACCTGGGCTCGAGAAGATAAGATCGAGTCGGTTGCCTGCAGAATGAGTGGGGTCCTTTATCAGTTGTTGGAGGCCTACACTGTCACAGGACAACCGAAGGTTGTCTAGTCCTGCGTCTAGGCTGCCGTTTGGCCAGAGGTTAAAATCTCCTAGAAGTACTAGTTTACTGTGAGAGGTTGCCATGTTGGTGATAATCGTGAGGAGGGCTTGCTGTTGCGAGAGGGAGAAGGCCCCAGGTGGGCGGTAGCAGATGATTACTGTAAAGGTATCTCCTTGATGGCAGTTTATAGACAGACCTAGGAGCTCGATTCCAGGTGTCGGGTCTATGTCTAGGATGTTCGTTTGCCACGAGGCTTTGAAGATGGCACCAACTCCGCCGCCGCGGCCTTTGGGTCTAGGAAGGTGGAGAATGTTAAAGTTTAGCGGACAGGCGGCTGCTAGATCGGTCTCGCAGTTTGCATGTGTCCAGGTCTCAGTTATGAAGAGTACATCTAGATGATGAGACTCGATAAGAAGATTGATTTCGGTGGCATGTTTTGGTAAGGATCTAACGTTCAAAAGGCCTCCTACAATTAGGTCCTTTAATGTAAAGTCAGTTAATGGGAAGGCCGTCTCTTCGAAGGAGAGCTTACCTTCATGCGCATACCCTCGAAGGTCGAGCAACACATCCCGAGTGGAGCCGGGGGATAATGGGCTGTGCCGAACAGGGCTTGTAGCGCTCGGCGGGTCCTCGTCGCGGACGAGCGCAGACGAGCTTGCCTTAAGCAATCGGCGTGCCCGCTGCGCTCGTCCGCTGCGCTTCCGATATTGACACATGGTTTATAGTGGTAACGGGTAACGTAGGTGGGGGTGTGGCCAACAAGAAGTGGGCGTGGCTGTCGTCTCCCTTCGGCGTTCAATGGCGCCAAGAAACGAGTGGTTTCTGAATCCCAGCAGCTGAGAATCCGCTGTTAAGGGATCAGAGAATGTGCAATCAGGCAAGTATTCTAAAGCAAAATACAGTACACAGCAAGTTTTAAAACAGTTAAAATTACACCTCCCGGCTTTTCGCCTCAGGAGTAGCAGCAATGGAGCAGCGCTCGAGTGCAACGCGCTCTATTTATGTCTGCGGAGGGGGCGTGGCCAACAATAAGTGGGCGTGGCTGTCGTCTCCCTTCGGCGTTCAATGGCGCCAAGAAACGAGTGGTTTCTGAATCCCAGCAGCTGAGAATCCGCTGTTAAGGGATCAGAGAATGTGCAATCAGGCAAGTATTCTAATACAGTACACAGCAAGTTTTAAAACAGTTAAAATTACACCTCCCGGCTTTTCGCCTCAGGAGTAGCAGCAATGGAGTCTGCTGTCTGGTTTCTGTGAGTGTCAGGGCTGGGGGATTCCAGGAGACAGTCTGGGCTGCCAGGTGGTGAATAGAGAGATTACCCCCAGGATAGGTGGGAGGCGTACCTCTTGACTCTGAATAGGGCTGTGCTCTGCCACCACAATGCTGGCTCTACCTCCTGCGGAGCGTCTGATGTCTCTGCCCTGCACCCTGAAAGAAGAAGCCAGAGTCTCCAAAACAAAGTGCTCCAAAACTGGGCTGAACCAGGCTCAGACCCCCTGGCCTGCAAGAACAAAGGATTTTCAGTATAAATGTAGGAGCCCTGCTCCTAAGAAATTAGATCCTGTTTACGCCAATAAGAAACTCTGCCCAAAGAGAAGGACCTGGGAAAGCTGCATGGAGGACTACTGTCTCTAGCCTGAGAGACTGGCCTGTGGTGGGTGCCTTGCTGCAAGAAGGAGAGAGGAGAAAAGACTGAAAGACTTTTTATCTACTTGTGCATCTTTGTAAGCAATCTCCAAGGGCTTTCTGGTGAACTTGCCCCCTGAACTGCGCCCCAGGAATATTGGGTGCTACCCCCCTGTCTTTGCAGCGCTGCCCACGGAAGACGGAGTGTGCTGTGTACCGCCATCGCGCACTCTGAAGAGTGTGGGTAACCCCCCTGTCCTGCTAAACGCACCGTGACGTCTGCCGCCGAGCCGTACCTCACAAAGCCAAGTACAGGACCTGTCCGGGCTAAGCAACATGACTCTGTGGCCCCCGAGCAATGGAGTGCAAAGTAAAGTCGAACTTCGCCTCAACTCGCCCCCGTGCGACATCCTGCTGGAAGCGCCTTGTCGCTGACACCGCATCAAGCCGCTGTGACCCTCACCTTCAGGACTGGGACAGACGCCGAGGTCAAGAGCTGCCCACAACATATCGCGGCCCTCCGAGTGCGGAACCTACTGAGCCATCGAGCGGTAGCGCGCGAAGAAGGAGGGCAGCACCGCGATGTGGATGTCAGATCTACGCCTGTTTTGTCCGCACCGAATCTCCAAGCACAAAGGTACTGTAAAACGGCATCGCCGTACGAGTCGCACTCCCACACTACGACTCGCACCTCCTGTACGCACTAAGCTCCCTGGTACGCTTCGAATTGTGCGCTGAGCCCCGCTCTCATCTTGCAACGCTGGTGTCCTAACCCTGAGGTAGGGGCCGCACAAGCATCGTACGAAGCGTACTCCTTGTTCGCATTGGTGGCGTCGTACGCGTTTAACGCGAGGCGCGTGAGCTTTAGCGAGGCCTTCCCCTTGGTGATCGTACAGAGTGTACAGGAGCGCTACGAAGCGCTCAGGCCTCAGCGAACAGCGCGATAACGCCATAAACAGTGCCTGAAGTACAGTGAAGCGGGTTTTAGAAGTATTTAACCCCTTCCAAACCCTGAACATTGCAACAAAGGCCTACATCTTGCTTTTGAACATCGTGGCATCATTTTGAAAGTAACTGGAACCATTTCTGAAGTACTCAGCCTGTATCTAAAGCCTGCTTGAACGTTTTAAATATAAAGATTATATTTTTACAGAACAACAGTCTTGTGTCCCTGTGTGGTGGGTTAATAGGTTACTGTGTGTGTTATAACAAATGCTTAACCGTATGTACTCTGGGGATTAGCCTTGTCTGCTCGCACCACGCCACCTAGAGGTGGCCTGGTGCGAGCCACGCCACCTCTAGGTGGCGTGGCTCGCACGCCACCTAGAGGGTGAGCAGGGGTTATTTCTAGGAGTAGTCCTTTTACCCTGACTAGAGGAGAGGGTCCCTGTTTGTCACAAGTGCATACCTGTGCCAACCAGAGACCCCCTATTCTAACAGCTACCCTCGGCCGTCCTCAGTTTGTGCCTCCTCTGCTTGCGTTCTGCTCGTTTTTCTGCCTCTTTCTGCTCGCTCCTGCCCTTTATTCTGCCTTTTCTGCCCAATTCTGCCCTTTATTTTGCCTCTTTCTGTTTGTTGGTGACCTTTATTCTGCCTCTTCCTGCTCATTTCTCACCTTTATTCTGACTCTTTCTGCTCGCTCCTGCCCTTTATTCTGCCTTTTCTGCCCATCCCTGCCCTTTATTCTGCCCCTTTCTGCTCATTGCAAACCTTTATTCTCCCTCTTTCTGCTCATTACTCACATTTATTCTGCCTCTTTCTGCCCATTGGCGGCCTTTATTCTGCCTCTTTCGGCTCATTGGCGACCCTTATTCTGCTACTTTCTTCTAGTTTCTCACATATATTCTGCCTCTTTCGGCTCATTTCTGGCTTTTATACTGCATCTTTCTGCTCATTTCTGGCTTTTATTCTGCCTCTTTCTGCTTGTTTCTGACTTTCATTCTGCCTCTTTCTTCTAGTTTCTCATATTTATTCAGCCACTTTCTGCTCATTTATGACCTTTATTCAGCCTCTTTCTGCTCATTTCTCATCTTTATTCTGCCTCTTTCTTCTAGTTTCTCATATTTATTCTGCCTCTTTCTGCTCATTTCTCACCTTCATTCTGCCTCTTTCTTCTAGTTTCTCATATTTATTCAGCCTCTTTCTGCCCATTTCTGGCCTTTTTCTGCCTCTTTCTGCTTGCTCATGTCCTTTATTCTGCTTCTTTATATTCGTTGGAGACCTTTATTCTGCCTCTTTCTGCTCGTTTGCGACCCTTATTCTGTCTCTTTCTGCTCAATTCTCACATTTATTCTGCCTCTTTATGCTCATTTCTCACCTTTATTCTGCCTCTTTCTGCTCGCTACTGCCCTTTATTCTACCTTTTCTGCCCATTTCTGTCCCTTATTATGCCTGTTTCTGTTCATTGCTAACCTTTATTCTGTCTCTTTCTCCTCGTTGTTGACCGTTATTCTTCTTCTTTCTGCTCATTGCCCCCAGGACCTACTTAATGGAGGCACAGCTAGAAGACCTTCTCAAGCTTCGACCAAACTGGCACATTGTACCCACTTCTGAGGACTAAGCCGATGCCTATGGAGAGCACGGTGTGCACAATCAACGCAATTATTCGACCAACAATGACATATGCTTCAGCGGTGTGGAGCGGCGGCCAGCCGAGGTATCAGAAAGACCTGCCGACACAACAGAGCACAGCCGTACGGATCGCAGCAGGTGCTCGTTGCTTCACAAGAACAGCGGCCTCCGCAGGGATCTAGGCATTGAGATATTGGACGACCATCTCCGCAAACTCAACCAAAATATCTACAAAGGACTAGATCAAAAGGAAAACCCACTGATCGAAAAACGTGCTGACATTTCTGCAAACCCATTTGACTGCTATACGCGGTCCCTCACAGCGCTGACCGTGTGAACCAACTTCACCTGCGACAAAGTGTCACAAATCAAAAATAAGAAAACAGAACAGTGACTTAAAACATTCTAAATGATTGTGAAGTAATGAGGCCGCCACCTCGGTATCCACAACAGACCACTGTCAGACGCAATCTGGCAGCCAGAGATGAAGATGACAGGACCTGATCAATTAATTAAATAAGTAGATCCTCGTGGCGGCTCCGGACAACAAACTAAGAACAAGGGGAGGACAGGGGGGACCCTCAGACGCTGGGCAGGAACGGGCCGGGGCAGGAGGAGGAGAGAGCGAGAGAGGAGAGGGAAGAGGAAGAAAGAAAAGTGTAGATGAGTGAGGGATGAAAGAAGGAGGGGGAATGTGGGAGCAGAGCTCTGCCTTGAGCCACCTTTGACCTTTTCATTGCTGTGTTTAGATTTTGACAAAGTGAGATCTTTGCTCAGATTTTGTAAACATTTGAAATATTGGGCTCAGAAAAAGCTTTATTTTACAGAAGAAAACAATACAGTAAAGGGCTTTATTTAGAGGTGGGTTGTTAAAGAACATAGTTCAAGATTTGGGACTAGATGTAGGTAAATCGGATTTACCGATTCTAAAATACCGAATTTTACCGTTTCGGTATTTTAGAATCGGTAAATACTATGTGGGTAATTATTTGGTAAAAATTACCGAATCGTTAAGATTCGGTATTTACCGAATCGGTATTTACCGATTCGCTAATTGCCATTCATTCCTATGGGCCTCGAGGCCAATAGGAATGAATGGCAATTACCGAATCGGTAAATACCGATTCAGTAAAATAGGGAAAGGGTCAAGGGTGGCAGGGTGTCATTTTGACACCCTGTTGCACCCCTGAATCGTGCTTGTGTGCAGATGTGGCACACATACATGCTCTAAGGGCATGTATGTCTGGCACATGGCACAGTTGAAAAAAGCACAAAATTGCTTTTTCAAAGGTATTCGTTATTTACCACCATCTTATAGTTGGTGGTAAATAACGAATCCTTAAAGCACAGGAGCCCTGTTTAAAGTGCTTCCTACATCTCATTTACCGAATCGGTAAATGATGATTCGGTCAATAGCGAATCGGTAAATTTGCCACCTACATCAGAAAAGCCCATTACCAGTCGGTAACGGCCGATTGCGGCCGTTACCGACCGGTAATAGCCTTCCCTTATCTGGCCCTTGGTTCGCTCTGCCCTGCACTCGGTCCGCCTCATTATAAGTCAGGAGAGTCTGGACTCAGGGTGGTGGGGCAGCTTCTCACTCTGCCATCCTGAAGAAGGGCAGACCCTGTACCCATGGAAATCTCACTGGAGAGGCCAACCTCTCTTGGCCCTCATTACGAGTGGCCCTGGAATTGGGCCGGGTTTTCCCCATACCTGGAGTAACCAATATCAGGGGTATTGTTTACGTGTGGGGGTGAGGAAAATACAGCCCTTTATCATCTGCACTGTGGGGTCCACCAAGAACAGAGAATCATTTGGGGAAACAGGTCATTGTGGGCGTCATTCCCTCGAGTTTCTCATTTTCCCTGGACGTTAATGTAAAGATTTCTGTTCTTTTCAGCAGCTGAAATCTCCGGGTGAAAGAAACGATATCCGAGGTGTATCCACTGATCAATATCCCGAAGGGGGTCAGTAACTGCTGTTATCGGCCCTATCAGAATGAAGAGGTCCCTCCTAATGAGGGCCTTTGAGCGCCTGCTCCGTCCCATTCTCCTCGTTCCGCCTCCCCTGGGAGGGCGCAGCATTTTGACGCATTCCGGCCACTCACGGTAAATTTGGGAATGCGCCGAAATCCATGGGTGGATGCGTGGGACACCCACACTCCACCCATGGAGCGCCCCCTGCGGCAGAGTAACGCAGGGCAGTGATTCGAAGTGCGTTGCGTTGAATGATCAAACCCTGTAGGATCTCCACACAAGGTGGCTCGATACATCTGACATTAGTGTGGCGTTGCCCCGTGCGCCCTCTTGGGCGATGCAGCCTTATGATAAATGTGCCCCCAGCTTTGGTAAGGTCGCTGTGACTGGGGTGCCTGTCATCAGCAGGTCTGATGACATTTAAGTAAACCCGAAACTCCTCGATGTAATTCGAATAAAATAGACATAATTTGCAACAGAAATCGACGTTATGTGCCCGAAAGAGCCAGGCTGGTGCCCGCCATGAAATAAACCACACTTGGCACCTGTGAGGTTTCGTTCAGCTGCATGGCCAGTGGGCCAGTAAAGGGCCTCTTTCAGCATGAATCCGAAGGGGGCCATTAACAGGAGTTAAGAACCGCGGCGGAATCTATGAAACTTCAGCTGCTCCACACATTCGGTGCGTTTCACTTGGGTATTTGTCTGTTAAAAACTAAAATGCCCAGGTGAAATGTTGGTACTAAACGGGGAATCCCGGGGAAACAGGTGGGCATTACCAAGTCCCCCTGTAATTCATAATTTCTGTGAGCATCGCAGAATAGGCCTTGAAATGGTCATTAGTGCCTTCTCTCGACACCTCGAGGTTGCCAGTACTGATGTACTGGCAGGAGGCATCCTGGGCACACAGAACATGGTCATAAGAGTTACATCTATTTTTAATGTCTACAGGGAATATGACACATAAATAGCGACCGTTCCGCGCAAACAGTTTCTGAAAAAACACAGTTCCAAGTGCAGGAGTGCGTGGGCCGGAATGCCACCCGGAGCCAGTGCCAGGGATCAGGCTTGTGGACGCACCCTGCCCTCGCCTCGTGGGTCTTTGTTGTACCATCCTCAGTGTCCCGGGTATGCCAGCCCCTCGCCCCCTGCGGACTGTGCCCCAGGGCGGCTTGGGTTTCCTCCTGGAGGGCGTTTCCCCCGGCACTTCGGGATCAGCTGGTCCCATACGGGGCAGGGTCGGCGCTGATTTTCATGGGTGGCCTCGATGCAGAGTGGGTGACAATCAACAAGTTTCAGACTATAACTGGACTTTTCTGAATAAATGCCACACACACGTTTTATTACCAGAAGAGCGGCTTGTATCCTGGCGAGTGCAACAATGAACATATTTTTATTTACATAATATTACTTTGGGTAGTAGAAATGACAGCATGAATACCCTGGCACACCTCTGCTTCCCTAGGAGATGACATTATTGATTGTTATTAAATATAACGTTGAATACACCTTTTTTATTCACATCTGGCCTTCTGTTGCCACATCATTCCCGTGGCCTTGACTGGGAGCTGCTGTCTGCGCGCGGATCTGTGCAGCAGGCGCACAGCCCGCCTCAGCTGCCTCACTGCACACTGCTCTCTGGGGCTAGACGGTGTTGAGAGGAAGGATGCTTGGTTTGCGGAGACCCCCCACCCTGCCACCCCACCCCTCGCCGAGTCTAATCCTCCGAATCAGAGGGGCCCCCGCCGGACGCAGCCTCTTCCTCGGCTGCGCTTTCCTCCGCCTCGGCGGCTCCATCACTCGCCTCCTCCAGAGCCGGCCGAGGAGAGGGGGGGGGGGGGGGCCTCATCTGTCACAGGGGCCGGGGGGATAAAAATAACCGCGGCCAGCAGGTAGGGCCTCGCCCCCCACTCGCGCCGCTCCTGGAGATGAGGCTTCTGAGCTGTCCACTACGCCAGTCCCCGAGACCCGTGACTGTGGCTAATGCAGAAGAAACGGGCCGTGGGCGACTCCCGGGGGGGGCCCAGGGACTGAGCGGGCGACCCCGCCCCCCAGGACTACTGCCACTGCAGCCTGGAGGGCCAGCGAGCCTGAGACTCGGGGCCCCTGCGTGGGGCCCCGGGGGCGGAGAGTCGCGCAGAGGAGGGCTTGTGCCTGTAGCAATGGGTCCTTGTTGGATGGAGGGGCGGGGCTCGGGACCAGAGCCCTTACAAGAGTGACGTGGGCATAATGCATCCCTTGAAAATGAGCCCACCCCCTTCAGTAGAGTACAGAGGCCCCCCCTGGCCCCTGTGGCCCGGTGCCACTGTACTTGTGGCAACATTGATAGCCACACCACGGTTGGGGTGAAACCACCTGGACAACTCTCTGACCACCTAAAACACCGCAAACTCCTGGACAACTCGCAATCAAGATTCCGGAACAGCAATAGCACGAAACAGCCCTCATCGCTGCCGCAGACGACATACGCACCATCCTCGACCGCGGACAGCACGAAACAGCCCTCATCGCTGCCGCAGACGACATACGCACCATCCTCGACCGAGGATAGCACGAAACAGCACGAAACAGCCCTCATCACTGCCACCAATGACATACGCACCATCCTCGACCGAGGATAGCACGAAACAGCACGAAACAGCCCTCATCACTGCCACCAATGACATACGCACCATCCTCGACCAAGGACAGCACGAGACAGCCTTCATCGCTGCCACAGATGACATACGCACCATCCTCAACCGAGTACAGCACGAGACAGCCCTCATCACTGCCACTAATGACATACGCACCATACTCGACCAAGGACAGCACGAGACAGCCTTCATCGCTGCCACAGACGACATACGCACCATCCTCAACCGAGTACAGCACGAGACAGCCCTCATCACTGCCACTAATGACATACGCACCATACTCGACCGAGGACAGCACGAGACAGCCTTCATCGCTGCCGCAGACGACATGCGCACCATCCTCGACCAAGGACAGCACGAAACAGCCCTCATCGCTGCCACCAATGACATACGCACCATCCTCGACCGAGGACAGCACGAACCAGCCGTCATAGCTGACACCAACGACAAACGCACCATCCTCTACCGACGACAACACGAAACACCCCTCATCGCTGCTATCAATGACATACGCACCATCCTCGACGGAGGACAGCACGAGACAGCCTTCATCGCTGCAACCAACGACATACGCACCATCCTCGACCAAGGACAGCACGAAACAGCCCTCACCGCTGCCACAGATGACATTCACGCCATCTTCGACCGAGGACAGCACGAAACAGCCCTCATCGATGCCACCAACGACATACGCACCATCCTCGACCAAGGACAGCACGAAACAGCCCTCATCGATGCCACCAACGACATACGCACCATCCTCGACCAAGGACAGCACGAAACAGCCCTCATCGCTGCCGCAGACATGTGTACCATCCTCAACCGAGGACAGCATGAAATAGCCCTCATCGCTGCCGCAGACGACATACGCACCATCCTCGACCGAGGACAGCACGAAACAGCCCTCATCGCTGCCACCAATGACATACGCACCATCCTCGACCGAGGACAGCACGAAACAGCCCTCATCGCTGCTGCCGCCGACATACGCACCACCCTCGACCGAGGACAGCCCAAAACAGCCCTCATCGCTGCCGCAAATGACATACGCACCATCCTCGACCGAGGACAGCACGAAACAGCCCTCATCGCTGCCAACAACGACATATGCATCATCCTCGACCGAGGACAGCTCGAAACAGCCCTCATCGCTGCCACCAACAACATATGCACCATCCTCGACTGAGGATAAGCTCGAAACAGCCATCATCGCTGCCACAGACAACATGTGCACTATCCTCGACCGAGGACAGCACGAAACAGCCCTCATCACTGCCACCAACGACATACGCATCATCCTCGACCGAGGACAGCACGAAACAGCCATCATCGCTGCCGCAGACGACATACGCACCATCCTCGACCAAGGACAGCACGAAACAGCCCTCATCGCTGCCGCAGACGAAATGCGCACCATCCTTGACCGAGGACAGACCACGCCCTCACCCTCCTCAACCTCTCTGCCGCTTTCTACACGTCTCCCACCACGCACTCATGGCCAGACTATACACAGCAGAAACACAAGGACCAGCACTCAAAGGGAAAGCTTCATTCCTCTCCGAAAGAACACCACGTGCCAAGCTCAAGCCATTCACATCAGAACCAAGGACCTCAGGTTCATCACTGAGCCCTACTCTTTTCAACATGTACATAACTACGCTGACACAAACATCAGCGGATCCCACAGAATCAACATCATCGCCTACAACGACGCACCCAGGGCTGGACTGGCCATAGCTGGCACTGGGCATATCTTAGACGATGTAGGGGCTGACTTTGGACCGATGGGGGCCATTTTTTGTTACTGTGGGCCGGTTTTGTAGCATCTCTGCAAAATATTGGCCCACTGCAGCAAAAGCGGCAGTGGTGAGACAGATAGGAGTGGTGGTGTTTTCAACTAGCACACCCCTCCCACCCCCGGGGCCGGCCTAGCTGTTTGGCAGTGCCAATTTCGGTTGCCTGTCCTGCTGTGCCCTCGTTTTTTCCCTTTCATTCGACATCACAACCACCAAGAAACATGTCAAACAATGCTTGACTGGTGTAACCAAAAGAAAGAATAGTGCCTCAAGCTCAATACCGACAAAACTGATGCGCTCTTCATCAGGAATTCGTATAGGCCTGGGCGTAGTTTGCAGAGTTTTGCTAAGCGCAACTCTGCGATGTTACAATAAAACTCAGCGAAGTTCCGCGAATGGCGGAGTGCAGTGCAAACTGCAGTTTGTGCTGGTATTTTTGCTGCTCGGGTAGAAATTCTATGCGATCGCCAGCTCGCGCTCGTGAACTTATCATTCGCGATCGCGAGCGGGGATGAAACTCCGCTGCACATCGCAAAGCGGAGTTTTCTGCACTCTGTGAGCTCCGCAGAGTACGGAGTGCAGAAAACTCAGCAATCTCCGCGAAAGGAGCAAAGTTCACTGCCCAGACCTAGAATAAGAGCTCAGCATGGGCCTCGACCTGCTGGCCCACTGATCTTGGACCCACACCTAGACAAACCAACCTCTTTAGAAACCTAAGCCTCATTCTGGACATCAATCTCACCATGAAGTCCTAGGTCAACACCGTCACCTCCATATGCCCCCACATCCTCCGCATGATATGCAAAATCTTCAAGTGGCTCCCTTTGGACAACAGACGTGCCATCATGCTGGCCATAATCACAAGCAACCTGGACCATCGCAACACACTCTACATCGGCATGCCAACACATCCCCTTCACAGACTTCAAACCATCCAAAACGCTGTTGCCAAACTTTTCCTCGACCTCCCACGCCAAACCCATACCACCCCACTCCTCCGAGAGCTTCACGGGCTCCCCATCCAGAAACACTGTCAGTTCAAACTTCTCTCACACAGGCAGCCAAGTCACTACAGAGCACGGGACCCGCATACCTCAATCACCGACCTCACTTCCACCAACCCACCTGACAACTACGCTTAGCATCCCTCTCACTCGCACACACACACACACCCCGCATCCACAGAAGCAGAATGGGAAGTTGGCCATTCTCCTACCAAGCCGCCAAATCCTGAAACAACCTCCCCCAACACATCAGGGCCTCCTCCTCACTTCTTCATTCTGCTAGAAGCTGGAGACCTGGAGACTGCCTCTCCTCAGGTTGAGCCTCACCACACACCTACACTCACCTATTCAGCACTGGGATACCCTAATGGGTGACAATTAACACTCTATAAATCCGCTTTACATTACATACGTGTCAGACTGACTTTGCCTTATCAATGCAGCCAGATCAGAAATTCAGTTCTCTGTAATTTGGCTGGGAGCTCTGCCCATTTCTTCCCTCACTTTATGGTTTGTGCTATTTATCTAGTACAAACCTGGCTGAAAGGTAACGCGGTGCATGGTGGAAGGCAGGGAACCAATCAGAGAGTGGATGAAGGTAGAGAGGATGGGTTCCAAGAAGGGAGGTGGACTCGATGATGATGTATGTGTTCTTTAAAGAGGTGTCTTCAGCTCTTTTCTCAATCAGCAAAAGACACACAGTTCTGTGATGAGGAGTGAAACCCCAAAACCGGTCCTATGATGCTCGTTTCTAGTCCAGGGAGGGCCTGACTTGGCAGTTCGGGCTGGACTGTTCCCATGAGGCACAGGGTCAAGACTGGTTTGCATATGTCCAGGTCTAAGCTGGGGTGGCACGGTGATTAAAAGAAGGATGGATTTAACCCAGATCTCTTGACTAGGGCTGAATGTTTTGATTTGTTCTGCATTCCGTCCATCAATTGTGTGTCTTTTGCTTCCTCGCCCTAAGTGCGGTGGATATGCCCAGAAATGGGTCCCAAACTCACTGTGCCACTGGATTGAAGCTATCCTAGCTGATGAGGGGTGAAACCCTGAAACCAGTCCTAGAGTGCTTGTTTCCGGTCCAGGTAGGAGCTGGCTTGGCAGTTCGGGCTGGACTGTTCCCATGAGGCACAGGGTCAAGACTGATTTGCACTTGGCCAGATCTAAACTAGGTGGCATGGTCAGCAAAAGAATGATGGATTTAACCCAGATCTCTTGACTGTGGGTGAATGTTTTGATTTGTTCTGCATTCCGTCTATCAATTGTGTGTCTTTTGCTTTTCTTGATCATAGCAGAGTTGTGGCAGTTCTGATGGAGACAGGATTGTCATTCTAGACCCTGAGTGTGTAGGTGAAAGTCTGTTGCACAGAGTGTTCTTCGTGTATTTCTTTGTCTCTAGTCTCATGGTCCATTGGGTGTGGCTGTGTGAAGAGCCACTAGAGATGGAAGTCATGGTAGCCATATAGGCAGATGTGCTGGTTCTGATGGTATTGTAGATGATACGGATGGCCTTTCAGGTGGCACTGCCAGCAAGCGGTACAGTGTGGAATCTAGGCTGCTGAGATCGGTGATTCCATCATCCAGGTGATAGAGAACGAGCTTTTGAACAGCAGTTCTGACCTCTCTTTCTGTGAGGGGGAGTTTCACCTTGTTTTATAGGGAGAGCTCTGGGGTGGGTTCAATGCGGTTGATGCCATGGGTGGGTCCGAATAACTTGGCATTGGGTGAAAGTGGAGCTTTGACTCAGTCCAGGTTCTATCATGGAGCCAGATTTGGAATAGATGTTGCTTGTTGTTGGCGAATAGGTGGAGTTTAGCTTTGGTGAGTTAAGTTTCAGGTGGGACACCCAGCTCTGAAAAAGATGCAGAAAGCTCTTGGAGCATTGGACATCTGCAGCAGAGGAGACATTCTTACAGTGCTGTGTATCACTGACATATTGGTAGATTTTGATGCTGCTTTTGGGTAGTCAAGTTCTAAGGTTTTCCAAGGAAAGGTTGAAGATGACGGGACATAGCGGATTCCGTGGTGACTCTGCAGGAGATGGGGAACTTATTTTATCTTCTTGTGCATGTGAACAAACTGGTGTTGGTTGGAAAGACGGAAGAACCAGTGGAGAACATAACCATGGAGTCCTTTTAATGGGATGGTTGATGCGTTGAAGGTGCCTGATAGGTCTGCCAATATCAGGAAGCCGACATCTCATGTCTTTTGAGAAGTATGCCCATGTATCTATTGACCAGGCATGGAATGTGAATAACTCTTACCCAGCCCTTCTAGACCTGTGGCCCAGTCAGGAAATTTTCCAGATTGGATTAAGGGGGCATTTTAATCCAAGCAGAAGGTACAAAAGTCCATTGGAGCGATGAAGGCCCAACCTCTGCCTGTGGTGGACAGCCTGATATTGGTTCAGAAGAGTGTGCCGACCGCCTCACGTTCCATCACTGCTGCTGAACATGCAATAATCATGCATGCTTGCAACATGTAATAGCCTGAGACACAGAATGTAACTCTGTTGTCCAGAGATTCATCAAAAGTGACCCTTCCTTTTAAGAATGACTGCTGCCATCTCCCAGCTGTCAGTGGTCGCTGCGTTTTGATTCTTAAGGAAGGGCAGCCATTTTCATGTTTCCTTCAGGTGAAAATGGTTAGCGGCCCCCTTCTTCAAAATGGCCAAGCAGGTTCCTTTTCAAATGAGTTGTTTGAGTCATGCATGTGAGAAAGGGATGATTAATTCATGTATGCGGAGGAATGCACATGGAGTGCATGAACATGCACGTCTGCCTGTACAGGGACAGATTTGCATCTTGGTACAAGTGTAAAAGTGAACATTTGAGGAACAGAGGGGCCTATTAGTAACAACTTGCGATAACTTTTGAAAACCTCGCTTAGCGTGAATTTTTTTATCACTTCCTATTGCTGGATTTTATCACGGAGATAACGCAGTATTACCAACGTTTATCTCCAATGCGATATAAAATCCAGCGATAGCAGCAAAACCCATGTTAAACGTGAGATTTCCAGCGATAAAAATCCTATCGCTAAGGAAAATCTTGCTAATAGGCAGGTGGAGACTTAGCCGTAGAATCCACCTCCCGTTGACTAATATGGCTAAGTCAGGTTTTTACTAAGTATGGGCGGAAAATCCGTTCCGCTCGCGGATTTTCGGCAAATTCGCAATCCGCGAGATTCGCGAATTTCCCGCAAAATCCATGAGCGGAACGGATTGGGTCAAAAGTTGAAGCTGACTTTTGTAACTATTTTAGAATGGCGCCGGCAAGCTGCCAGCAAGCTGCCAGAGCCATTCTAAAATAGTTACAAAAGTCAGCTTCAACAGGAAGCACTAATAGATAAAGTAAAGCAGGTGCTCAAGTTTCAAGTTTATTGTATTTGATTTGGTTCTCCACTGAGAACCACAAATATCAAATACACAATATTCAAATTTACACAATTTTGTTAAAAACTTAATTCTAATATAAAATAAAAAATGGTTTTAAAAATTTGTAAAAATTGTGACATACAAATTCGTTTGGCGGAACTTTACATAAAATAATCAATTCCTGTACTGAGTTAATTCTACATTGTGAATAAACTGGTCGTAAAAATCTTTTCCTTGCTTCTACCACTAACGCATTTGTGCAAATAGATAATAGATGTTCCAAGTCCTGCTCCTCACTAGTACATAAATTACAAATAGGGTTTTCTTTTGAATACCACCTAGATGTGATGGTTTTTACAGGAAGTATTCCGAATCGGAGTAAAACAATCGATCTCCTGACCCCGTGGTACAGGTTAAAGTTGATATATTGCTGAGGTTTCTTATATTCTATAGTTTCAGAAATATTTTTAGGTCTCGCTAGACGTAAGCAAAAGCGAAGCTTTTGCGTCTAGCGAGACAACTTATGTTGTTACTTTTCTGGGAATGAGGACAGCAAAGTGGGACGCGCATTGCAGGCCGAGATTCGACCTCGTGAGCGCGCACGCCCAGCCCGGCGCCGTGCACGTCCCCTGCCACAGTCACACACATGCACACGCAGGCAGGAAGGCACACACACACACAGACACGCGCGCGCCCCCCCCGCACCCACACACGCACGCACACACATACAGAGACACACCCCCCCCGCCGCATACATAGAAGGGCCCCCGGCCGCCGCATACATCGGGACTCACCGGGTCGGCTGGCGCTTGGCGGCGGGCCGGTCTCTCCTTCTCCAGCGGGGGCTCCATCTTCTGCACGGGCCCCCCGCCATGGCTGGCACGGCATCTCCGGTCACAACAGGCTGAGGCAAAGCTTCCGCAAGGCACTGGGACTCGACACACCTCTTTCCGGCCCCGCCCACAACCAGGCGGCGGGCCGGACATCTGCTTCCGGTGTTTTCCTCTGGGCTGCGGCGGTGATTGTTCTCTCGTCTCCTCCTGTAATGCACCGTTCGCTCCTCTTGTATTTTGTTGTCTCACGATGATCACTTTTGCCTCATGTAATGTAACATTAGCTTTTGTAATTTGTTCACTTGTTTTCCTTGATTCTACAATTAGACAGTAAATTGACCACATTGTAAAGTTTAAGTCACACTCGTGTACATACATTCATTCAGAAGATACACACATTTAAGAGGGTAACTGGAATGGGGACCTAGTGGTTGTGTAGCATTTCTTCACAATTTGAATTGCTCTGTGGAGTTAGACCCTGCTCACAGCTGATTGTAGCTTTGTATCTTCTCAAATTACAAGGCATCTTAATGTATTCATGTGATTATCTATTTATTTAGGGATACTTATGTAGCGCCGATCTAGCCCGGAAAGGCAGCGGAGCGCTTTGCGCGGTAAGGGGATTTGCACACTTGGGGGTTCCTGGTTACAGATGGCACGTAGGCTCGTTTACACCAACAGGCTGTGACATATGTGTGGGAGATTCTGTCACGAATACTCCATCGGGTTATCGAGGGTCTTAAGAGGCTTGGAAAGTCCATGACAAGGAACAGCATTAACCAAAAGTTGGAAATTAAAAACCTTGCAAAATCTGTCCCGTCAATGCAGCTCGCGCTGACGCTCAGATGCCGTACCCTCCTAGGTTAGTCCATGCATTTCGACTCGTATTGCTCTCATGTGTGCCCCAGGCATCCGTATTTTAATTCAGTCACCATCCCTATAGCCCCTGGATGTTAGGAGCCAAAAATGTGTTTGGCTGCAGCCCCGTCCCCCGCTCGCGCTCTTTGGGCAGGATAGCCATGACTAACTGCATTGCTGTTTGTAGGGCGCCTCTCCAGGGAGTGCTCGAGCACCGGCGCCGAGAGGCCATGAATACCCCTGAATGAAACAAGTCAGGACTTTTGGCTTTGTCAATGGTTGTTCGTTGTATAAGATAAATAAGCAGCAACTATGGCGTGTGTTTAATATTGAACAAGCATTACTAATGCAATAGGTCTCGTCTTTTATTAAGTTAAAGCCATTTGCTTTGCTATACAATAACATTAGCAACGCAAATGGCTTTAACTTAATTAAAAGCGAGACCTATTGCATTTTCAATGCTTGTTATATAATGACAGTTTAAGACAATGTTGAGAGTCGAGGTCAAAACTTAGTCTTGTGGGAAAGTGCTTTAGAAAAAGTTTCCACTGGGCAGGAGACCAAGAAAGTAACAGCTCGGTGTTAACCTCTGATAGCTTAATCACCCCAAACTTGGGCTTAATCACCCCAAACTTGGGGTGATTAATGATTGTGTAACTTAATTTGACCTTCAACTCGAGCACGTGCTTTACTTTATCTATTAGTGCTTCCTGTTGAAGCTGACTTTGTAGCTATTTTAGAATGGCGCTGGCAGCTTGTCGGCACCATTCTAAGTGGGGTAGAGGGCAGAAGGGCACAAAGTGGGACAGAGGGCAGAAGGGTACAAAAAACGAGTGGGGCAGAGGGCAGAAGGGCACAGAAACGAGTGGGGCAGAGGGCAGAAGACCACAAAAACGAGTTGGGCAGAGGGCAGAGGAGCACAAAAAAACGAGTGGGACATAGGGCAGAAATGAGTGGGGCAGAGGGCAGAAGACCACAAAAACGAGTTGGGCAAACGGCAGAAGAGCACAAAAACGAGTGGGACAGAGGGCACAAACACAAGTGGGGCAGAGGGCAGAAGACCACAAAAACGAGTTGGGCAGAGGGCAGAAGAGCACAAAAACGAGTGGGACAGAGGGCAGAAACGAGTGGGGCAGAGGGCAGAAGACCACAAAAACGAGTTGGGCAGAGGGCAGAAGAGCACAAAAACGAGTAGGACAGAGGGCAGAAACGAGTGGGGCAGAGGGCAGAAGACCACAAAAACGAGTTGGGCAGAGGGCAGAAGAGCACAAAAACGAGTGGGGCAGAGGGCAAAAGGGCACAAACACGAGTGGGGCAGAGGGCAGAAAGGCACAAAAACGAGTGGTACAGAGGGCAGAAGGGCATAAAAAACGAGAGGGTGGCAGTGATGAACCAGAGAGCGCATCACGGTCTCCCCCCAAAAAAAAAACGCGAACACGCAAAGCGCCCCGCGAACATGCCAAAACGCCCCGCGATCACGCAATGCGCCCCGCGAACACGCAAAAATACAAAAATCTGCAAATTCGCACAAATTCGCGAATTTTGCAGATCGCGAATTCGCAAAATTCACCCATGCTTAGTTTTTACCAGGTGTAAAATCCTGGCACTAATCGCAGTTAGCACACTTTTTTTATTGCGTCGCGGGTATTGCTACTAGGCGATACCTGTGTTAGTGACTGCGTTCAGTCGCTAACAGGTTGGGTACGCCCACTTTGCGTACCCTTAGCGACTTGCAAAGCGGGCCCCAAACCAGTCGCTATCGCCTAAATGCTGTCGCTAACTGCTGTTAGCGACAGCTTGCTGATAGGGCGATAAAAATATCGCTGCTTTAGTGGGAAAAAGTCCCGCTAAAGCGGCGATATTGCCCTTGCTAATATGCCCCCGAGATCCTGTTAGAAAGAGATATGAACTGGAGGAAGTCCCAGAACCACTCTGAGGCCCTTTGAAGAAGACCAGGCTCCACAGAAGGATGAGTGGGGATGAAATGTTGCCCTGATGTGTGAAGCAGCACAAAGACCCCTTCCTGGTTCCCCTGCAGAAAGGGATGTGCAGTGTTCAGGTGGTGAATGACCGCACCCTCTTTGAGACTTTGTTCTTTATCTCCGGACAGGTTATACCCTTCTTCCTTATAAGATTGGAAGATGAAACGTTTTTTGTTCGAGAAGTTCCTGGGAAAGAAAATGGCCCCCTTAAAAGCAGTGAACAGTAAAATCCAGCCCAGCAAACCCCACAACAGGCGCACAAACAGCCTAAAAACGGCCCCACACTGGCCCGGCATGCCAGCCCTTGGCACCATGGGCAGTCCTACCCTGCTTGCTGACATCCTCCTTGGAGCAAAACCAAAGGGGATGATGGACGGAGTGTTGAACATTGCAAGCACTCACCCCTAGTCAACTGATCTGGGTTTAATCCATCATCATTCTTTAGCTCACTCTGCCACCCCAGTTCAGACATGGCCTTATGCAAATCAGTCTGACCCTGTGCCTCATGGGAACAGTCCAGCCCGAACTGCCAAGCCATGTCTTCCCTGGACCGGAAACAAGCTTCCTAAGACCGGTTTCTGGCATTGCAGCCGTCTTCTGCCCGGCTAGCTTGAATCCAGTGGCAAAGTGAGCAAGGGACCCACGTCTGGGCCCGTAAGATTCTGGGAAGCAGCACGTGCCTGTTGATGCTGCTGCTGTCACAGTGCTCGGAAGTCTGAAGAAGGCGCGGCTCCACCGCCTGCACTGATTGGCCAGGGACCTTGGCGTAGGCGCGGAGATGCATCCCTGTGGCAATGACGCCCTTCATGTGCTCATCCGCACAGGACCCTTGCTGCTCATTTGGCGGGAAAGCTGAGAAATGAAGATTTGCAGATAAAATTGCTGCCTTCCATAATAGCCACCTAGAATCATACGTCTTACTTAAGAGCGGGCGCCGCGCTCCCTCCGCGAGCTCTGACGGGAACCGAGGTACAGGAATAGCTCCTGAGAAGACAAGAGGCGCCAGGGCGCTCAAAGCAAGATGGATCACAGGTGGGAGGGAAGCCACAGCACAGGTGACCTCCAGGGGCAGGTGAGGGTCCGAGACCCCTGGAAGCCACAGCACAGGTGACCCCCGGGGGCAGGTGAGAGTCTGAGACCCCTGGAAGCCACAGCACAGGTGACCCCCGGGGGCAGGTGAGGATCCTCAGACCCCTGGAAGCCACAGCGCAGGTGACCTCTGGGGGTAGGTGAGGGTCCATAGACCCCTGGAAGCCACAGCACAGATGACCTCGAGGGGCAGGTGAGGGTCCGAGACCCCCTCGAAGCCACAGCACAGGTGACCTCCGAGGGGGCAGGTGAGGGTCCGCAGACCCCTGGAAGCCACAGCACAGGTGACCTCCGGGGGCAGGTGAGGGTCCGAGACCCCTGGAACCCACAGAACAGGTGACCTCTGGGTGCAGGTGAGGGTCCATAGACCCCTGGAAGCCACAGCACAGGTGACCTCCGGGGGCAGGTGAGGGTCCATAGACCCCTGGAAGCCACAGCACAGGTGACCTCCGGGGGCAGGTGAGGGTCCATAGACCCCTGGAAGCCACGGCACAGGTGACCTCCGGGGGCAGGTGAGGGTCCATAGACCCCTGGAAGCGACAGCACAGGTGACCTCTGGGGGCAGGTGAGGGTCCATAGACCCCTGGAAGCCACAGCACAGGTGACCTCCGGGGGCAGGTGAGGGTCCATAGACCCCTGGAAGCCACGGCACAGGTGACCTCCGGGGGCAGGTGAGGGTCCATAGACCCCTGGAAGCCACAGCATAGGTGACCTCCGGGGGCAGGTGGGGGTCCATAGACCCCTGGAAGCCACAGCACAGGTGACCTCCAGGGGCAGGTGAGGGTCCGAGACCCCTGGAAGCCACAGCACAGGTGACGTCCGGGGGGCAGGTGAGGGTCCGCTGACCCGTGGAAGCCACAGCACAGGTGACCTCCGGGGGCAGGTGAGGGTCTGAGACCCCTGGAAGCCACAGCACAGGTGACCTCCGGGGGCAGGTGAGGGTCTGAGACCCCTGGAAGCCACAGAACAGGTGACCTCTGGGGGCAGGTGAGGGTCCGCAGACCCCTGGAAGCCACAGCACAGGTGACCTCCGGGGGCAGGTGAGGGTCCGCAGACCCCTGGAAGCCACAGCACAGGTGACCTCCAGGAGCAGGTGAGGGTCCGAGACCCCTGGAAGCCACAGCATAGGTGACCTCCGGGGGCAGGTGAGGGTCCATAGACCCATGGAAGCCACAGCACAGGTTACGTCCAGGGGGCAGGTGAGGGTCCATAGACCCCTGGAAGCAACAGCACAGGTGACCTCCGGGGGCAGGTGAGGGTCCGCTGACCCGTGGAAGCCCCGGCACAGGTGACCTCCGGGGGATGGTGAGGGTCCATAGACCCCTGGAAGCCACAGCACAGGTGACCTCCGGGGGCAGGTGAGGGTCCGAGACCCCCTCGAAGCCACAGCACAGGTGACCTCCGGGGGGGCAGGTGAGGGTCCGCAGACCCCTGGAAGCCACAGCACAGGTGACCTCCGGGGGTAGGTGAGGGTCCGAGACCCCTGGAACCCACAGAACAGGTGACCTCTGGGTGCAGGTGAGGGTCCATAGACCCCTGGAAGCCACAGCACAGGTGACCTCCGAGGGCAGGTGAGGGTCCATAGACCCCTGGAAGCCACGGCACAGGTGACCTCCGGGGGCAGGTGAGGGTCCATAGACCCCTGGAAGCCACGGCACAGTTGACCTCCGGGGCAGGTGAGGGTCCATAGACCCCTGGAAGCCACGGCACAGGTGACCTCTGGGGGCAGGTGAGGGTCCATCGCCCCCTGGAAGCCACAGCACAGGTGACCTCTGGGGGCAGGTGAGGGTCCATCGCCCCCTGGAAGCCACAGCACAGGTGACCTCCGGGGGCAGGTGGGGGTCCATAGACCCCTGGAAGCCACAGCACAGGTGACCTCCGGGGGCAGGTAAGGGTCCATAGACCCCTGGAAGCCACGGCACAGTTGACCTCCGGGGCAGGTGAGGGTCCATAGACCCCTGGAAGCCACGGCACAGGTGACCTCTGGGGGCAGGTGAGGGTCCATCGCCCCCTGGAAGCCACAGCACAGGTGACCTCCGGGGGCAGGTGAGGGTCCATAGACCCCTGGAAGCCACGGCACAGGTGACCTCCGGGGGCAGGTGAGGGTCCATAGACCCCTGGAAGCCACAGCATAGGTGACCTCCGGGGGCAGGTGGGGGTCCATAGACCCCTGGAAGCCACAGCACAGGTGACCTCCGGGGGCAGGTGAGGGTCCATAGACCCATGGAAGCCACAGCACAGGTGACCTCCGGGGGCAGGTGGGGGTCCGAGACCCCCTGGAAGCCACAGCACAGGTGACCTCCGTGGGCAGGTGAGGGTCCATAGACCCATGGAAGCCACAGCACAGGTGACATCTGGGGGCAGGTGAGGGTCTGCAGACCCCTGGAAGCCACAGCACAGGTGACCTCCGGGGGCAGGTGAGGGTCCACAGACTCCTGGAAGCCACAGCACAGGTGACCTCTGGGGGCAGGTGAGGGTCTGAGACCCCTGGAAGCCACAGCACACGGGACCCCCGGGGGCAGGTGAGGGTCTGCAAACCCCTGGAAGCCACAGCACAGGTGACCTCTGGGGGCAGGTGAGGGTCCAAGACCCCTGGGAGCCACAGCACAGGTGACCTCCGGGGGCAGGTGAGGGTCAGAGACCCCTGGAAGCCACAGCACAGGTGACCTCCGGATGCAGGTGAGGGTCTGAGACCCCTGGAAGCCACAGCACAGGTGACCTCCGGGGGCAGGTGAGGGTCCGCTGACCCGTGGAAGCCACGGCACAGGTGACCTCCGGGGGCAGGTGAGGGTCCATAGACCCATGGAAGCCACAGCACAGGTGACCTCCGGGGGCAGGTGAGGGTCCGAGACCCCTGGAAGCCACAGCACAGATGACCTCCAGGAGCAGGTGAGGGTCCGAGACCCCTGGAAGCCACAGCACAGGTGACCTCCGGGGGCAGGTGAGGGTCCATAGACCCATGGAAGCCACAGCACAGGTGACGTCCAGGGGGCAGGTGCGGGTCCATAGACCCCTGGAAGCAACAGCACAGGTGACCTCCGGGGGCAGGTGAGGGTCCGCTGACCCGTGGAAGCCACGGCACAGGTGACCTCCGGGGGATGGTGAGGGTCCATAGACCCCTGGAAGCCACAGCACAGGTGACCTCCGGGGGCAGGTGAGGGTCCGAGACCCCCTCGAAGCCACAGCACAGGTGACCTCCGGGGGGGCAGGTGAGGGTCCAGAGACCCCTGGAAGCCACAGCACAGGTGACCTCTGGGGGAAGGTGAGGGTCCAAGACCCCTGGAAGCCACAGCACAGGTGACCTCCGGGGGCAGGTGAGGGTCCACAGACTCCTGGAAGCCACAGCACAGGTGACCTCCGGGGGCAGGTGAGGGTCCAAGACCCCTGGAAGCCACAGCACAGGTGACCTCCGGGGGCAGGTGAGGGTCTGAGACCCCTGGAAGCCACAGAACAGGTGACCTCCGGGGGCAGGTGAGGGTCTGAGACCCCTGGAAGCCACAGAACAGGTGACCTCCGGGGGCAGGTGAGGGTCTGAGACCCCTGGAAGCCACAGAACAGGTGACCTCCAGGGGCAGGTGAGGGTCCGAGACCCCTGGAAGCAACAGCACAGTTGACCTCCGGGGGCAGGTGAGGGTCCGAGACCCCTGGAAGCCACAGCACAGGTGACCTCTGGGGGCAGGTGAGGGTCCAAGACCCCTGGAAGCCACAGCACAGGTGACCTCCGGGGGCAGGTGAGGGTCCGCTGACCCGTGGAAGCCACGGCACAGGTGACCTCCGGGGGCAGGTGAGGGTCCATAGACCCATGGAAGCCACAGCACAGGTGACCTCCGGGGGCAGGTGAGGGTCCACAGACTCCTGGAAGCCACAGCACAGGTGACCTCCGGGGGCAGGTGAGGGTCCGCAGACCCCTGGAAGCCACAGCACAGGTGACCTCTGGGGGAAGGTGAGGGTCCAAGACCCCTGGAAGCCACAGCACAGGTGACCTCTGGGGGAAGGTGAGGGTCCTCAGACCCCTCGAAGCCACAGCACAGGTGACCTCTGGGGCTAGGTGAGGGTCCATAGACCCCTGGAAGCCACAGCACAGGTGACCTCCGGGGGCAGGTGAGGGTCCGAGACCCCCTCGAAGCCACAGCACAGGTGACCTCCGGGGGGGCAGGTGAGGGTCCGCAGACCCCTGGAAGCCACAGCACAGGTGACCTCCGGGGGCAGGTGAGGGTCCATAGACCCCTGGAAGCCACAGCACAGGTGACCTCTGGGGGAAGGTGAGGGTCCTCAGACCCCTGGAAGCCACAGCACAGGTGACCTCTGGGGGTAGGTGAGGGTCCATAGACCCCTGGAAGCAGCAGCACAGGTGACCTCCGGGGGCAGGTGAGGGTCCGCTGACCCGTGGAAGCCACGGCACAGGTGACCTCCGGGGGCAGGTGAGGGTCCATAGACCCATGGAAGCCACAGCACAGGTGACCTCCGGGGGCAGGTGAGGGTCCACAGACTCCTGGAAGCCACAGCACAGGTGACCTCCGGGGGCAGGTGAGGGTCCGCAGACTCCTGGAAAACACAGCACAGGTGACCTCCGGGGGCAGGTGAGGGTCCGAGACCCCCTCGAAGCCACAGCACAGGTGACCTCCGGGGGGGCAGATGAGGGTCCGCAGACCCCTGGAAGCCACAGCACAGGTGACCTCCGGGGGCAGGTGAGGGTCCGCAGACCCCTGGAAGCCACAGCACAGGTGACCTCCGGGGGCAGGTGAGGGTCCAGAGACTCCTGGAAGCCACAGCACAGGTGACCTCTGGGGGTAGGTGAGGGTCCATAGACCCCTGGAAGCCACAGCACAGGTGACATCCGGGGGCAGGTGAGGGTCCGAGACCCCCTCGAAGCCACAGCACAGGTGACCTCCGGGGGGGCAGGTGAGGGTCCGCAGACCCCTGGAAGCCACAGCACAGGTGACCTCCGGGGGCAGGTGAGGGTCCATAGACCCCTGGAAGCCACAGCACAGGTGACCTCTGGGGGAAGGTGAGGGTCCTCAGACCCCTGGAAGCCACAGCACAGGTGACCTCTGGGGGTAGGTGAGGGTCCATAGACCCCTGGAAGCAACAGCACAGGTGACCTCCGGGGGCAGGTGAGGGTCCGCTGACCCGTGGAAGCCACGGCACAGGTGACCTCCGGGGGATGGTGAGGGTCCACAGACCCCTGGAAGCCACAGCACAGGTGACCTCCGGGGGCCGGTGAGGGTCCAAGACCCCCTCGAAGCCACAACACAGGTGACCTCCGGGGGGGCAGGTGAGGGTCCGCAGACCCCTGGAAGCCACAGCACAGGTGACCTCCGGGGGCAGGTGAGGGTCCATAGACCCCTGGAAGCCACAGCACAGGTGACCTCCGGGGGCAGGTGGGGGTCCATAGACCCCTGGAAGCGACAGCACAGGTGACCTCCGGGGGCAGGTGAGGGTCCATAGACCCATGGAAGCCACAGCACAGGTGACCTCCGGGGGCAGGTGGGGGTCCGAGATCCCCTGGAAACCACAGCACAGGTGACCTCCGTGGGCAGGTGAGGGTCCATAGACCCATGGAAGCCACAGCACAGGTGACCTCTGGGAGCAGGTGAGGGTCTGCAGACCCCTGGAAGCCACAGCACACGGGACCCCCGGGGGCAGGTGAGGGTCTGCAGACCCCTGGAAGCCACAGCACAGGTGACCTCTGGGGGAAGGTGAGGGTCCAAGACCCCTGGAAGCCACAGCACAGGTGACCTCCGGGGGCAGGTGAGGGTCTGAGACCCCTGGAAGCCACAGAACAGGTGACCTCCAGGGGCAGGTGAGGGTCCGAGACCTCTGGAAGCCCGGGCACAGGTGACCTCTGGGGGAAGGTGAGGGTCCAAGACCCCTGGAAGCCACAGCACAGGTGACCTCCGGGGGCAGGTGAGGGTCCGAGACCCCTGGAAGCCACAGCACAGGTGACCTCCGGGGGCAGGTGAGGGTATGAGACCCCTGGAAGCCACAGCACAGGTGACCTCCGGGGGCAGGTGAGGGTCCGCTCTGACCCGTGGAAGCCACGGCACAGGTGACCTCCGGGGGCAGGTGAGGGTCCATAGACCCATGGAAGCCACAGCACAGGTGACCTCCGGGGGCAGGTGAGGGTCCACAGACTCCTGGAAGCCACACCACAGGTGACCTCCGGGGGCAGTTGAGGGTCCATAGACCCCTGGAAGCCACAGCACAGGTGACCTCTGGGGGAAGGTGAGGGTCCAAGACCCCTGGAAGCCACAGCACAGGTGACCTCCGGGGGCAGGTGAGGGTCCACAGACTCCTGGAAGCCACAGCACAGGTGACCTCCGGGGGCTGGTGAGGGTCCGCAGACCCCTGGAAGCCACAGCACAGGTGACCTCTGGGGGAAGGTGAGGGTCCAAGACCCCTGGAAGCCACAGCACAGGTGACCTCCGGGGGCAGGTGAGAGTCCACAGACTCCTGGAAGCCACAGCACAGGTGACCTCCGGGGGCAGGTGAGGGTCCACAGACTCCTGGAAGCCACAGCAAAGGTGACCTCCGGGGGCAGGTGAGGGTCCAAGACCCCTGGAAGCCACAGCACAGGTGACCTCCGGGGGCAGGTGAGGGTCTGAGACCCCTGGAAGCCACAGAACAGGTGACCTCCGGGGGCAGGTGAGGGTCTGAGACCCCTGGAAGCCACAGAACAGGTGACCTCCAGGGGCAGGTGAGGGTCTGAGACCCCTGGAAGCCACAGCACAGGTGGCCTCTGGGGGCAGGTGAGGGTCTGAGACCCCTTGAAGCCACAGAACAGGTGACCTCCGGGGGCAGGTGAGGGTCTGAGACCCCTGGAAGTCACAGAACAGGTGACCTCCAGGGGCAGGTGAGGGTCCGAGACCCCTGGAAGCCACAGCACAGGTGACCTCTGGGGGCAGGTGAGGGTCCAAGACCCCTGGAAGCCACAGCACAGGTGACCTCCGGGGGCAGGTGAGGGTCCGCTGACCCGTGGAAGCAACGGCACAGGTGACCTCCGGGGGCAGGTGAGGGTCAATAGACCCATGGAAGCCACAGCACAGGTGACCTCCGGGGGCAGGTGAGGGTCCACAGACTCCTGGAAGCCACAGCACAGGTGACCTCCGGGGGCAGGTGAGGGTCCGCAGACCCCTGGAAGCCACAGCACAGGTGACCTCTGGGGGAAGGTGAGGGTCCAAGACCCCTGGGAGCCACAGCACAGGTGACCTCTGGGGGAAGGTGAGGGTCCTCAGACCCCTGGAAGCCACAGCACAGGTGACCTCTGGGGGTAGGTGAGGGTCCATAGACCCCTGGAAGCCACAGCACAGGTGACCTCCGGGGGCAGGTGAGGGTCCGAGACCCCCTCGAAGCCACAGCACAGGTGACCTCCGGGGGGGCAGGTGAGGGTCCGCAGACCCCTGGAAGCCACAGCACATGTGACCTCCGGGGGCAGGTGAGGGTCCATAGACCCCTGGAAGCCACAGCACAGGTGACCTCCGGGGGAAGGTAAGGGTCCTCAGACCCCTGGAAGCCACAGCACAGGTGACCTCTGGGGGTAGGTGAGGGTCCATAGACCCCTGGAAGCAACAGCACAGGTGACCTCCGGGGGCAGGTGAGGGTCCGCTGACCCGTGGAAGCCACGGCACAGGTGACCTCCGGGGGCAGGTGAGGGTCCATAGACCCATGGAAGCCACAGCACAGGTGACCTCCGGGGGCAGGTGAGGGTCCACAGACTCCTGGAAGCCACAGCACAGGTGACCTCCGGGGGCAGGTGAGGGTCCGCAGACTCCTGGAAGCCACAGCACAGGTGACCTCCGGGGGCAGGTGAGGGTCCGCAGACCCCTGGAAGCCACAGCACAGGTGACCTCTGCGGGAAGGTGAGGGTCCTCAGACCCCTGGAAGCCACAGCACAGGTGACCTCTGGGGGTAGGTGAGGGTCCATAGACCCTTGGAAGCCACAGCACAGGTGACCTCTGGGGGCAGGTGAGGGTCCGAGACCCCCTCGAAGCCACAGCACAGGTGACCTCCGGGGGGGCAGGTGAGGGTCCACAGACCCCTGGAAGCCACAGCACAGGTGACCTCCCGGGGCAGGTGAGGGTCCATAGACCCCTGGAAGCCACAGCACAGGTGACCTCTGGGGGAAGGTGAGGGTCCTCAGACCCCTGGAAGCCACAGCACAGGTGACCTCCGGGGGATGGTGAGGGTCCATAGACCCCTGGAAGCCACAGCACAGGTGACCTCCGGGGGCAGGTGAGGGTCCGCTGACCCGTGGAATCCAAGGCACAGGTGACCTCCGGGGGATGGTGAGGGTCCGGACCCCCTCGAAGCCACAGCACAGGTGACCTCCGGGGGGCAGGTGACGGTCCGCAGACCCCTGGAAGCCACAGCACAGGTGACCTCCGGGGGCAGGTGAGGGTCCATAGACCCCTGGAAGCCACAGCACAGGTGACCTCCAGGGGCAGGTGGGGGTCCATAGACCCCTGGAAGCCACAGCACAGGTGACCTCCGGGGGCAGGTGAGGGTCCATAGACCCATGGAAGCCACAGCACAGGTGACCTCCGGGGGCAGGTGAGGGTCCAAGACCCCCTCGAAGCCACAGCACAGGTGACCTCTGCGGAAAGGTGAGGGTCCTCAGACCCCTGGAAGCCACAGCACAGGTGACCTCTGGGGGTAGGTGAGGGTCCATAGACCCCTGGAAGCCACAGCACAGGTGACCTCTGGGGGCAGGTGAGGGTCCGAGACCCCCTCGAAGCCACAGCACAGGTGACCTCCGGGGGGGCAGGTGAGGGTCCACAGACCCCTGGAAGCCACAGCACAGGTGACCTCCGGGGGCAGGTGAGGGTCCATAGACCCCTGGAAGCCACAGCACAGGTGACCTCTGGGGGAAGGCGAGGGTCCTCAGACCCCTGGAAGCCACAGCACAGGTGACCTCCGGGGGATGGTGAGGGTCCATAGACCCCTGGAAGCCACAGCACAGGTGACCTCCGGGGGCAGGTGAGGGTCCGCTGACCCGTGGAATCCAAGGCACAGGTGACCTCCGGGGGATGGTGAGGGTCCGGACCCCCTCGAAGCCACAGCACAGGTGACCTCCGGGGGGGCAGGTGAGGGTCCGCAGACCCCTGGAAGCCACAGCACAGGTGACCTCCGGGGGCAGGTGAGGGTCCATAGACCCCTGGAAGCCACAGCACAGGTGACCTCCGGGGGCAGGTGGGGGTCCATAGACCCCTGGAAGCCACAGCACAGGTGACCTCTGGGGGAAGGTGAGGGTCCAAGACCCCTGGAAGCCACAGAACAGGTGACCTCCGGGGGCAGGTGAGGGTCTGAGACCCCTGGAAGCCACAGAACAGGTGACCTCCAGGGGCAGGTGAGGGTCCGAGACCTCTGGAAGCCATCGCACAGGTGACCTCCGGGGGCAGGTGAGGGTCTGAGACCCCTGGAAGCCACAGAACAGGTGACCTCTGGGGGAAGGTGAGGGTCCAAGTCCCCTGGAAGCCACAGCACAGGTGACCTCCGGGGGCAGGTGAGGGTCCACAGACTCCTGGAAGCCACAGCACAGGTGACCTCCGGGGGCAGGTGAGGGTCCACAGACTCCTGGAAGCCATAGCACAGGTGACCTCCGGGGGCAGGTGAGGGTCTGAGACCCCTGGAAGCCACAGAACAGGTGACCTCCGGGGGCAGGTGAGGGTCTGAGACCCCTGGAAGCCACAGAACAGGTGACCTCTGGGGGCAGGTGAGGGTCCGCAGACCCCTGGAAGCCACAGCACAGGTGACCTCCGGGGGCAGGTGAGGGTCCGAGACCCCTGGAAGCCACAGCACAGGTGACCTCCGGGGGCAGGTGAGGGTCTGAGACCCCTGGAAGCCACAGAACAGGTGACCTCTGGGGGCAGGTGAGGGTCCGCAGACCCCTGGAAGCCACAGCACAGGTGACCTCCGGGGGCAGGTGAGGGTCCGAGACCCTTGGAAGCCACAGCACAGGTGACCTCCGGGGGCAGGTGAGGGTCCGAGACCCCTGGAAGCCACAGCACAGGTGAACTCTGGGGGAAGGTGAGGGTCCAAGTCCCCTGGAAGCCACAGCACAGGTGACCTCCGGGGGCAGGTGAGGGTCCACAGACTCCTGGAAGCCACAGCACAGGTGACCTCCGGGGGCAGGTGAGGGTCCACAGACTCCTGGAAGCCATAGCACAGGTGACCTCCGGGGGCAGGTGAGGGTCTGAGACCCCTGGAAGCCACAGAACAGGTGACCTCCGGGGGCAGGTGAGGGTCTGAGACCCCTGGAAGCCACAGAACAGGTGACCTCTGGGGGCAGGTGAGGGTCCGCAGACCCCTGGAAGCCACAGCACAGGTGACCTCCGGGGGCAGGTGAGGGTCCGAGACCCCTGGAAGCCACAGCACAGGTGACCTCCGGGGGCAGGTGAGGGTCTGAGACCCCTGGAAGCCACAGAACAGGTGACCTCTGGGGGCAGGTGAGGGTCCGCAGACCCCTGGAAGCCACAGCACAGGTGACCTCCGGGGGCAGGTGAGGGTCCGAGACCCTTGGAAGCCACAGCACAGGTGACCTCCGGGGGCAGGTGAGGGTCCGAGACCCCTGGAAGCCACAGCACAGGTGAACTCTGGGGGAAGGTGAGGGTCCATAGACCCCTGGAAGCCACAGCACAGGTGACCTCTGGGGGCAGGTGAGGGTCCGAGACCCCTGGAAGCCCCAGCACAGGTGACCTCCGGGGGCAGGTGAGGGTCCACAGACTCCAGGAAGCCACAGCACAGGTGACCTCCGGGGGCACGTGAGGGTCCAAGACCCCTGGATGACGCCATGCCTCTACCCACTACCCGACCTGCAGGCCCACTGTAGACAGCTGCCTCATGACGTCTGCGCAGCTGGCCACGGGAGGGCGCCAGATTGAAACACATGTCACCAGGGGGAGTGAGCGCCATCATTCTGAGTGTGGCTTTGACAATCCTTGGACGGAAGCTACACGCCTGACCTTTGCCCCTGTCCAGCTCTGACCCTACTCCTGTCTACCTGCACACGTGAGAGCATCTTTCATCCCATCCATGTGAGTCCCAGATAGTTACAGCATCACTCTTTCATCTTCATACATCACTTTCACCTTCCTCCTTCCAAGGCAGGTCCGCCAGGAGGTTTTCAGTCTGAACCCACTTAGGCACACCTCCACAACCCCCCGTCCCCCCACCCCCGGTGACGTCATCAGTTGAACTCTCACTGTGGTCGGGTCTCCCACCCGCTCGGCACGGCCGTGCTAATGTGTGGGTCAGACTGTACACATATCCATGGTTAATTAAAGCCACGGCTTGCTGTCAGTATATACGTGTATACAGACAGTCATAGGCACCGCTTCGCTTGATGTCAGTATTTGTAAAGCGCACAATTACCCGAGGGTGTCAAGGCGCTGAGGGCCGTCTGGAAGATTGAGCGAGCTAT
Organism: Lissotriton helveticus; assembly: GCF_964261635.1. Lineage (NCBI taxonomy): Eukaryota > Metazoa > Chordata > Amphibia > Caudata > Salamandridae > Lissotriton > Lissotriton helveticus. The sequence continues at coordinate 479,845,864 of NC_136062.1, forward strand.
TGTCCAGAGTCACACGGTGCTGGGCAGACCCCTGCCGCCGGAGCCGGGGATCGAACCATGAACCCGTGGTCCGGAGTCAGGCACCCTGGCCGCTGCGCCACACCTCTTCCACTGTAGTCAGCCATAGGCAACTCTTTCTGTCAGTAAACTTGTGTTGGTAGTCCTTCATAGGCACTACTTGATGTCAGTGTATGAGTGTTTGTCATCAGCCTTAGTAAGCCACGTTTTCTGAGTATGTATGTATATACTCATTGATAGGCTCAACTTGCTGTCAGTGTTTGCATGTATACAATCAGTCATAGGCACTGCTGTCCGTATTTACATCTATACAATCAGTCACAGACTCAGCTTGCTGTCCGTGTATGCATGTATACAGTCAGTCATAGGCACTGCTTCATGTCAGTGAATGCATGCATATAGTCAGTCATAGGCACTGACTGCTGTCAGTGTATGCATGTATACAATCAGTCATAGGCACTGCTTGCTGTCAGTGTTTACGTGTATAAAATCAGTCATAGGCCCAACTTGCTGTCAGTGTTTGCATGCATATAGTCAGTCATAGGCACTGACTGCTGTCAGTGTATGCATGTATACAATCAGTCATAGGCACCGCTTGCTGTCCATGTATACACGGAAACAATCAGTCATAGGCACCGCTTGCTGTCAGTGTTTGCATGTATACAATCAGTCATAGGCACTGCTGTCCGTATTTACATCTATACAATCAGTCATAGGCTCAGCTTGCTGTCCGTATTTACATCTATACAATCAGTCACAGACTCAGCTTGCTGTCCGTGTATGCATGTATACAGTCAGTCATAGGCACTGCTTCATGTCAGTGAATGCATGTATACAATCAGTCATAGGCTCAGCTTGCTGTCCGTGTATGCATGTATACAATCAGTCATAGGCACCGCTAGCTGTCAGTGTTTGCGTGTATAAAATCAGTCATAGGCCCAACTTGCTGTCAGTGTTTGCATGCATATAGTCAGTCATAGGCACTGACTGCTGTCAGTGTATGCATGTATACAATCAGTCATAGGCACCGCTTGCTGTCCATGTATACACGGAAACAATCAGTCATAGGCACCGCTTGCTGTCAGTGTTTGCATGTATACAATCAGTCATAGGCACTGCTGTCCGTATTTACATCTATACAATCAGTCATAGGCACAGCTTGCTGTCCGTATTTACATCTATACAATCAGTCACAGACTCAGCTTGCTGTCCGTGTATGCATGTATACAGTCAGTCATAGGCACTGCTTCATGTCAGTGAATGCATGCATATAGTTAGTCATAGGCACTGGCTGCTGTCAGTGTATGCATGTATACAATCAGTCATAGGCACTGCTTGCTGTCAGTGTTTACGTGTATAAAATCAGTCATAGGTCCAACTTGCTGTCAGTGTTTGCATGAATACAATCAGTCATAGGCACTGCTTGCTGTCAGTGTTTACGTGTATAAAATCAGTCATAGGCCCAACTTGCTGTCAGTGTTTGCATGTATACAATCAGTCATAGGCACTGCTTGCTGTCAGTGTTTACGTGTATAAAATCAGTCATAGGCCCAACTTGCTGTCAGTGTTTGCATGAATACAATCAGTCATAGGCACCGCTTGCTGTCAGTGTTTGCATGAATACAATCAGTCATAGGCACTGCTTGCTGTCAGTGTTTACGTGTATAAAATCAGTCATAGGCCCAACTTGCTGTCAGTGTTTGCATGTATACAATCAGTCATAGGCACTGCTTGCTGTCAGTGTTTACGTGTATAAAATCAGTCATAGGCCCAACTTGCTGTCAGTGTTTGCATGAATACAATCAGTCATGGGCACCGCTTTCTGTCAGTGTTTGCATGAATACAATCAGTCATGGGCACCGCTTGCTGTCAGTGTTTGCATGAATACAATCAGTCATGGGCACCGCTTGCTGTCAGTGTTTGCATGAATACAATCAGTCATGGGCACCGCTTGCTGTCAGTGTTTGCATGTATACAATCAGTCATAGGCACCGCTTGCTGTACGTGTGTCAGTGCTTTTTACATCAGAAGGGATGATTGATGTATGTGGGGTATGTGTGAGTTTATTATACAAACCATTACGGTTTATTAAAACGCTCAAAACTCAACATGGACGCTGCAGGTGCTGAAGTTAGGACCTTGGACAGCTCAGCGTCCATCATCACATATGTATCTGCCTTGTTGGTAGTTCCTTCTTGGTCGAATGTAAGCTCACTCCCAAAAGGAAGACAGAGCCCCTGGTACACCGGGGTACACCAGACCCTGCAGGCTGGCGAGGCGCGTCCTTTCCTGGTCCATTCAGTCTGGGTCCAGAGGCGCTGTACAGAGAGCAGGGCCATTGTACACAGATTCAATCAGTAAAGCGAATATAAACTGACAACTCTCAAAATGGAAATTACAACAGTGCATAGCCCCAGGATTAGATGAGTGTCAGGAGATCTTTTCAAGTCTCAGAGAGATGCATGCTGCCCCTATGTCTCAAAGTGCTTCAGTTCTAGAATGGATGGTGCCTCAAGCCTCTTACTAGGGCAGGGGTGCAGATAATACCCATCCACACAAAGGCTCTCGATCCCTACCCTCAAACCACAGCCAGCCTCCTTGACAGTCACAATAACTGTTTATTCTGATTATTCTGAATAGATTAAGTGAGTTAATGTCCGACACAACATGCTAACTCCCCTGCAGGCTGGTTCTAGAGATGGTGTAGGAAAAACCGACCAGGTCTCCCGCATGCAGTTGTTGTATTGGAATCATGTTCACTTAGAGGGTGTAGACTTTTTTTTGTGGATCTTTGGTCCGCTTATAATTTCGTCCCCAGAAACTTACTACAGATGGTATTGGTGGAGACTGGGGTCCCTGAGTATCTTATAGAAGTTTTATTTGGGAAACGGCATTAACACTGCAGTCAGAACGGGGGGCGTGGCTTGGGCGCCGATGGCGGAGGTCGCCTAGAAGCTCGGCTCCGCGGTCGAGCCCTCATTAATCCTGCTACAGAGGGCCCCCTGGGAGTCCCGAACCCCGCATAGCAATCCCCTGTGTCCCGAGCGCCTTTCCGACCAGGTTGCAGGTCTGTGGCGGCTTCTGAGACGGAGGTGGGACGGAGCGAGAGGGCCGAGCGGCGGGGACCAAGATGGCGCCCGCTTCACTCTGACTGCATCGGAGGCAGCCGGGGACCCAGAGGCGTCGGACGTCCCGACACCCCGGCGAGACAGGCGATCCTTCCCCACTGAGGGGACTCTCCACGGCCTGACCCCTGACGTCCCCTGGGGCGACTGAAGACGCCCGGCGGCCGACGAGGTGAGCCCTGGGCCGCTGCCACGGGACGCTACGGAGGAGCTGCGTGGGGGGAAGGGCGGATCGGCCTATCCTCAGCCACACGGGGAGCGGCGGTGGCGGCCTGCAGCACGGGTTCTGGCACCCGACTCGAATTTGAGAGCGGACCGCTCTGGAGAAGAGGAGGGAAGCTGGGGATCACCCTCGCCACTCCCTGAAGTAAGGGCGCTATGCGAGGCGGCATGGCGCTGCATTGCGGAGCGACAGCTGAGAGGCCTAGAGACGCCTGGCGATCGGCCGGGGGGGAGGCCCCCGATCCTCTGTTATAAGACGCTGCGGAGGGGCTGCGAGAGGAGGAGAAGGGGCGGCTCGCTCCGTGCTATACAAAGGTGGCTGAGGCGGCCCTCCGATTTGACTTTGGCCCCGATTTAATGGAATGTGAACCGCTGTGAGGTCGCTGTTGCGCTTTGCGGAGTGCCCTCGTCACCACACATGACAAGAGCACACTGCGTGGTGCTGTACCGTTCACCCGAGTAGCCGGATAACGGGCTGGAGACCGGGAACATTCGGGGGACGCGCAGCTCCCCGGGCTTTCTCCGCGCCTCTGCAGGACCTCCCCTGCCCCCCTTGGCATTGAAGCTGAGGGCGCGCATCCGCTCAGCAAACTGAAGTTGTGGGGAGAGCTTGGACCCCCCGTTGCGCTCTGCCCTTCTGCCCTAGACGAACCAACCGGCGGACACTCGCCTTGACCGCCGCCTGGAGGCCTGCTCGCCTGGAGGCCAGCTGATAGCCGCGAAGAAGCGAACTGCAGTTCTAGCGGCCGCGCCACGCCGACGACGACCCCCGGCTTGACTACCCCCCGTTCCTGCGGAGATCCTCCAGTGGACCCTGAACAACATGGGTAAGCCGAGGGGACTTAAAGGGGGCGCCCAGACCGCCTCCGACGTGGAGCCACCTGATAACGAAGAGCGCCTGCACCTAGAAGGACCAGGGAACCCACCGATTCAGGAGCAACTTGACAAAATCCTGCTGGCACTCACTGAGACTAGATCGGCCCTCCGAGAGGACATAGCTCAAGTTGCGACGGGCTTGGGCCTGCTTAGAGCTGACCACAGTAAGCTCTCGGACAGAGTGAAGGAGGTAGAGGGTTCGGTGCGACACCTGGAACCGGCGCAGGAAACATTGGATGCCACGGTGAAGGACGCTCTGTCCCGAATAGAAGCCCTAGAGAAACGTGCGGAAGATGCGGAAGGACGCAACAGGAGAAATAACATTCGGATAGTGGGCCTTCCGGAAAAAATTGAAGGGGTGGACATGGTGGCGTTTTTAGAAGATTGGCTGCGGACGACGGTGGCGCCGGAGGGGCTGTCCCCCTTCTATACATTGGAACGGGCACACAGAGTGCCGGCCAAACCGCCGTTGCAAGGTCGACCCCTCCGCCCAGTGGTGGCGCGGCTGATCCATTTCCGCGACAGAGACTTCCTGCTGCAGGCGGCTAGGCAGAGGGGACCCTATCAGGTAGACAACAGCCGTGTGAACATTTTCCTGGATTATACTTACGAGACGCAGAGACGTCGGTCCTCCTTCCTAGCGGTCAAACGTGAACTACGTGCTGAGGGCATCCGATACTCCCTATTTTATTTATTTTATAACACTTATAATGCGCACAGCTACCCACAAAGGGTTTCCCGGCGCCGGACTAGCAAAACACAGAACACAACTAAATAGAGAACAGTCAAAGGCACTTATTTGTCGAACAACCAGGTTTTTACATTTTTTCTGAATTTCATGTAATTTTCTTCCTTGCGTATATGAATAGGCAATGTGTTCCAAAGAGTTGGACCTAGAAAGGCAAAGGATCTTCCGCCCATTCTAGCCCGTTTGAACCTCGGCACCGCGAAATTCGCTGCTGTGCATGAACGGAGGCTGCGATTGGGGAGGTAGGGCTTAGCAAGGTCTTGTAAGTACTTGGGGGCAGTGCCAGCTTTGATTTTAAACAGGTAATTCAAGGTTTTAAAGCGAATCCGATTTTCAACCTTGAGCCAATGCAGGTCCCTAAGATGTTTAGTGATCCTAGCGGATCTAGGGATTCTGCAAAGAAGTCTGGCAGCAGCGTTTTGCACCAGTTGCAAACGTCTTATTACTGCTTTGTTTGAGCCCAGGTACAAGATGTTACCGTAATCAAGCCGAGATGTCACTAAGGCATTGATTACGGTCTTCTGGGTAGTAGATGGTAACATCCAGACAATTTTGCGAAGCCATCTAAGAATGGTGAAGCATATGCCTGCCACTTTGTTGGCTTGCTGTATCATAGATAGGCTGTCGTCTATGATGACCCCAAGGTTTCTGACCTGAGAGGCTGGAGGTGGGAGTTTACCTAATGACGACGGCCAATGGGGATCACTCCAGAGATCTTTACTATTCCCTAAGAGGAGAATCTCTGTTTTCTCCCCATTTAATTTAAGCTGATTAGCCGACATCCAACTGAATATTTCATGGAGGCCTATTTTTATTGCAGATGGAGCAGACGAGTCAGATTTAGAAAGTGAAAACAAGATTTGAGAATCGTCTGCATACGTCATTAAAATGAGACCGAAATTTTCTGCAAGGTTGGCCAGTGGTCGTAAATACAAATTAAAAAATAAAGGACTCAAGATCGACCCTTGTGGTACACCGTGAGGAGAGTGGAATACCTCAGAGCATGCCTCAGAAGAAGTGATCTGGAAAGTACGGAGGGATAAGTATGATCTAATCCACTCCAGTGCCCTGCCCTCGACACCATTCTCCTCCAGCCTGACAAGCAGTCTGGAGTGAGAAATAGTGTCGAAGGCCGCACTTAAATCCAACAAGACCAATGCTACCGTTTGGCCATCATCCATGAGCTCCCTAATTTTTTCCGTGACCCCAAGCAGGGCCGTCTCGGTGGAGTAGCCACGCCTAAACCCAGACTGGGACGGATGAAGAAGGTCATTATTTTCAACATAAGTTGAAAGAGCCTTATGAATGTGCCTCTCCAAAATTTTAGAAAAGGCAGGCAATAATGATATTGGACGATAGTTGGCCAATATCGTGGGGTCTGCGGCCGGCTTTTTGAGCAGATCACTGACCATTGCATGTTTCCATAAGGCAGGAACTGTGGCCTGTTCTATGGAGGCGTTCAGTATCGCTGCTATGGAAGTCATGGCAGAGTCCTCTAGTTGACCAATGATGCTAATAGGAATAGGGTCACGTGGGGAGCCCGATTTAATAGATTTTAATAGTTCCTTCAGTTTATCTAAAGTAATGGGAGGCCAAGCTTCAAGGTGACAATTTCCTTTGGGGACCTGGGGGTTTTTGTCTTGCTTGTGTGCAATCGTGCTGTCTTTGTTGATATTAGAGACAATATTCTCAATCTTTTCAGTGAAAAAAGATGCCAAGTCCTGGCACTGCTGGGCATTGAGAGGGATGGGCTCCGCTCTTGAATTCTCACCAGCCAACTCTTTTACAGTGTTAAAGAGAGTCTGGGATTTATTTATGGCCATGTTGATGGTAGTGGTAACATGGCATGCTTTAGCTTTCATGCATGCCGAATGGTAGCTATTTCTGGCCTTACGATAGATTTCTTTTTGATGTAATTCGTAGTTTTTACGCCACTGCCTCTCCAAGGTCTTACATGTAGATTTTTCTTTCTTGAGGGCTTCTGTGTACCAGGGGGCGGGGGGACGATGTACTTTTCCTTTGCAGCGAGATAGGGGCAGACAGGCATTCGCTGCACCATTTAGCCATGTTTGAGTAGCCTCTGCTATACTTTCCATATCTCCATCTAAACATGGGTGCTCTTTCCTCAACGCATTGTTGAGGTCCTCCATGTTTAGAGTTTTCCAATTTCTCCTAAAGGTTTCCGAAGGAGTCGTAACAGGGCGTTTGGTAGGTTTTAGTGAGATAGTGAAAAGTATAAGAAAATGGTCTGACCAAAAAATAGGGGTGGTGTTTAGCCATGAAAGTTCTCTCATGTTTGATATGATAGGGTCTAACAAATGTCCAGCTTTGTGGGTTGGACCCTTATTGCGTAAAGTCATATCTAAGACCATAAAGTCATCGATTAAATTTTTACCGATCTTGTTGTTGTCGTCTTCTAAATGAAGATTCAAATCTCCAAGTACAGTAACATTTTGGGCATTCAGATGTTGAGGTAGAATAAAATTCACCAAATTGTCTGACCAAGAGGGATTATTTACTGGCGGTCGATAAATCAGTAAGCCAGACTTCCGGCACGACTCCGCATCATCATAGACGATTCCACAAAGTTCTTTGACACCCCAGACGAAGCGTGTAGTTGGCTTGAACTATACAGGGCTGGCAAGGACGGTTTTGGAACCTCTTCCCAATCCACTATGGAGGACAATCTACAGGATTCTAGAAGAGGTTCAGACATCGCAGAGGCAGAACTACTCGTCCCTCTACGATAGAGACAGCGGCGGAGCGGCGTGGCGCGTTGGAAATGGTCTCTTCCATGTCTGGCCCTCAGGGAGACCACGGGACTGCACAATCGGAACCTGGAGAAAGTGGGGGCCGCTCAGACACGGAGGGTTCTGAAACTGATAGCGTGAAGCTCCTGGTGGTCACCCCAGAAACGGCAAAAGACCTGCTTGACGAACAATGAAACTTTCGGGTGAGCCGGTTCTGGTTGTGGGGGCTGGGAAGGTGGGCAACTGCATGAATGGGGGAGATGGGACTCGTCCGGGGAACTGTTACTTCACTGACTGTGTGGAGGGTTGCGGGGATTCCCTACATAGACCCTGATGGTATAGGGCTCGATCGCAAGGTAGCTTGCAGTGGGGAGACCCCACATTGTCGCTCGGCCCCCCACATTGCCCTTAAGGCACACCTGCGGTGGCTACCGTCAGGTTAGTAAGAGGGGTATTTTTTGAGGGTACAGTTTGGATGGGAACTAGATGGTACTATTTGGAACCTGTTCTGGGGGGGTGGCTGAGGGATTCATGTTTGAAAGTTGATTTATTGTTGTTGAAGGGGGAACTCGTCATCGGTATGGATTTGGCTGGGTGCTTGCCCATGCCTGTAGTGTGTTTAGAGAGACAGGAAAACACGACATGGGATAATGGCTGATCTCTCCGCTCTGAAATGCATCACCTGGAATGTGCGGGGTCTGCACACCATGTCCAGACGACATAAGGTCCACGCTTACCTAGTGCGCAGAGGTATACAGATTGCGCTGCTGCAGGAGACACATCTCACCAAATCAGAGGGACTAGCGCTACAGCGTAGGTGGCGAGGCCAGGTGTACAACACCACGTATTCAGCTTATGCAAGAGGCGCGCTGATATGGATAAAAGCGGGGGTACCCCTACAGGTAAATAGTCACACTGTAGATCCAGAGGGGAGATACGTGGCAATCGCAGGGAAACTAGGGGGAAGAGATGTGAACATTTGCTGCATTTATGCACCTAACACGGACCCGCTCGCCTTTCTGACTGAGTTGTCGGGCTCATTGGCCCGCTACCTTTCGGGACCCATCCTATTGGGGGGCGACTTTAATTCGGTGCTCGACGTTCACCTAGACAGATCCCATCCTCCCCTTCCGGACTCCCCGACGCATAGGGTGGCCAGGGGCAGGATAGACTGGCAGACTAAGTGGGGACTGACGGATATCTGGCGGGCGCAACACCCACATGCCCGGGACTACTCCCATTTCTCCGGCATGCACGAGTTGCATGTGAGACTGGATGGCCTGCTGGGGTCGAGAGAGGTGGCTTCTTCGGCTGTGCGGTCTGAGTACCTGACGAGAACTATCTCCGACCACAATCCGTTATTGATTGATCTCCAGTGGCTTCGGGACACCCCCTGCGTGCCAAACTGGAAGTTGCGACCGGAGCTATTGGAAGACCAGGTGTTCCGTAGTGACCTGGAGGACAAGATCGCGGGATACTTTGAGACAAACGAGGGCACGACTGCTGAGAGAGCCACGGAATGGGACGCCTTTAAGGTGGTGATTAGGGGCTATTGTATAACGCAGAAAGTTGGAGTGTGCCGCATACTCCTAGAAGACCTGGCTAGAGCTGATCGAGTCCTCCGCGAACTGGAAGTTGCCCGCCCTGGCCGCCAGGAGCTCCAACAACAGACCCTAGCGGCAAAAGAGGCGTTGGCCTCAGAGGTTGAGCGACTACGAAGTTATGACTATAAAACGTACCTGACTAGATCATTGGCTGAGGGCGACAAATCGAGTACGCTACTGGCTTGGCTTGCCAACCCAACGAGATGCACCACGCCCATTGTGGCCATGCGGACTGCGGAGGACAGAGAGGTCTATACTCAACCCGAGATCCTTAACTGCTTCTGGAGTTATTATGAGCAGCTCTATCGTAGTCGCTTACCGCCAGATACTACTCCGACGGATACCTTCCTGCGCGATCTGCCGATCCCCACTCTGGAACCGGAACAGGCGAAGGCCCTGGGACGAGATGTGGAGATAGGAGAGATCAGAAGCGCCATAAAAAAAATGGCGCGAAATAAAACGCCGGGCCTTGATGGACTCCCAGTGGAGTTTTATTCTGTATACATAGAACTCCTGGCCCCCAAACTCCTGCAGGTTTATAAGGAAGCGAAGGCTCTGGGACGACTACCGGGCTCGATGCGAGAGGCCCTGGTGATACCTCTACTTAAACCCGACCGCGAGGGCGTGGAGCCAGCGTCTTATAGACCGCTCTCAATGCTCATGGTCGACTATAAGATCTTGAGCAGCATATTAGCCGCACGACTGTTGGAACACATGAGCTCTCTAGTACATACAGACCAGGCGGGCTTCATCCCCAGGCGTAACACTACGATGAACATCCGACGCTTGTTCCGACTGTTGGAGGGGGATCACACCTATGCTCCCGATCCCATGATTTTCTCGATAGACCTAGAGAAAGCCTTCGACAGCCTGGAATGGGTTTATCTCCACAGGGTCCTCGAGCGGTTTGGCCTGGGTGAGGGATTCCTGAGATGGACCACGGTATTGTATGCCTCGGCGGTGGCTAGGGTGAAATCGGGCCCGCTGATTTCTCAACGTTACCCAGTAGAACGAGGCACGAGGCAAGGCTGCTCGCTATCCCCATTTCTATTCGCCCTGGCAGTGGAACCGCTGGCTATATCGATCCGCACCGGGGCCCACTACAGGGGGTTACAGTCTCCGTCAGGCCTCCAGTACATTTCCCTATACGCTGACGACCTGCTGCTTTTCCTTGAAGACGCTAGGACGGCCCTGGCCGGAGCTGATTCAGTGCTCACGGCTTTTGGTGCGATGTCGGGGCTCTGGGTAAATTGAGCTAAGACCTGCCTGTTTCCGGTCCACAACGATAGTCCCGAACCGGACATACACAGAGAGATCCGATGGGAGCCGGTTTGCTTTAAGTACCTGGGGGTGCATGTTTACCATCGCCCTGCTGACACACTCGAGGGTAACATCTCTAGAGGCATCCGAGCGCTTAAGGGTAGCATGGCCTTTTGGTCCACCCTGCCCCTATCAGTGGCGGGACGCATAGCGCTACTGAAGATGGTGGCACTACCCCGCCTACTATACTACTTCAGGACACTTCCGATCTGGATCCCTAGATCTAGCTTTCAGGGCCTGGATTCCATGATAGTGGCGTTCCTGTGGGGCTCGGGCCGCCGAAGAGTGGCGCTCAAGACCTTGCAGAGACCTAAGGCGGAGGGGGGGGTTGGCGGCGCCCGACTTTGAGACGTACTATTTAGCTGCTCAGCTACAGACCTATACCCAGGAGGTGGCGCGTGAGTTTCGGGGTCCGGAAGAGACACGGGGCACTGGCATACCCAGACATGTCTTATCATATATTGCGCTGCAACAGAGGCTCGATTTGAGGGACCTCACCCAAGAGGAACACACCATACGCTCGTGTTGGAACAGAATGCATCGCAAACTGGGAAGACCGCGACCTTATGCCCCGGAGATCCCGCTGGGAATGCTCACTGCGTTGCCCCATGGTGGCGACTGGTCACGACTGGGAGAATGGGAGGAGATGGGTGTACAGACCCTAGGTGACCTCTACGAAAACGAGACGTTGCTGCCCTTCCAGGCGCTTCTAGACCGATACGGCGTCCCTAGAGGCGATTTGTTGCTCCATGCGGCGGTCACAAGAGCACTCCAGGCACATTGGAAAACTGGTCATGAGGAACCACAGATGTCGGTGGCGTGCCAGTACGTCATGATGTCTGCGGGAACGGTTAAAGCAGTAACATGCTTATATTCCAGGATGATAGATGACAGACTGACCCCCCTGGCGGTTCTTAAGACCCGATGGGAAATGGACATAGGGAGGGAAATCCCGGAGGCCACGTGGGCCCAGCTGCTACGGCGGGCCTGGAAGGGAACGCGTAGTGCCCGATTCCAACTGGTCCACTTCTATATATTACATCGCGCCTATTTGACACCGGAGAAACTACAGAAATATTTCGACCTGGAGACGGCGGCCTGCCCTAGATGCAGGACGGACGGAGCGGACCTTTTTCACATGCTATGGTCCTGTTCTATGCTGACTTCCTACTGGTTGTTTGTGGGAGACACGCTGTCCGAAGTGACTGGTAGATCGTTGCAGATGGATGCAGCTGTGGGGATCCTACACTGGTTTCCACATACCCCCAAAAATAAGATTACTAATAAATTTATCGATTTAGGGTTGCTTCTAGCCAAACGAGAAATCACCAGACACTGGAAGGCGCGAGTTGGTCCTACAGGTGATAAATGGCGTAGTGAACTTCTCAAGTGGGCGGGGAGTGAAAGCACGTTGAGATACCAACAGGCGAGGCGACGGCGGGATGAGAGAGCTCTAGAGGCGGCGCAGACATGGGAGACGTTGGTGCAGGCCCTGCGCGACCATAACACACATACTGACTCTGATAGTACAGATGGGGAGCAGCCTAGATCCCGACAGCAGGCTATTGATGGGTTAGGCCCACAAAGAAGACCTAAGTCTCTTATCACATACTGATCGACCGTACGATATTCTGCCGATGACGAGGAGGGAGGAGGGAGGGGGAAAGAGGAAAGGGAGCGATACTCGCTTCCTCACGCATTAGAGTGTTGTACCATCGAGACTGACAATTTACTCCTCTGGGGGGATAGGACTGATTGGAGAAGGGGGGGGGGGTATTTTCTTTGGGTTGTTTAGAAAAGCAGATGAGTTTTATTCTTTTCACCTGCTATACCTCACCAGAACAGAGGGATGTTAACTGTAAACTAATGGCACACGCCGCCCGACCCCCGGGTTGTGGGCTGAATGGCCGTGTATAGAGCTTATACCATTAACGCCCTCATGGTTTTCATTACCTATCAGGTGCCAATAATGTGACACTATTTGTTTCCTGCAATAAAAACATATTTGACAAAAAAAAAACAATGCAGTCAGAACCACGCGTGTTGTTACAACGCAAGCGTTACCATGCATTCCTTTACCACGTATGCCTTTGCAATGATCTCCGTTGTTAAGGTGGTAAACGCAGATGAGCGGTAAAGGCAGTCAGCACTCTACACGAAAGAGGAATGGGCAGAGGGTGGGAAATCTTGGGGTCTTGGAGAGGGACTTCCTGCCCGGAGGAGATTTGGAGGTACTGTAAGGATCTGGAAGCAGCTTGGTGATTAGTTTTATTTTTTAAGGGCTGCGGTCGGGGTAGTTTCCAGGACTGTGTTTAACTGTAATTAAAATGACCCACGAGACTCCATTTTGTCTTGACATGCTCTCGGCAACCTGGTGAAGAATTGCTTTCCACATCCCTGTTGAAACTTGCACAACCCTCCTTCCTCCTTGTGGTTGACCCAATTCCGAGAAGCTGCCTGTGTGCCTCACCCCCCCAATTGTGCCAGAGACTTAGCCACATCCTGTCCATTGTTGGTAACTCAGCCTGTCACGACCAACTCCTGTGCCCTGTGACCACACCATCTGGTCAAGGAAGCACGAGGCTGTGCCCCATGACCATACCATCTGATCAAGGAAGCACAAGGCTGCACCCTGTGACCCACAAGTGAGCAAGGAAGCACGAGGCTGTGTACATTGTGCAATCAGAGACAGATGTCCCCTGGCACGATTGCACCACATGGGACTGACAAAGAACTTGTCGGATGAGGAACTTGTCAAAATGTGGAACTATGTATTGTGCAAATGGGCGTGGCTAGCGCTATAAATATGTGTGCGCTCCGGATTGAAGCAGCAGTCTCCGTAGAATTGTCTTTGTACCATTCTGGGACCCTGTCCTTAGCTCTAGCTAATAAATAACTTACTTCCCTCCACGGCTGGTTGTCCTGGTCTCTTGGTAATGTATGATTTAAGCAAGAAGAACCCGTAGATTCTAGGTGTCCCCTGCACTGTTGGCTTTGACTCTCCTAGTGGGGGAGGGGTCTCCAAAAAGCCGGTTCTACAGCTGGGGGCGGTTTTAGGGCTCAGGGCAGAGGCTGGAGTGTTTATAGGGCTCGGGTCGGGTCGTTTTTAGGACTGGTGGGGAGTTTTAGGGCTCAGGGCTCGGAGGCTGGGATATTTTTAGGGCTAAGGTTGTGGTGGTTTTCAGGCCTGGGTTTTAGAGATCAGGACAGGGGGTTGGGGTAGTTTTCAGGGCTCATGGCCGGTCTTAAGGCTCAAGACTGGGGCCAGGGGTGTTTTTAGGGCTGGGTTGGGATAGGTTTTAGGCATTTCTTCTGAGGACACTCTGACGCACTTTGGCTGAAGACAGTCCGAAGCACTTCTGCCGGCGACAGTCTAACACACTGCTGCTCAGGACAGTCTGCTGCTCTTCTGCTGAGGACACTATGACTCACTCCTGCTACAGATAGTCTGAGGCACTCCTGCTAAGAATAGTCTGAGGCACTCCTGCTAAGGATAGTCTGAGGCACTCCTGCTAAGGATAGTCTGAGGCACTCCTGCTAAGGATAGTCTGACTCACTCCTGCTGAGGATAGTCTGAGGCACTCCTGCTGAGGATAGTCTGAGGCACTCCTGCTGAGGATAGTCTGAGGCACTCTTGCTAAGGATAGTCGGAGGCACTCCTGCTAAGGATAGTCTGAGGCACTCCTGCTAAGGATAGTCTGACTCACTCCTGCTGAGGGTAGTCGCTGCAAACAGAAGTTTTCAGAGGCAGACGGGTCATAGATAACGGTCCCGGTCGCGCTGACAGCGCGCACCAAGGCGAGGGACCAAAATAAACACGATAATTCAGATTCAACGACTTCATGAATGCAAATACAGCGCGAAGTACCCACCGCAAGCCTGCAGAAAGATTCTAACAAGTCCAGACCCCAGTTAAAGAATCATTCGACGGCTGAATGAGCCTGGTGTCCTAAACAAGTCCTTTGTGGAGCTTGTTCTTTTGTGGTCCTGATGAGAACTCCATAATGGTCAGAGTTCGAAACGCGTAGACCCCCCCCTTTTTTCAGCCATAAAAGTTCTGCAAAAACAGTATTGCTTTAACTTTACCTTGCAAAAAAAGAGAATTTATCTGAAACGTTTATCTTTATGGCAAATAAGAAATGATGTTTATATGAAAAAAGTTTCAACCACTGTAAATATTGTGATGTTGTGTAGGATGAATGTGTAGAGTGGGTATGAATGTAAGGATGAAAAACACACAGGTTAATGTCTAAATGTCATTTTTTTGTTCGAATTTTTTGGTTGGATTTGTATTTTTGCACAATTTTTAATTGTATGATCGCCGCTATCAAAAAAGGAAAAACTGAAAAACATTTTTTCTTCAAAATGAAATAACTTGATTAAATAAATATCTGATTTAATCGGAACAAATAATAGTCCTTCCACCACCCTTTTTGTTTTATTTTCAATTAGTGGTAGGCAATTGGGATCAGAAGTAACAGGTCGCAGTATTGGCATTTGTTGTTGTTATATTGGTTTCAAAGGCTTGGCCTTACTGCTTGGGAGCCAGAACCCAGTAGTGTTGTTAAGGATAGTCTGAGCCACTCCTGCTGAGGATAGTCTGAGGCACTCCTGCTGAGGATAGTCTGAGGCACGCCTGCTAAGGATAGTCTGAGGCACTCCTGCTAAGGATAGTCTGAGGCACTCCTGCTAAGGATAGTCTGAGGCACTCCTGCTAAGGATAGTCTGAGGCACTCCTGCTAAGGATAGTCTGAGGCACGCCTGCTAAGGATAGTCTGAGGCAGTCCTGCTAAGGATAGTCTGAGGCACTCCTGCTAAGGATAGTCTGAGGCACGCCTGCTAAGGATAGTCTGAGGCACTCCTGCTAAGGATAGTCTGAGGCACTCCTGCTGAGGATAGTCTGAGGCACTCCTGCTGAGGATAGTCTGAGGCACGCCTGCTAAGGATAGTCTGAGGCACTCCTGCTAAGGATAGTCTGAGGCACTCCTGCTAAGGATAGTCTGAGGCACTCCTGCTAAGGATAGTCTGAGGCACTCCTGCTAAGGATAGTCTGAGGCACTCCTGCTAAGGATAGTCTGAGGCACGCCTGCTAAGGATAGTCTGAGGCAGTCCTGCTAAGGATAGTCTGAGGCACTCCTGCTAGGGATAGTCTGAGGCATGCCTGCTAAGGATAGTCGGAGGCACTCCTGCTAAGTATAGTCTGAGGCACTCCTGCTAAGGATAGTCTGAGGCACTCCTGCTAAGGATAGTCTGAGGCACTCCTGCTAAGGATAGTCTGAGGCACTCCTGCTAAGGATAGTCTGAGGCACTCCTGCTAAGGATAGTCTGAGGCACTCCTGCTAAGGATAGTCTGAGGCACGCCTGCTAAGGATAGTCTGAGGCACGCCTGCTAAGGATAGTCTGAGGCATTCCTGCTAAGGATAGTCTGAGGCACTCCTGCTGAGGATAGTCTGAGGCACTCCTGGTAAGGATAGTCTGAGGCATTCCTGCTAAGGATAGTCTGAGGCACTCCTGCTGAGGATAGTCTGAGGCAGTCCTGCTGAGGATAGTCTGAGGCACTCCTGCTAAGGATAGTCTGAGGCATTCCTGCTGAGGATAGTCTGACTCACTCCTGCTGAGGATAGTCTGAGGCACTCCTGCTAAGGATAGTCTGAGGCACTCCTGCTAAGGATAGTCTGAGGCACTCCTGCTAAGGATAGTCTGAGGCACTCCTGCTAAGGATAGTCTGAGGCACTCCTGCTAGGGATAGTCTGAGGCATGCCTGCTAAGGATAGTCGGAGGCACTCCTGCTAAGTATAGTCTGAGGCACTCCTGCTAAGGATAGTCTGAGGCACTCCTGCTAAGGATAGTCTGAGGCACTCCTGCTAAGGATAGTCTGAGGCACTCCTGCTAAGGATAGTCTGAGGCACTCCTGCTAAGGATAGTCTGAGGCACTCCTGCTAAGGATAGTCTGAGGCACGCCTGCTAAGGATAGTCTGAGGCAGTCCTGCTAAGGATAGTCTGAGGCATTCCTGCTAAGGATAGTCTGAGGCACTCCTGCTGAGGATAGTCTGAGGCAGTCCTGCTGAGGATAGTCTGAGGCACTCCTGCTAAGGATAGTCTGAGGCACGCCTGCTAAGGATAGTCTGAGGCAGTCCTGCTAAGGATAGTCTGAGGCATTCCTGCTAAGGATAGTCTGACTCACTCCTGCTGAGGATAGTCTGAGGCACTCCTGCTGAGGATAGTCTGAGGCACTCCTGCTGAGGATAGTCTGAGGCACTCTTGCTAAGGATAGTCGGAGGCACTCCTGCTAAGGATAGTCTGAGGCACTCCTGCTAAGGATAGTCTGACTCACTCCTGCTGAGGGTAGTCGCTGCAAACAGAAGTTTTCAGAGGCAGACGGGTCATAGATAACGGTCCCGGTCGCGCTGACAGCGCGCACCAAGGCGAGGGACCAAAATAAACACGATAATTCAGATTCAACGACTTCATGAATGCAAATACAGCGCGAAGTACCCACCGCAAGCCTGCAGAAAGAATCTAACAAGTCCAGACCCCAGTTAAAGAATCATTCGACGGCTGAATGAGCCTGGTGTCCTAAACAAGTCCTTTGTGGAGCTTGTTCTTTTGTGGTCCTGATGAGAACTCCATAATGGTCAGAGTTCGAAACGCGTAGACCCCCCCTTTTTTCAGCCATAAAAGTTCTGCAAAAACAGTATTGCTTTAACTTTACCTTGCAAAAAAAGAGAATTTATCTGAAACGTTTATCTTTATGGCAAATAAGAAATGATGTTTATATGAAAAAAGTTTCAACCACTGTAAATATTGTGATGTTGTGTAGGATGAATGTGTAGAGTGGGTATGAATGTAAGGATGAAAAACACACAGGTTAATGTCTAAATGTCATTTTTTTGTTCGAATTTTTTGGTTGGATTTGTATTTTTGCACAATTTTTAATTGTATGATCGCCGCTATCAAAAAAGGAAAAACTGAAAAACATTTTTTCTTCAAAATGAAATAACTTGATTAAATAAATATCTGATTTAATCGGACCAAATAATAGTCCTTCCACCACCCTTTTTGTTTTATTTTCAATTAGTGGTAGGCAATTGGGATCAGAAGTAACAGGTCGCAGTATTGGCATTTGTTGTTGTTATATTGGTTTCAAAGGCTTGGCCTTACTGCTTGGGAGCCAGAACCCAGTAGTGTTGTTAAGGATAGTCTGAGGCACTCCTGCTGAGGATAGTCTGAGGCACTCCTGCTGAGGATAGTCTGAGGCACGCCTGCTAAGGATAGTCTGAGGCACTCCTGCTAAGGATAGTCTGAGGCACTCCTGCTAAGGATAGTCTGAGGCACTCCTGCTAAGGATAGTCTGAGGCACTCCTGCTAAGGATAGTCTGAGGCACGCCTGCTAAGGATAGTCTGAGGCAGTCCTGCTAAGGATAGTCTGAGGCACTCCTGCTAAGGATAGTCTGAGGCACGCCTGCTAAGGATAGTCTGAATCAAAAAGAAACTTTTCAAGAAACAGGTAAACGATCACAGTTTGAAAATCATAAATACAGCAACATGTGAGAGCAAGGGTGAATCTTTCAAATACAACAACCCCTACCTCATGAAATGAATTCGTTTGTGTAAAAAAATCACAGTAAGCCCATTTTGAATATGTGACTATCAAAAGCCATTGGTGTGAAGACAAATGTATGAGTTCAAATGTCAAAATGCCTAAAGTCAAATGCCGACGCGTTTCCAATCCTGCCAGTAGTTTACAGGATTTTCATCAGGGCGGGGAACGAGTCCATGGGAACTGTTTTCCAAAAAGAATAAAGAGTTTGTTTTAGTAAACTGCAAACAAACGCCATTGTGTTCAAGTGCAAAATGAACCGCATTGTGGTGCGGCATACCTTGAAGGTAGTGGCCTGTGTGGCTTCAATTTTGGGAATAGCGCTTTGGCTCTTTTGGTCAGGCGGGTCTGGGCTGTAACAAGAAAAATGACTGCTGTCACTGATTTGAAAGTGACCCACTACACGCATTACACAACACCGATCCCGGATAAAAAAACGAGTAATGACCGCACCCATGGTTGAACACTTTGTAAATAACCAGCACACAGAAAACGATTTCAAATGGACACCACTTGTCTGGCTGGACTCTAAACGCTACCCCAATGTAGAAACTATGCTTTTGCGTAAGGAGGCATACCTCATACTGCGATTCGATAGTGTGAACAAGGGCCTAAACACGCTTAGTGAAATCAATCGAGCTTGACTCCACACTTGGACTCCATTTCCCACAATGCAGTAGCACTCTTAACTCATCCCATTGGCTGTTAGCATACACATGCTTTTATCACCACCAGTACCGGCAGCGCCCTGGACAACTAAAGCCTGTAGGTGCCGGTAGAAGCAAGGATGCAGTCTAGCAGAGCCCCCCGTGGCGTTGTTTGGTAAGCGATTGATCCCTTCTTCACCTGCCATTGAGTGTCAGTTTTTATCTTTTACCTTTCCACTGCGTGATTCAGCGCACAGTTGCTAGCCTCCTTTCCTTCTTATTTTTTAGAACGGACAGCGTTCCATTGTTAACACCGGTCCGATCCCTCCGCCCGTGTTCAACTTTTAAAAGTAAGTGTTCCCATCGGAGCGGTGATGCTCCAGTGCCTGTTCTTTTATCGTTTTGGCACAACTTCTCAAAATATCGTCATTTCTGTCCCCAGATCAAATAATTGAAAAATAATCCTGCCACCGGCTGCCTTGACTTAATGTTGTAAAGACTCAAGGTAAAATCTTTTTTCCTTCATGTTTTTCCCTTCAGCGTGTAGTGGGTCACTTTCAAATCAGTGACAGCAGTCATTTTTCTTGTTACAGCCCAGACCCGCCTGACCAAAAGAGCCAAAGCGCTATTCCCAAAATTGAAGCCACACAGGCCACTACCTTCAAGGTATGCCGCACCACAATGCGGTTCATTTTGCACTTGAACACAATGGCGTTTGTTTGCAGTTTACTAAAACAAACTCTTTATTCTTTTTGGAAAACAGTTCCCATGGACTCGTTCCCCGCCCTGATGAAAATCCTGTAAACTACTGGCAGGATTGGAAACGCGTCGGCATTTGACTTTAGGCATTTTGACATTTGAACTCATACATTTGTCTTCACACCAATGGCTTTTGATAGTCACATATTCAAAATGGGCTTACTGTGATTTTTTTACACAAACGAATTCATTTCATGAGGTAGGGGTTGTTGTATTTGAAAGATTCACCCTTGCTCTCACATGTTGCTGTATTTATGATTTTCAAACTGTGATCGTTTACCTGTTTCTTGAAAAGTTTCTTTTTGATTCATTAATGTCCATGTATGTACGATTTAGCGCAATGTTTTTGCTTTATAATTGTTCACTGTAGATACTTACACATTGTTCGATTGATCTCCATATGGCTAGAAAGGAAGTCGATGGTTCTCTCTTTGTCTGCTCCTAAAATAAGTGAATTTTGTAACTTACGTATTGATTCAATGACAAAAGTTTTGTCGAGATAAACTAATAAATTTATGGTTTATCTCTAATCATTCAGTGTTTGCATTATTGCATTGTTTGGAGGCATAGGCAAATTTTTGGTTTCCTCTAGTTTAGGCCCTGCCTACCCTCCCTCCCATCGGGCCAAGCCACCACTTTGGGTTAAAGGATAGTCTGAGGCACTCCTGCTAAGGATAGTCTGAGGCACTCCTGCTGAGGATAGTCTGAGGCACTCCTGCTGAGGATAGTCTGACTCACTCCTGCTGAGGATAGTCTGAGGCACTCCTGCTGAGGATAGACTGAGGCACTCCTGAGGCACTGCTGAGGAGGTCTAATAAACTGAGCTATGTTTAGCACTGAGACGTGTCATGCAAACAAAGAGTTAAATAGGAGCAAAACAAACCAGAACACTTTAGCTGTGGATGAAAAAATGACACATATTTGCAGAAACTCTATTTACAAATGTTATAGTGTGTACACCATATAGTTTGATCAGTAAAGCAGAGTGTCAATGGGAAAGTGTGTGGACATTTCAATGTGAAATCTACTGATTGCAAATGACAGTGTGCTCCCCTTCATGCGTCGGGTGTGTATTTATTAAAAGTGATGTTTTTTAAACATGATTTGAGAAACGTTCCAGCCTCGCTCTGATGGCACTGCTGTTAATTAACACCTTGGGGGCTCATGAGGAGGTCAGCTCGTTATGAGGCACAGTGGCACTGTGCTCATGACGAGCAGAGTTCGTCATGACTGCCGTGGCGCGCCCACGCGGGGATAATTCCCCCGCTGTGCTGAGCGTTCCATGAAAACGGGCGCGTTATGCGCACAGCGCCACCATGCAGCGTGACGAGCCGGGATTGTCACAAGCACTGCGGCACCGCGCGCAGCTCCCTTCCCCCCCGCACCGCGGGGGTATCAGCACCGCGGCGAAGGAGTTAACTAAGAGCATGTCACGTGTCATGTGTACCCTGTGTGTGGCTAGATTTGAATTATATATGGAAGCAAAGTTTACTCTCCTAAATCAAAACAAGAGTTTGTTTGTACAGCAGAAATGCTGAGCTCGCACATTTGGAGGTGCTCACATATGTGATAAACGCAGCTGAGTGAATTAAAAATCGGTCCAGTAGATTATTTAAATCTCTAGACCTGCAGGACTAGTAACATTTTAATGATTTTTTGAGGCCTGACGTTTACTGAGAACAGTCAGATGCACTTCTGCCAAGGACAGTCTGATGCAGGGACACACTGACACACTTCTGCTGAGGAAAGTCTGAAGCACTTCTGCTGAGGACAGTCCAAAGCACTTCTGCTGAGGACAGTCCGATGCACTTCTGCTGCGGACAGTCCGATGCACTTCTGCTGAGGACAGTCCAATGCTCTTCTGCTGAGGACAGTCAAAAGCACTTCTGCTGAGGACAGTCCGATGCACTACTGCTGAGGACAGTCCGATGCACTACTGCTGAGGACAGTCTGATGCACTTTTGCTGAGGACAGTCCGATGCACTTTTGCTGAGGACAGTCCGATGCACTACTGCTGAGGACAGTCCGATGCACTACTGCTGAGGACAGTCTGATGCACTTCTGCTGAGGACAGTCCGATGCACTTCTGCTGAGGACAGTCCAATGCACTTCTTCTGAGGACAGTCTGAAGCACTTCTGCTGAGGACAGTCCAATGCACTTCTGCTGAGGCCAGTCCAATGCACTTCTTCTGAGGACAGTCCGAAGCACTTCTGCTGAGGACAGTCCAATGCACTTCTGCTGAGGACAGTCCAATGCACTTCTGCTGAGGACAGTCCGATGCACTTCTGCTGAGGACAGTCCGATGCACTTCTGCTGAGGACAGTCCAATGCACTTCTGCTGAACACAGTCCGATGCACTTCTGCTGAGGACAGTCCGATGCACTTCTGCTGCGGACAGTCCGATGCACTTCTTCTGAGGACAGTCCGATGCACTTCTGCTGAGGACAGTCCAATGCACTTGTGCTGAGGACAGTCCAACGCACTTCTACTGAGGACAGTCCAATGCACTTCTGCTGAGGACAGTCCAATGCGCTTCTGCTGAGGACAGTCCGATGCACTTCTGCTGAGGACAGTCCAATGCACTTCTGCTGAGGACAGTCCAATGCACTTCTGCTGAGGACAGTCCAATGCACTTCTGCTGAGGACAGTCCGATGCACTTCTGCTGAGGACAGTCCGATGCACTTCTGCTGAGGACAGTCCGATGCACTTCTGCTGAGGACAGTCCGATGCACTTCTGCTGAGGACAGTCCGATGCACTTCTGCTGAGGACAGTCCGATGCACTTCTGCTGAGGACAGTCCGATGCACTTCTGCTGAGGACAGTCTGAAGCACTTCTGCTGAGGACAGTCCGATGCACTTCTGCTGAGGACAGTCTGAAGCACTTCTGCTGAGGACAGTCTGAAGCACTTCTGCTGAGGACAGTCCGATGCACTTCTGCTGAGGACAGTCCGATGCACTTCTGCTGAGGACAGTCCGATGCACTTCTGCTGAGGACAGTCTGAAGCACTTCTGCTGAGGACAGTCCGATGCACTTCTGCTGAGGACAGTCTGAAGCACTTCTGCTGAGGACAGTCTGAAGCACTTCTGCTGAGGACAGTCCAATGCACTTCTGCTGAGGACAGTCCAATGCACTTCTGCTGAGGACAGTCCGATGCACTTCTGCTGAGGACAGTCCAATGCACTTCTGCTGAGGACAGTCCGATGCACTTCTGCTGAGGACAGTCCAATGCACTTCTGCTGAGGACAGTCTGAAGCACTTCTGCTGAGGACAGTCCGATGCACTTCTGCTGAGGACAGTCTGAAGCACTTCTGCTGAGGACAGTCCGATGCACTTCTACTGAGGACAGTCCAATGCACTTCTGCTGAGGACAGTCCGATGCACTTCTGCTGAGGACAGTCTGAAGCACTTCTGCTGAGGACAGTCTGAAGCACTTCTGCTGAGGATAGTCTGATGCACTTCTGCTGAGGACAGTCCGATGCACTTCTGCTGAGGACAGTCCAATGCACTTCTGCTGAGGACAGTCCAATGCACTTCTGCTGAGGACAGTCCGATGCACTTCTTCTGAGGACAGTCCAACGCACTTCTGCTGAGGACAGTCCAATGCACTTCTGCTGAGGACAGTCCGATGCACTTCTGCTGAGGACAGTCTGAAGCACTTCTGCTGAGGACAGTCCGATGCACTTCTGCTGAGGACAGTCTGAAGCACTTCTGCTGAGGACAGTCTGAAGCACTTCTGCTGAGGACAGTCCAATGCACTTCTGCTGAGGACAGTCCAATGCACTTCTGCTGAGGACAGTCCGATGCACTTCTGCTGAGGACAGTCCAATGCACTTCTGCTGAGGACAGTCCGATGCGCTTCTGCAGAGGACAGTCCAATGCACTTGTGCTGAGGACAGTCCGATGCGCTTCTGCTGAGGACAGTCCAATGCACTTCTGCTGAGGACAGTCCGATGCACTTCTGCTGAGGACAGTCTGAAGCACTTCTGCTGAGGACAGTCCGATGCACTTCTGCTGAGGACAGTCTGAAGCACTTCTGCTGAGGACAGTCTGAAGCACTTCTGCTGAGGACAGTCCAATGCACTTCTGCTGAGGACAGTCCAATGCACTTCTGCTGAGGACAGTGAGGACAGTCCGATGCACTTCTGCTGAGGACAGTCTGAAGCACTTCTTCTGAGGACAGTCCGATGCACTTCTGCTGAGGACAGTCCAATGCACTTCTGCTGAGGACAGTCCGATGCACTTCTGCTGAGGACAGTCTGAAGCACTTCTGCTGAGGACAGTCTGAAGCACTTCTGCTGAGGACAGTCCAACGCACTTCTGCTGAGGACAGTCCAACGCACTTCTACTGAGGACAGTCCGATGCACTTCTACTGAGGACAGTCTGATGCACTTGTGCTGAGGACAGTCCGATGCACTTCTGCTGAGGACAGTCCGATGCACTTCTACTGAGGACAGTCCGATGCACTTCTACTGAGGACAGTCCAATGCACTTCTGCTGAGGACAGTCCAATGCACTTCTACTGAGGCCAGTCCAATGCACTTCTTCTGAGGATAGTCTGATGCACTTCTTATGAGGACGGTCTATTGCATTCCTGCTGAGCACAGTCTGATAAACCCCTACTGAGGACACTGAGGTACACTTCTGCCTAGGACAGTGTGACTCACTTCTGCTGAGGTCAGTCCAAAGCACCTCTGCTGAGGAAGGTCTGGTACACTTTTGCTGAGTGTGAGAAGGCCTGGTATATGCTGACCACTAATTAAAGTAGGCATCTTGTACCAGTCCAAACAACCCTCATTGAAGATTAGGTTAAAGACAACCTTTATAGAAAGCTCTCCTAGTGGTAGCTGTGGAGAGCAGCCTTCAGGCTAAGTCTCTAAGGGATGTAAAGCAGCTTGTTTTACCAGATCAGAACCTCCTGAATGACCAAATGAAAGGAGAACCACAAAAGAGATATATAACATATATGTATTTATTACTAAACACTCTCTACTAACCTCTTTATGAGATTAGAGCACAAAGCACAAAATATTAAATGACTAGAACAATAGTAAATAGCTCAATACACAGGGCGCTCCAGGGAGACCAAACCATATACTTAGAAAGTGGTATAACTACCGCGACTTAACTAGATACAGTGCCTAGAGCATGTAGAATCGCTGGGACCCCAAGAACTACCCAAGGTAGTGACACAGGGGACCCACGGGGGACGAGTGCAGTGTGAGAACACAAGCGCCAGCTCCGTACAATCCTATGGGAAAGTCATGGTTGGAATTTTAGTTTAAGGACTCTTCGGAGAGGACTTTATGCAAACCCTTTCAAACATAGAAGGTTCTAATGCCAGCACCCTTGAGAGTACCGAGGTACCCGTGTTACCTATCCCAGAGGAGCCGGGTCCATAGAGGTCAAGAGATGTCGGAAACCTTTGTCGTTTTCAATGGCGTTATGAGAAAAAGTGCTGCTGCCGGGAAGATGAAAAGTGTCTGGTGGAATTCAAGCCTGGATCCAAGCTGAGAAGAACTTGAAAGCAGAGGGGACAGAGTCTGGGTCACTTTAGAGTGACCAGGGGGACGATAGACGAATGCCCACCGATGTCGGGTGCTTCAGGTGAGAAGATAGGATGCTTGACTCTGCAGCCACAGGGACCTGGAGATGTCGACGACAACCAAAGTCTGGAGGTGAGCTGTCCCACAAAGGATGTCAAGTGCTGGGGGGTCAGTGTCCGGATCGAACACCAACAAGCCTTGGCAACTGCAACCCATGTGGACAGAGCAAACAAGCTACGGAGAGGACCAACAAGGCCCTGGGGACTTTCCAAGCAGTGGAGAGTTAGGGCACATCTGAAGCAACCAGGAAACCCCAAGGAAAGTCAAAGTTACCTTCACAGGGACCCACAGGTCAACAGACCAGGGATCGCGAAGGGACCTCGAGCTGAATCGCAAAATACCTCCCCACGGAACACTTGTGGAGTGTAGGCCGGAAATCATTGGTGGAAATACTGCTCGGGGTCAGGACTGCACATAGTCCAAAGCACTACCTCAGGGATTGCGAAAAAGCATGTGCTGCTGCAAAAGTACAAATGGCGGACAGGGGTTTGGGTTGCACGGTCCCCGCGAGGGATACTGGTCTCAGAATTGCTAAGACATCAGATCAACATCAGGGAATTTCAGGAACCCACCTCCTGTGCTGCAGAAATCTTTGCAGTCCTCAGGAGCTTGGGAGATGCAAAATGGTCCGATGCGTTAAAGGTGCCTGCCTTGCAGGGGAATAACTCCTTCACTCCAAGGGAGATTCTTCAGTCATCCAGCGTAGTGTAGATCGTCAAAGTACTTGGTTTCTGTAGCAGGGTTTAGTCCAGGTAAAATTTAAAGTCCTGTAGTCAGGGGTTCCTACTTTTTACCCAAGAAAGGGGTGGGACAAACTCTGGGGACCCACCTATGGGAAGGTCAGGACAGATGGGTGGCTACACCCATGTCCTTTGTCCAGTTTCATGCCAGAACAGGAGCAAATGGCTCCTCCAACTGGTTTGAACTGGATTATGCTCAGGGACACCAAATGTTCCCCCAGTGCAGACTTTCTGGCACTCTCAGAGTGCACCCACCCAGCCCCAATACACTAAATCCTGTCTGGGAGGTGGTGACCCCTCCCTGTGACAGGAAACCTATTGTCAAGCCTTCCTTTGCTCGAGCTTGGCTCAGCAGCAGGAGGACAGACTCGTGTCTGTGGCTGGCAGCATCCATTTTGTGATGCCAGGGTCTGAAAAGCTGGTACCTGGTGTACCGGTGTTGTCATATTTCTCCCTCTAGGAGGGGGGGAATCATACCTCCCACAGCAGTTACTGGTGTAGAGATATGTTTCAAAGGTGTTTGACACCAAACACGACATGTTTCTAAGCCGTCGTTTTAAAGTTAGCATTTACCATGAGGTTATAATGCACTTAAATATATATGGTATGGCTGCATCACGAACAACCCCATAAAATAGGTTTCCGAAGGCTACAGAGGGGCTCTGCGCATGCATGGGCACCCTCTCACATAAAACCCAGCACCCTGCCTTCAGGATCGATAAGTAATGCCATAAGGGTGACTGTTTGGTTTATATGTGCAGTGATTTAGAATAGATATAGTGAACCTATATCTAAGTAAGGAGTGCATGCACCACCTTACACAGGCTGCAGTAGCAGACCTGTGGTGTCAGTTTGAATGGTCTCCCAGGGGTGGCATAATCCATTCTGCAGCCCCTGGGAGGCCTCTGGGGAACCTATGCCCTGAATACATAGTATACCATATACTAGGGACTGATAAGGGTACCCCAGAATCGAATCTGGAGTGTACCAAAGTATATGCAATCAATTTAGAGAGGAAGCAGCAAGGCTGGGGTCCTGGATAGCAGGATCTCAGCCAGTCTAAGTCAAAAACGGTGAAACACCGGCAAAAAGAGGGGGTAACCATAAGAAGCAGATCCTACTCTCCTACACTGAGGACAGTCTGATGCTCTTCTGTGTCCCAAGATTGACAACGTAATGACTCCCTGCTGCTGTTGGAAGCCACTGCAGGTGCCCAGCCAGGGAGGATTGGAAAAGAGTCTGTCAGGACAAGGAAAGGCCTGACTACTGCATTTCCACCTGTCTCTGTCATTTATAAATGAAGTTTTATTTATTCCTTGCATTAGCAGAATTAAAAAACAATGTAGCGAGGGATCACGGGGGGGGGAGGGGGCCAGCCTCATTAATCAACTGTCACAGTAGATAGTGGGAGGGGGGCTGTGATTCACTAAGAGCAGCAGCAGGACGTCATCACTGGGCGCCGAGCTCAGGCTCAGTCTCAGCCGCACGGACCAGTGTCGTAAGTAGCTGAAGAGCTGAAGCAGCGCTAACTCCCTCAGGCAGCGGTAAGTGCCTGCTCGCCACTGACACTTTATCGTAAAGTGCTGCGTGTGGCTGGAAATGGAGCAGCATTTGTTGACACATCTAAAGTACAGATCAGATCACAAGACAATACCATGTGTAAACCCAAGACAACTCTAACACATAACAAGAGGAGAGCTTGAAACACTACTACTCCAGTGCCACAAACTCAGTTTTTAATAATGTCAAACACAAACTGCAGCAAAAAAAGCAAGAGAACACGTCATCGCACAACATACACAGACATATACTCCTCACACACGACCACCTCCACGATCCTGTTTTCATGACATGGTGCTAAGAGGTGTTTGCAATGAAGCAGCGTCAGTGTTGTAAATAAGTATACCTTCACTGTGTCGATTATAGGATGCAGATTTACTGTAGAGGATAGGCCTTGGTTCCTGGTTATTTGTAAGGTCGTAAATGCCCAGCAGGAGCAGAGTCATTGCTGCTCAGCCCACTCTCTCCCCTGACATCCATCCCACCAGGCTCCCATCGACATTCCATTCCATCACACTACACCGGCTGAGCAGCAGGGGACTGTGAACCGTGGGGAGGGCGTAGAGCAACAGCCACAGGTTACACGAGCCAGTCATGTGTGTGTTGTGATCAAGACTCCGATCTTCTTTGAGGCTTCAAAGATAAAGAGTTATAAAAAACAACGTTTTGAAATGTGAATCTGTGAACCAGGAAGGAAAGGTCTGTAGCTCAGGGTGTCTTTAGGGCCTGTAGTGCGGGGCGCCTTTAGGTCTCGGAGGGCCATAGCAGGTACAAGCAAAGCCGGGGGTTCAGGTATATGTCGGTCTGAACATCTCTTTGCAGCATAAGTATTCCAGTAACAGGAAGCAGTCTGCAGTGCATTGTGGGGGAGATCCGGAGGGTGGGTCAGTACTAGTCTCGGCTGCAGCTTGTGTAGTTTATATGAGCAGGGGGTTCATGATAAGAAGTCGTGCCGGGTCTAGTGGCTTAGTCGACTAATGCGTCCACTGTAGGGGTCCTATGTTTGATCTCATGATCACAGGTTCAAATCCTGGCAGGCCCACTCAGCATTTCATCCTTCTGTGGTCGATATAATGTGTACCATTGAGTTGGGTGACAATAAACACCCGCTATTCAACAGCAAGATATCCTCATGCGTGATGGGCGCTTTACAAATACACGGGCTAAGTTATGTGATGTTTTTTAGAACCTGAGGGTAGGCGTCTGTCTTGAGGACTCTGGGAGGTGAAGCCTTGAGCAGCTCTGACTCTGTCACAGAGCCTGCATGTAACTCATGGCCCCAGCTGGGTACATGACAATTTCATACACAGAGGATCAATGGTTGCTTGTCTCTGGAGATGTGTTTTAGGGACTATTTGGGGGAGGAGCTCTACTGAAGGCATATCCGGAGTGCAGGAGGTGGGGTAGTGGTTGGTCTGCACCAACGCCACATGAGACTACACCGTGCCCCTCTACAGTGGAGTAGGCAGGGTGTAAAATTTCACATATTTACCCACATTTGGAATAAAATGCTTTATTCAAGATAATTATCCAAAAATGTATTAAAATACAAAACCAGCATTTACAGGCAGATGCATCAAAGTAAATACCAGGAGCAAAGGGGCAGATTTGCAGAATCTGCCCCTTTGCGACCGGTATTTTTGCATTTGGGATGTATCATCCCAAATGCAAAAATCGCAATTTAAGGAATCTCTAAATTGAGATTCCTTAAATGCAATGCATGAAAGTAAAAAAAATAGCGAATTCGCTAATAGGAGTAGCAAATTACCATGAAGTTGAACTTTTGTGCATTTTTCAAAGTTTCATGTTGCGCGCACACATGCCCTTAGGGCATGTGTGTGTGCAACATATGTGCAGAGATCAATTTCGGGGGTGCAACAGGGTGTCATTTTGACACCCTTGCACCCTTGAAATTGCTCATGCATGCAATCTCCAATTCATTCCTATGGGCCTGGAGGCCCATAGGAATGAATGGGACAGCATTCCTTAATTGCTACTCGCAATTTGCGAGTAGCAATTAAGGAATGTTAAGGAATCGCTATTTTAATAGCGATTCCTGCATGCATAGGCTTTTGCTATTCCTAAATAGCGATTCCTTAAAAATCACTATTTAAGAATAGCAAAAGGCTACGTTGATTTATCCGCCAGTTAGTGCCATATTTTAGAAATTAGCCTTTTGTTTAATTTCGGACACAAAAATGTTTTCCACTCTTAAAAAAGGCACCAAAAAACATAAGAACGATGTGAGAAAATCATCCTTTGTTCCCTTTTCACCCCCATTGTTTGGGCGATACTAGTGTTGACTGACTCTGACTAGACCTAGGTGTAAAATCCTTCTCTGCTTGTGAAGTTTGTGGAGTTTTTCCCACTCCGTGCTCTAAATACAGCGCGGAGTTTTTCCTCTCTTGCAGCTCGCCACCGTTACGTTGGTGAGCACGAGCGAAGAAAATCCAACGCTAGACCACTTCTCTCTACTCGGGCAGTCGCCGATGGTCTCTACCGCTCATGTTGAGAAACCTGCGGCTCGCGTTGAGGAAGCGGCCGCACGAGCAGAGCATTTACTCGAGTAGCAGAAGGAAGCAGCGCCCTCTTATGCTGCACACGGTGCAGTTGGTGCTGATTTTAGAGCGGGGGCAAACTCCCAGCACGATAAACCAACACGAGCAGCGCAACTTACCTCACGCTGACACTGGTGGATCTCTGCAGAGCACGGCAGAGCTTTTTTGTCACCCAGGCCTCACTCTGACTGTGCCTGGGCTCTGCTAACTAGGGCCAGTACTGTGATGAAAAACGTATATGGTAATAAAGTAAAATTAAAATTGGCAATGACAGACCCCCCTGTAAGTCCCTAGTATATAATACGATCAGGGGGATTCAAACATCCTATAGGTCTCTAGTTTATAAGAGGCCGGGAAGTTTAGAGGCCCAGTAGATTTCCTGCACTGGAGCGTGCACTACTGTGTTTTCTGCTGTCGTTTATCAAAGCAGCCCTGCTTTGAAGGCCGTCTTTAAAAGTAAGCTATTTGCAAATTCAACTTTGGAATTCAAGGTATTTCCAAAGTGATAATGTACCTTATTTTTACAGACAAGTTACCCCTAAGGTCTCCTCTGGGTGTCCCAGGGGTGGGGTGCCATGAGCAGGGACATTATAAAAAATGTTTTTTTTATGCCTTGGTGACGAAAAACTGCTAATTCTAGTTTGATCCATTGTAGATTATTAGCTCCATAGGCTACCATTGGAATATGTTATTTAAGTATAAATATTGCTAGGAAGGAGATTAGATGTCATTCAAGGACTTAAAACATTGGCAATGATAAATCCAACAACTTGCCACTGTTGAATTCATCATAACTAGTAAAGAAAATAAGTTATAGGACTTTCTTTTCTGTGAAGCAAAATTGAGCCTACTAGCAGCCTTTCCTCATTGGTCAGCCTTATCAACCTTAGCCAAGTTCATTTGATGAGGTGATTAGCGCCCTGCATAGAGCAGAGGTTATCTAATGGGGGAGCCCTACAGCTGCAGAGAACAGGCCAGTTTGGGAGGGGGGGACTGGATAAATCAAACTGGGCATCAAAGAGGCCAGGGCAGTAAAGCATGCCAGCCAGGCTTACCCCTTCTTTTCGTAGCCCCAGACAGATGGCAGGTCCGGGATTGACATTTGCTGAGGGTCTGGAGAGGGAGTGAAAATGGAAATGAGTCCCTCCAGTGGGTTGGTTTAGTCAGCTCCGACTCCAAAGGAGAGAAACTCTCCAACTTGAATTTGAAGGTGCAGTGCTTTGTGAGACAAGAATGTGCAATACTTTGGAGGCACCCGGCACCTCATTGGAAAGGGGTACCCCCCTGCTGATCACCCCACACCATTGAATAAATATGTGAGAGCTAACTAGCAATTCGGATCTGTTGCCAAGAAGAAGAATTGCCCTGCCGGAACCCTGATCTGCACCGCACAGTATTGCTCCTTGAAGGACTGCTCCTGCTGCACACTTGGAACTATAGCACTGAGGACTTTGCCTCACTGCAACAAGGATTAAGGAGTGGACTCTGTGAAAGCAACAGGTTAACAGAACTTCCCTGGACCATCTACCTCCAGAAGTCCCCAGCCGGACGTGCGTCCAGTGAAATTTTAATGATTTGGTCAGGTGAATTGTGGGAAACCCAAATCTCCAAGGACCATCTCAGATCTTCTAGATTCATGGATTTGTGTTTTGGCCACTTTGAACCCCCAAGAGGAACTTCAAGTGGAAGTTCCAGAAGTTTGGAACAACTTTTGGAAGAAGCTCAATAAGTGGACTGACCCGACATCGAGAGTCAAGCTGAAAACCTTCACCCACGACCATATCGGATTTCAGGTTTGCCCGCTGAAGTTGCTGAGCTCAAGACCTTCAAGACTTGACCGTGATGTCCTGCTCAATTAAGCCGTGTAGCTGCTGCGAATCCAGCCTGACGAAGTGCCTTGCTCGCCTTTGAGAGAAAATCCTCCAGAAAAGTTTCTACGTGTAAAGGTAAAATTCTGACTTGGGCCTCCCACTTAGTGCATCTGACCAGGACTCCATCGTGGTTGGCCTCAAACTGTGACTTGGTTCTGGTGAGGCGCGACCAGGATGTCCCAAGTTGGCTCTATATGCATATCCACTAGAAAGTGGTTCATTTTTTTAAATGATTATCTACGGAAACCTCTGAGCCGAGTAAAGAAAACCTGTGATCGGAGTAAAGAAAATCTGTGATCGGGGTAAAGACAGCTGTGATTAGACCAAAGGCCGACTGTGATTGGTTTAAAGGAAACCTGTGATTGGGCTAAAGACATTATCTAATCAGGCTAACGCCTGTCTCTGATTGGACCAAGGACAGCCTTTAATTAGACTAAACCTGCAATCAGGTTAAAAACATCCTGTGACCAGGCTGAAGACTGTTTGTGATTGGGCCATGCGCAGCCTGTGATTGAATCAAAGGAAACCTATAATCAGGTTAAAGACATCCTGTGACCAGTCTGACCACCTATGATTGGGCTAAAAGAAACAGGTGACCACTTGAAAGAGCTCTCCAACCCCAACGCCGGAAACAACGACATCACCCCTTCACAAGACGTCTGCAACTCCCTCGCCTCCTACTTCCACAACAAGATCGCGGACATACACAACAGCTTCAGCACTCAACCGACGCACGCCACGACTGAACCACCGCCCCCCACCACCACCCTCCGCGCCTGGACCCCGATCAGCACCGAAGACACCATCCGCACGATGAACTCCATCCACTCCGGATCTCCGACCGACCCCTGCCCTCACCACATCTTCAACAAAGCCGACGCTGTCATCGCACCCCACCTGCGGGACATCATCAACACCTCCTTCGACACCGCTACCTTCCCGGAGAGCTGGAAGCACGCCGAACTCAGCGCTCTACTGAAGAAACCATCAGCCGACCCCACCGACCTCAAGAACTACCGCCCCATCTCGCTGCTGCCGTTTCCTGCAAAAGTCATCGAGAAGACCGTCAACAAGCAGCTGGCCGCCTTCCTCGAGACGAACGGATCCCTCGACCCCTCGCAGTCTGGCTTCCGGGCCAACCACAGCACCGAGACCGCCCTGATCGCAGCCACCGATGACATCCGAGCCCTGCTCGACAACGGAGAAACAGCGGCCCTCATCCTCCTAGACCTCTCCGCGGCCTTCGACACTGTCTGCCACCGTACCCTAGTGCAGCGCCTCAGCAACGTTGGAATCCAGGAGAATGCACTGGAATGGATCATCTCCTTCCTCGCCGGAAGGACACAGTGAGTCCGCCTCCCCCTGTTCAGATCAGAAGCCACCGAGGTCATCTGCGGCGTTCCTCAAGGCTCCTCGCTCAGCCCAACCCTCTTCAACGTCTACCTGAGCCCACTCGCAGCCATCGCACGCCAACACAACCTCAACATCATCTCATACGCCGACGACACCCAGCTGATCCTCTCCCTCACCAACGACCCCGCCACCGCCAGAGCCAACCTACACGAAGGGATGACAGACGTAGCCAAGTGGATGATGAACAGCCGCCTGAAACTGAACTCAGACAAGACGGAAGTCCTCATCCTGGGATCTCCACCCTCCGCCTGGGATGACTCCTGGTGGCCCCCCGCCCTAGGCAGCGCACCCAAACCAACGGACCACGCACGCAACCTGGGCTTCATCCTAGACTCCTCCCTCTCCATGACCAAACAGGTCAACGCCGTCTCCTCGTCGTGCTTCAACATCCTGCGCATGCTACGTAAGATCTTCCGGTGGATCCCCACCGAGACCAGGAAGACGGTCACCCAGGCCCTCGTCACCAGCCGTCTGGACTACGGCAACTCCCTCTACGCCGGAACAACCGCCAAACTCCAGAAAAGACTCCAGCGGATTCAGAACGCCTCAGCACGACTCATCCTGGACATCCCCCGCCGCAACTACATCCCCGGACACCTGAGAGATCTGCACTGGCTCCCGGTCAACAAGAGAATCGCCTTCAGTCTCCTCACCCACGCACACAAAGCCCTACACAACCAAGGTCCAGGATACCTCAACAGCCGCCTCAACTTCTACGTTCCCACACGACAGCTTCGATCGCCCGGCCACGCCCTCGCCGCTGTCCCCCGCATCCGAAGAGCCACCACAGGGAGAAGGCCTTCTCCTACCTGGCCGCCAAGACTTGGAACTCCCTCCCGACCCACCTCCGCCTGACCCAGGACCACCTTGCCTTCAGGAAGCAGCTCAAGACCTGGCTGTTCGAGCAGTAGCAGAACCCCCCCCCCCCCCCCCCAAAGCGCCTTGAGACCCTCCGGGTGAGTAGCGCGCTATATAAATGCTTTGATTGATTGATTGATTGAAAGACAGCCTTTGTTTAAAGAGTGCTTGTGATTGGACTTAAGACTTCCTGTGATTGGACAACAGAAATATGCGATCGGGCTAAAGACAGCCTGGGTCCGGGCTAAACACAAACTATGATTGGATTAAAGCAAGTCTGTAATCAGGCTAAATAAAGCATGTGATTGGGCCTAAGATAGGTTGTAATCAGGCTAAGATATCCTCTAATCAGACTAAAGACAGTCTGTGATTCGCCTAAAGACAACCTTGAATCGACTAAAGGAAACCTGTAATCGGGCTAAAGACAGCCTGAGATAAGAATAAAGATAGTCTGTGACTAGGCTAAAGATATCCTGTGATTGGGCTAAAGGCTTTGTGATTGGGCTAAAGATATCCTGTGATTGGGCTAAAGGCTTTGTGATTGGGCTAAAGATATCCTGTGATTGGGCTAAAGGCTTTGTGATTGGGCTAAAGGTATCCTGTGATTGGGCTGAAGGCTTTGTTATTGGGTTAAGGAGATCTTGTGATTGGGCTAAGGAGATCTTGTGATTGGGCTAAAAGCGTTGTGATTGGGGTAAAGGTATCCTGTGATTGGTATGAAGGCTTTGTGTATGGGCTAAGGAGATCCTGTGATTGGGCTAAAGACTTTGTGTCATGGCTAAAGACAGCCTGTGGGTGTGACCCTCTGCCACCAGAGAATAGATTTTATTTCAGATTCCCTTTGAAGGTGAATCAGGAGGGGATTCAACGAGTGGTAGCCAAGCACTGGCTGAGCGTCGATGGAGAGTGTAGGGTGGGCCTACACACATGGACATCTCTAATTCTCCACTGACCTCTGGGGTTCAGACCAGAGAGAAGGGAGTTCTAATTAACAAAGATATAAATGTATCAAGATACTCGGGATAGCGGAAAGGTGACACCTTGCCTCTTTGGCCACAAACTCATCACAGGGGTTGCCCCTTGGTCCACCCTTTGCCTGTCAACAGCTGATGCAAAGAGTAAACAGGACTCATAAAGAAGGCTTACTTTTCCCCTCGCCACTGCCCTCAAAATTCCTCAGACCAGGACCCTCAAGGGTGGTGCCAGGATTTCCAATGGTGAGCCTGGGCGGTCCCTGCTGTTCCAAGCTACCCCTAAATGAGACCAAACAATGACACAGGCTGTGTATCTGCCTGAGGGGGGAGGCACGAGCCATTGAGGGGGCAGGATCCATTGGGCGGCTTGAGGGGCAAAGTTTTGTAAAAAGACTGGACCTGTCGGCCTGCAGGGGGCACGGTGCCCATGAGGGGACTGGATCCGTCGGGCTGCCTGAGGGGCATGGTGCTTGTGGAGGGACTGGTTCCATCTGGCCATCACTGAAGAATGGACATTGTGAGGGGACAGAATTCACCGGGCTGCCTGAGGGGCACAGTGTATGTGAGGAGACAGGATCCTTCGGGCTGCCTGAGGGGCACAGTGTATGTGAGGAGACAGGATCCGTCGGGCTGCCTGAGGGGCACAGTGTATGTGATGAGACAGAATCGCTGGGCTGCCTGAAGGGCACAGTGTATGTGACGGGACAGGATCCGTCGGGCTGCCTGAGGGGCACAGTGTATGGGAGGGGACAGGATCCATCGGGTTGCCTCAGGGGCACAGTGTATGTGAGGGGACAGGATCCGTCGGGCTGCCTGAGGGGCACAGTGTATGTGAGGGGACAGGATCCGTTGGGTTACCTGGGGGGCACAGTGTATGTGAGGGGACAGGATCCATCGGGCTGCCTGAGGGACACAGTGTATGTGAGGGAACAGGATCCGTCGGGTTACCTGGGGGCACAGTGTATGTGAGGGGACAGGATCCATCGGGCTGCCTGAGGGACACAGTGTATGTGAGGGAACAGGATCCGTCGGGCTACCTGAGGGGCACAGTGTATGTGAGGGTACAGTATCCGTCGGGCTACCTGAGGGGCACAGTGTATGTGAGGAGACAGGATCCGTCGGGCTGCCTGAGGGGCACAGTGTATGTGAGGAGACAGGATCCGTCGGGCTGCCTGAGGGGCACAGTGTATGTGAGGAGACAGGATCCGTCGGGCTGCCTGAGGGGCACAGTGTATGTGATGAGACAGAATCGCTGGGCTGCCTGAAGGGCACAGTGTATGTGACGGGACAGGATCCGTCGGGCTGCCTGAGGGGCACAGTGTATGGGAGGGGACAGGATCCATCGGGTTGCCTCAGGGGCACAGTGTATGTGAGGGGACAGGATCCGTCGGGCTGCCTGAGGGGCACAGTGTATGTGAGGGGACAGGATCCGTTGGGTTACCTGGGGGGCACAGTGTATGTGAGGGGACAGGATCCATCGGGCTGCCTGAGGGACACAGTGTATGTGAGGGAACAGGATCCGTCGGGTTACCTGGGGGCACAGTGTATGTGAGGGGACAGGATCCATCGGGCTGCCTGAGGGACACAGTGTATGTGAGGGAACAGGATCCGTCAGGCTACCTGAGGGGCACAGTGTATGTGAGGGTACAGTATCCGTCGGGCTACCTGAGGGGCACAGTGTATGTGAGGGGCACAGAGCTTGTGAAAGGACTCTGGGGGGCACAGTGTTGTGAGGGGCACAGAGCTTGTGAAAGGACTCTGGGGGGCACAGTGTTGTGAGGGGCACAGAGCTTGTGAAAGGACTCTGGGGGGCACAGTGTTGTGAGGGGCACAGAGCTTGTGAAAGGACTCTGGGGGCACAGTGTTGTGAGGGGCACAGAGCTTGTGAAAGGACTCTGGGGGGCACAGTGTTGTGAGGGGCACAGAGCTTGTGAAAGGACTCTGGGGGGCACAGTGTTGTGAGGGGCACAGAGCTTGTGAAAGGACTCTGGGGGGCACAGTGTTGTGAGGGGCACAGAGCTTGTGAAAGGACTCTGGGGGGCACAGTGTTGTGAGGGGCACAGAGCCTGTGAAAGGACTCTGGGGGGCACAGTGTTGTGAGGGGCACAGAGCTTGTAAAAGGACTCTGGGGGGCACAGTGTTGTGAGGGGCACAGAGCTTGTAAAAGGACTCTGGGGGGAGCACAGTGTTGTGAGGGGCACAGAGCTTGTGAAAGGACTCTGGGGGGCACAGTGTTGTGAGGGGCACAGAGCTTGTGAAAGGACTCTGGGGGGCACAGTGTTGTGAGGGGCACAGAGCTTGTGAAAGGACTCTGGGGGGCACAGTGTTGTGAGGGGCACAGAGCTTGTGAAAGGACTCTGGGGGGCACAGTGTTGTGAGGGGCACAGAGCTTGTGAAAGGACTCTGGGGGGCACAGTGTTGTGAGGGGCACAGAGCTTGTAAAAGGACTCTGGGGGGCACAGTGTTGTGAGGGGCACAGAGCTTGTAAAAGGACTCTGGGGGGCACAGTGTTGTGAGGGGCACAGAGCTTGTGAAAAGACTCTGGGGGCTACCTGATGGGCACATTGTCTGTGAAGAGACGGGATCCCTCAGGCTACGCGGCAGGGTGTCGTGTCTGTGAAGGGACTGGATCCATTTTGGTATTTTCTGGCACCAAGAGTGGCGTATGTAGATGTACCACTGGCACCAGGCAGCCTTGTGGCATGTGACTGGATCACCCAAACTTTGATTTGGAAACTTTACAGCAAATATCAGATTTATAAGCACATTGGGCATGCCCTGGCGAAAACCGATTAGGATTCATTAATTCGATGGGGTTTGACGTTCTTCCCCCATTCATTTTTCTACAAACGTTTCAGCAAATTGTAAGCTTTATAGCAGACCTGGGAAGGAGATGAACCGTTTACCAATGACCTGAAGGGGGGACCCTGACACCCCCTGTTATTGGCAAACAAAAGACTTAGAAGTTCATTTTGGCCAAATGCATTCACAATAACCGACACTAAAGGAAACTGTAAATATTTCTTGATGAGGGCAGTTTTGTACTTTTACCCACCTCCCTGGAAATGCTTTGAATTGTAGCCATGGGCTTTGCCCACACTTCGGCGTCCCATTGCCCCTTAGCCAAGCCGGTCAGTTACAAACACCTTCCACTCCTACATACACACAGTGCATTTCTGGCACTTGAGTTTGGACTCCTGCACCACTCCATCCCTGAGATGAAGTCCAAGGGGCATATTAACAAGGAACAGGGAAAATTAACGCTAAGGGCGCTTAGTGTTCATTTTTTTAACGCCTACTATCACTGGATAATTGCCTGGTTATTGCGTTATTAACAACGCTAACCGCCTAGGCTATAAAAAATCCAGTGATAGCGGCATTGTGGGAGATTATCGCTGGTAATGCAGCAATAAAACTACAAGGATAGGGATATCCTTGTTGATAGCCCATGGTGGATTTAACCATGTAATCCACCTCCCATTGGATTACATGGCTAAGTGTGAAAATTAGCAGACGTAAAAAAGCAGCATTAACCGTGGTTAGCGCTGCTTTTTTTGTCTCTAACAGGGTTAGCGTGTAGCTTGATAATAGGAGAAATGTCGCTTAGCGACATTTCTCCTATTATTTTGCTCTGGAACGTCCACTTTGCATCTCATTAGAGATGCAAATGGAAGCGTAGTGAAAAAGGGTGCTAACATGCGATTTTGCATGTTTGCACCCTGTTGTTGATAGGGCGATATTTTTTTCTCTGCTCCCTTGGTTTTTAAAGCCAAAAAAGCGGAGATAAAGCCCTTGTTAATATGCCCCCAAGTTTGTTCTGTCTTTTACCAGCTGGTCTACGGGTGATGCCCTAGCAGCAGGGATTAAAGAGGAGGCTGATAACAGTATCTCTGCATCTTACTCTTTAGCTCCATCGCTGAAACTTTGAGGACCACGCCAGGGGAAGCATCATGGCGAAGAGGTGACCATTCTTGAGTCTAATGCGGCGGGGAGCTTGAAGATCATAAAACTGGTGATTTTGCTGCCGATCCTGTTCCCGTTAGCCAAGTTACCGCTTCACTTTCTGAGGCCTCGGTTGATGGAGCGAATTTGCAACAGCTCAGATACCGAATGCCCAAAGCCTTCCTGATCAGGTCTCAGAAGATAACTAGACTTGAGTCTTATTGGAGCGAGACCGTGTTTCTCTAATCCCATTGCGAGCATCTGTCGCTATTCCAAACGAGCAGCTTTGTACACGTCCCAACCCTCTTAGATATTCAAGCAAAACGCCTGCAAAACATCTGCCAACCTTGAGCCCATTACTGAGGAAGTCAGTTTATGCAGTCAAAAAAGTAAGCTCGGTTACAAATCTCAAAACTACAACACTATCCTGACAGAAGACACTGAAAGTGAGTGGGGGAGGGGCAGCAATGTGGAAGGAGAACCCATTTATTTCCTCCTAAGGAGTTAACATTCTTTTTACACTGGAAGTCGAATGTGTATCGAGGTTAAGGTGAGGCACAAACAAGAGAGTGAGTAAAGCAAATACAGGTTGCTGGTTAGTAGCAGAGGTGATATCCTTATCTCGCATCAGCTTGTATAACAATTTGTGTGGGAGTTGCACAAATGTTACACGTCCAAAAGTGGACACTGCTGCTTCTCTGTGTGGCACAAAATCAAAGAAAGTGGGAAGAATTATGTTGATCGTATTGAGGTTGTGAAAATAACTCGATGTATACATTTTACTTTTGAAAGATTGACGGGCCAGGGATGGGGCATAGGAGCACCCTCACATTTTTTACGCTAAAGACGCTTGCTGAGTTTTCCTACTTTGTTTGCACAAAAAATACAGGGGCATATTACCAAGGAATAGCGATATTTATCGCAAAATGCGCTTAGCGCATTTTTTTTTATCGCTGCCTATCCCTGGATATGTTAGCGGAGAAAACATGCTATTAGCAACGTTTTTCTCCATTGTGCTAAAATATCCAGCGATAGCGGCGAAATGCGTGAATATCGTTGAGAATACAGCAATATTCGCGCATTAGCGACTAAATGCTCTTAGCCATGTTATCCACCTCCCATTGGATAACATGGCTAAGAACTGGTCTGGGCAGGTGTTAGTATTTGGCGATATTCGCGCTTAGCGCAAATATTTCCATCGCTACGCCTGCCTTGCTAATAGGCGATAGTGACGTTAGCGACTGCTTTCAGTCGCTAACAGGTTGGGTACGCCCACTTTGCATGTCATTAGCGATAAATATTGCTGACATGCAAAGCGGGCCCCAAACCGCTCGCTATCGCCTAAAAGCTGTCGCTAACTGCTGTTAGCGACAGCTTGCTAATAGGGCGATAGAATTATCGCCACTTAGCGGCCAAAAACGGCCGCTAAAGCGGCGATAATTGCCTATCGCCCTGCTTGATAATATGCCCCACAATGTTTTGGTTAAATCATTTTTTCACAAAAAAAAGTTTACCTTGGAATTTTCCTCTTAAAAATCTACTTTCAGCAGAAGTGTTTTTAACTATTTTGTTTTTATTTAACATTGCCTCCTTCATATAGTACTTGGATATTACAACGATTTAAATATATTTTGATGAAGATCAGGAGAAAAAAACATTGTAACTTAGTTTACCCTTTTCTTAGGCACCTCTTCGTGCACCACAGGAACCGGAATCACGTGCATTACTACCGCGCACGTGGGGCACCTTCTAAAAGAGGGTTTTCGCGTGATTCTTTCAGTGCCAATATTGACACCCCACACACTGGAATATGGGGGATCCATGCCGTTGCGGTGAGACGACCGAAGATACTACTACAGGTTCGCTACAGTGGAACCTACAAATTTCTGTGGGAGGAGGAAGTGATCAGGCTTCCCTTGCCATTATTCTCTATACCGGAACGTGAAACGTCAACAACAGGGGTTAATATATTTTTCCCCGCCATCAGGTCATTCCAGGACCTTTAGAAATCTAAATAGAATACGTTCGAATACACCTACAATCAATTACAAGGATAAGGAGATAATCCAACGATCAGGAACAAGAAATACTAACGGGATCTATATATCTGAAGGGTCAATACCTACGTTTCCGGTGAAAACTTTAGTTGGGCCACACAGTTTAGAATAGGGTCCTACCCAGGGATCTTTGGCATGTTTTACAATGATCATATGTACAGGATCTCTGATTACTTGTGCGATAGAAGACTCCGTCAAAAATGTTTTGGAAAATACATGACTAGGAAATGAGAAGCCCTGAAGAAACTCCCTGGTAGGGAGTGAAACGCGTTGGCTGACTTGTTTGTAAAGTGCTTGATTGTTTTTAAAAGGATGGACAAAAATAAATAAAGAACTTTTCTACTTATATAAGTGACTACATTTCTGGACTTCCTTCTTGGTGCGCCCCCATAGTAAATCAAACAAAACACTGGAATATGGGGGATATTTACAATGAAATGGCGCAGCAACTTCGATATGCCGAGCTGCGTCATTTAAGAAATGTAGGGATGAGCCGTACTTACAGGAATGCAGCACTCCCCTTCGCTGGCGCTAAAACAGCAGCCACGCACCAACGCAGGCACCCTTGCACCATGGAGCAAGCCTGCGTTGCAGGGATGATTGTGTTTCTGCAGGAGAGGACGCCTTCCTGCACACAAAAAAAAACATTAATGGCGTTTTTCTATTTTGATGTGTGCTGCAGAATGAAGCACATTTAGAAAGAGTAAAAAAACTGGAGAAATTAAAGTATTTCTCCTTGTGCGCCACTTTAATGCCTCCCCTGGAAAGACGTAAGTTTGTGGCGCTGCCTCAGATGTACCAATTCTTGTAATGCTGGGACAGTGTCAAGAAGCCATGGGACTTGTGCCGGAACACCCACAGCAACACCCATGACACTCCCCTTTGACACAGAGTACTGCATGAAAGAGGGCCATATTTAAAAGCCTGTGTAAAGTCACGCAAAGTGGCTTAGAGCGGCCTTATAAATATTTGCCAGCACACAGCATTACCAGAGCATCAAAAAAGTGATGCTTTGAAGACTCCAGGGGCTTACGAATCTGTCCCATGGTTTTAGAATTGTTTTAGTAATTTGAATAAAGATTATTAAAGCCAAGTGGAAGAGCTTTAGGAATAAAAACACTTTTGTCGGGTGAAGCTCATTCTGTTCCACACACAGTACCTGATTTATATTTCACCGGATGTGTTACTCCGTCTCAGTGGCGATGGTGTAACACGTCCGACTAAATATATATCAGGCCCATAATTTGGAACGTGTGGCCCTTACATTCTGAGGGTGATAGGTAGCTAC
Source organism: Lissotriton helveticus (assembly GCF_964261635.1). Classification (NCBI taxonomy): domain Eukaryota; kingdom Metazoa; phylum Chordata; class Amphibia; order Caudata; family Salamandridae; genus Lissotriton; species Lissotriton helveticus. The sequence goes on from NC_136062.1 coordinate 479,888,401, forward strand.
AAAGACCCGGGCCTTCCAGGACGAGGATTGAAGTACCAGTTTACCCCCAGATAAGGTAAAAAACCTGGGGCATATTTACAAGCCCTTTGAGGCGCAGGTGCGTCACTTTGTTTGATGCATCAGCAGCGCAGTGTGCCGGCCCAAACTTAGAATGCCACGTAAAGTCACCCTGCGTGGCTTTTCATAGCCTTGTCAATATGGTCCCTTTCACGCATTACTCTGCATTCAATGGGCGTTCCATGGGTGTTGCTGTGGGTGTTCTCATGCAACTTCCACGGAACCAGACACATCTCCAGATTTATAAATTGTCGTAAACCGGGAATGCATCAGAATCCTACACCTCCCAGGGGAGGCGCTTGAGTGGCACAACGAGGAGAAATACTTTTATTTCTCCTTGTTTCCCCTTCCTTTGTGTTCTGCAGCACAGATAGAAGGAGCAAAAACATGAATAATCATTTTTGTTCAGGAAGGTGCCACTTCCTGCACAACGCCAATCATCCCTGCAACACAGGCACCCTTGCACCGTGGCGCGAGGGTCTCTGTGGAGACTCATGGCTTCTGTTTGTGCACCAGTGCAGGGGAGCAAGACAGGAATGTACTGTATTTTGTAGATTCCCGCCCTTTTATTTTGACGCACAGCAGCTCAGCAGGAAGGCTCGCTGTGCTGTTGTGTGTCAAAAGTTTGGAAATGAGACCCCTTGATTATTCTTGCAGCCCAACCATAAAACAGCAGCAAGGTTGATATTCAAGACACAAATGTGGTTTGAAACTTCCCTTAATGCCTCTAGGTATGTAATTTTCAATGATGTAACCCACCCCATACCTGCACACTCCTTTCCTTGGTTTGTTTCTTCCCTTTACTTTCTTTTTACTGTTTTCTAAGGTGTGCGGCAACATTTACCAAAGATGTTAACTTCTCTATTAGCCATATGAGGAATGGAGAAATGTTGGCTTATGTTGATGTTAAAGGTGTGGAAAGTTTTATTACGCAGTCAGTTCCCGATTATTGATTTGTGGACTTTGTTCGCTTTCCTGTTTTCCCCTCGACTTCTCCCCAGTACATTTCTTTCCCTGCAGGTCCTAGAATTGCGTCACATTTTCCCGCAGCTGTTAGCATTGCGGCGTAACCAGATGTAGCATTTTCTCATGAGCTACCTGTGAAAGGTGGGGTGGATTGCCTTTGTCAGACTTTGCAACCAGCTTTGACACTGGATACATGTCACTCGCGAAGGACAGCCACGTCAGATCAGTACACTCACCTACTCAATCCGGATGATTACTGTTTTGCCCAAAAAGTTTTTCTTCGAGGTGTTTTTGGGAGATACATTATTTTGATAGAAATTGGAAGTATGCAATATTAAGAGTTCTGCTTTTGAGTTCCTCCTTTCTTACTCACACTGTGCCCTCATCCCCGCCATGGGTGACATCCGCATGACTCTGGACAGAGTAGACACAGCGGCCCTCGTCCTCCTTGACCTCTCTGCAGAATTTAACCAAGACTCCCACCCATCCTCACCCAAGCCTACATGACATTGGAATCCAAGGACACGCACACCGATGGGTCGGTTCCTTCCTGACTGGAAGGGCCCCGTCAGTCAGTGGGGTACCGTACACTTTGGATGCCCACAACCCCCTATGCGGGCTTCATCTAGGATGCCCCCTCAGCCGACCCCCTTCAAAGGAGGATCCTAGAGGCATTTTTATTCACACATTATCGGATGTATGACGTTACAACGCATGCTTTTACCACGCATGCTGTTACAACGCAAGTATTACAACGCAAACCTTTACAACGCATATCGCTTTGGGGTGCTGGATAGTGAATAGTTTAATTTACTATTCCAACTCCAGTCCCCGTGGACACTAGGGAAGGTGTTGGATAGTAAATTGAATCTTTTCCCTATCCTAGAGCGCCCCAGCGCAATGCGTTGTAATGGTTTTCGTTGTAAAACCTGCGTTGTAAAAGCACTGCGTTGTAAAGGTTTCGTTGTAAAGGATGTTTCCCCACATTATCACATTCCCTACACAAAAAAGCACCAGCTCTGCTGTAATCAGGCATCAAAGCACACCTGGGTTGCATTCGGTAGCCCCGGTGGGACCCCGGTGATGAAGCATGCCACCCACTAGGTTAGTGGGTGAGGGTTCTTCTTAAAACCAATAGGTTTTTTCGCCCCGCTCTTCCTGTAACAGTGTTGCAGTGTTGTAGGATTCCCCTGCAGGGTCCATTCCTTCTGGTGTTCAGGTGTTGTTTTTGGGAAAAAGATGCCCCTCTTTAATACCTCTCTCTCCCTTTGTTTCCTAAAGCTGAACCCCCGACACGACAATAATCATGGGAGCATGTTCATGAAAGAGTTGCGTCCACCCTGCGCGGCTGAAGAAATCAAGAGTAACACAATGCGGCGCAAATCGCTACTTTGAGTTACTCTTACCCGGGGGGGGGGGGGGCTCCATGGGTGGAGCGTGGTTGTTCCCACTCATCCACCCATGGATGTTGGTTTGGTCCCAAGTTTACCATCAGCGGTAGACCTGGGAATTCGCCAAAATGGTTGCACTCCCCAGGTGAGTCGTGATGAGGAGAAATATCTGTATTTCTCCTCATTACTTCCTCCTTCTATGTGTGCTGCTGCATTCTGCCATTGCAGACATATTTTGGTGCAAATCTCTTAACCTCATCGCTGCTTCTGACGGCCAATGGCCGTTGCATGCACTACCTTTGTAGTGCTGCGCACGTCTGTTGGCCGTCGCGGCCCGGCCCGCTCAATAGAACGTTCCGCACTGGCGCGGAACGTTCTAAGCAGTTAAGGGGTTTAAAAATACAATATCAGAATCCACTCCCACTGTCCATTTATTTTATTTATTTTATGTTCTTGTATAGCGCAAGAATCGACCCCTTGCGAGGTATCTCCGCGCTTTGCTCGCAGGATGGAGTAGTTGCTATAGAACAGAGAATGTGGATGAACACTGATGTTTAGAAGTATTTAGTCTTCCTGGAATAATACAGTTTTTAATTTGGCTTGGCCCTAATCACCCTGTCAAAAGCAGAGGCGAGGTCCATTAATGCTGAGTGAAGAATCCCAGACCCAACCGTCACATATCTATTTCCAATCAAGTGTAGGTTTAGGCCCTGGTCACTTGTGCTAAGGCCCGATCTTAAACCAAACTGCAGGTCAGAAAGGACGTCGTGATCCTCTGCACACAGGAAGAGTCGATTAAGGATACCACTTCACACTACTTTAACAACTATCCATCAAAGAAATGGGGCATTCGCTATGAGGAGGTGATTTATCGACCTTTTTAAAGATGGGGACAATGACTGCGGTGGACCAGGACATCGGTGGGCCCTCCCTCACTGATGCCGTCAGCCAGGATTGTGGGCCAAAAAATGGATCACTCAAAAGGAGACCTATTTTAAATGATAAAACCTTTATAATTTGGTGTGATACTTTTGCAATCTAACTTTTTTTTAAATAAATAAGACAGAAGATTTCGTGGTGCATTTTGTCTGAGATGCTTTCAAGGCAATTCCAAGAGGTTACATAATAAGCTGTGTTTCTTTTCAAAGAAAGACATTTGAAACAGTACTTTGGATATCCTTGATAACATTTAAAAAGGAGGACATGCATACTTTACTTCCAAAAACAACAAAGCTAATTGGATGAGTTAATAGCATCCAAAATACAATTGTATGAGTCCTCTACAGAAAAAAGTCTGTGGTTGCTTTCTTCAAATCAGTGTTCAATACTATGGTGGGTGAACAGATCAGTTTTCTTGCTAGCAAACTACTTTAAATTCCTAGAAAGAACAGTCAATAGTGAACTTCTCTCAGAAAGAATCGGACAAAAACATTTTTGGAACCTTTACACCCTTGAAGTTACTCCCTCAGAAGAATTTATGGATGCCTATTTTGGCAAGTTAAAGAAAAATACTTCAGATAGTATTGACCTATCTTTATTAAAAGAAATGTTTAAGATAGTATAATGTTTGATGCACTAAATAAGCTCCCAACAGGCAAGGTTGTCTGGTCTAAACAGTTTTACAGCTGCATAGTATTTGTAATACTCATATATTTTGCTCTTTATGCTTCTGTTTTAATACTAAACATTATTTGTCATGAATATGAATGAGGGTTCTTTTACAGAAGCCATGTTATGTCTTATTCCTAAAGAAAGAGATACCTCCTTCTGCAAAAACTATAGACCAATTGCACTCATTACTATTGCTTGTAAGAGTTTTATTAAAGCATTAACTTTGAGATTAGACAATGCAATTCGCGTTTTGTTATGTAGGTGCCACATAGCAAAATAGAGAATCGCAAAAATTGCGATTCCTTATTTTGCTCAAGCATTTAAGGATTCGCAATTTTGCGATTCCTTAAATGCTATGTAGGGGAGCCTTTTAAATTGCGATTTTGGCTTAAGGAATCACAAAATACCACCTACTCCAAGTAGATGGTATTTTGCGATTTCCTGACAAAATGCTTTTTTTTTAAAAAATTCAAATTGCCATGTGGCGCACAGACATGCCCTTAGGGCATGTATGTGTGCCGCATGTACTTACAGGCACAATCCAGAGGTGCAACAGGTGTCCTTTGGACACCCTGGAACCCTTGGAATTGCGATACTCAAATTGCGATTTTCTGATAGAAAATTGCAATTTGAAAATGTATCCCCATTCATTCCTGAATGAATGGGACACTCATTCCTTAATTGCGATTCGCAATTTGCTAATCGCAATTAAGGAATTTTAGGGATTCGCCAAAAAATTGCGATTTATTACCTACATTCCATTTTGCAATTCTCAAATAGCAATTCCTTAAAAATCGCTAATTGAGAATCGCAAAATGTAAATTACCTACATATGCCCCTAGGCCTCCTTAATTTGCCCAGAAAAGAGGTAATTGAGAGGACTGCCCTTTATCTCCCATACCTTTTATCTTGGCATTAGAAACTTTTCTTGTTCAGCTCAGAAGATCTGAGGATTTTTCACGATTCACTGTCAGATATCAAACACTCAATTTACAGTAATGCCGATGGTATCTTATTGTTTAAGTCAAAGCCAGAGGTCTTCTTAACAACATTTGTGAACAAACTTTAACTTTTCTCAGAGGTTTTGGGTTATAAGCATAAGATAGAGAAGTCGAAGCTTATGCCCTCTTTAACATATTGTATTAAGGAGCCTTCTGCATAGGTAGGTTTGTCCTGAAAATCATCTAAGAATATATGTTTATTGCAATTCAATTCGAGATACATAAAAAGTCAAATTTGATGTAGTACTTCAGAAAGTCGAACATCTTACAAAGAAGTTTTACCTTTTGGGGCTTTTTTATAAGCTCCTTGCGCCACTTTTGCGTCACTTTTCCCATGTTAAAAGTGAAGCAAAAGTTGCGCAAGGGGCTTGTAAATCTGCCCCTTCATTTTTATTTTGGTAGGGTTGCCCAGATGCAATAAAGATGATGATTCTTCCTCTTGTTTTCCTATGAGGGATCTGCAACATATTTCTTCCCCCGGTGGAGTTAGCTGAGTTTAGGCCTCTCCGTATTATGCATGTAACATGAAGTTGCGACCAAATACCGCCACCTTCCGAATGTGTCAAATGCCATGAGTGTTGCGTGGGAACACCCACCGTAACGCCCGTGGCACGCCTCCCTATCGCAGGGTGAGGCAATGCAGCGACTTGTGCTGGGTTGCCTCAGTCCATATCTACAAGCCACGTAAAACCACGCAGGGTGGCATAACAAGGTCTTGTAGGTATGGCCGCGCAGTGTGCGCCGCCAGAGCACCATTAAAAGTGACATTCCGGTGGTGCACAGGGCTTGTAAAGTAGGCCACTAAACTGCTCTGGGGTGCTCTGTATTTTATTTCAGAACAAGACTTAACAACTATATTCCAATTTCTTGTTCTTTCCATACAGGATGTTGGTAAGTCACTTGTCATTGGCCCCCAAAAGGCCATATGTCCCCCTCTGGTGTCTGGAGAGAGGCATCAGATGAAGCCACAGCTGCTGAAAGTGTCAGGAAATGGCACTTAAACCAAACAGACACTGTACCTTGTCACACAAAGTCATGTGTTCAAATACCTTTCAGTGCAAAGTAGCATTGTTTGCTTAAAATAGTTACATTTGACTTTGTGTGTAAGTGTAGATGTGCATATAAAGATATAAATATCTACACGCAAGTCATATATAAGCATTTCAAGAATACATATTATTTTGCATTATATTATATTATATTATGATATATTATGTTATGTTATAATATATTATGTAATGTTATAATATATGATATTATGTTATGTTATATAAGTATAAGTAATGTTATATTATGTTAGGTTACGTTATGTTAGGTTACGTTATGTTATGTTGTGTTATATTATGTTATGTTATATTATATTATATTATATTATATTATATTATATTATATTATATTATATTATATTATATTATATTATATTATATTATATTATATTGTCTGTTATGTTATATTATGTGATGTTATGCAATGTTATGGCATGTTATGTTGTTCTGTTATATTAGATGTAACCTTCATAGGTGGCCCCAGCACTTTTATCTGTAGCCCAGTTTCGCCCCCGCCCCCTTAACCCATTGGCTGCTTCGAACGTTCCGCGCCAGTGCGGAACGTTCGAAGAATGGGTGGGGCCTCGTCGGCCAATGGACATGCGCAGCACTACCGAGGTAGTGTTCGCGGCGACCGTTGGCCGACGGCAGCAGCCAACGGGCTAAAGCAGTGCTACACGGCTGCCTCTGGATGCAAGAAGTTTGACCACATCATCCACTACAGTGGCTTCGCTTGAATGTAAAGCACAAGACATGCTGCATCAACCACAATGTCGTACACACATCCACTCCATCCTTAATGGCCGACTAATTGCACACACCTGATGCTCCACAGTGGTTTGGAAATGTAGAATGCCTCCTTCTCCACTCCCACATTTAAGCCAGAGAGATGGATGCAGCATTTCTGCCCTGGCTGCCCCGCCAGGATTTAACAACTCTGCGGCCCACCAGCTGCCCGCAACTTTTAAAAAGAGATGTAAAGTCCTCCTGTCACAAGGACATTGTGGGCTTTGGACTTTACACACTCACCTTTTATCCTGACTTCATAAACATTGGGTTTTGTAGGGTGTGTCCAGCTCTGCCATGGAGTAGGCGCCTGCCAGGTGGCTGACCATTCTAGCCTCTGGCACAGATTTAAAAGCAGAATTTTGGGGGGTTTAGAGACTAGAGCTGAATGAAATTATGGGTTGTTTACCACTCCTAGATGTGTGGTGCAAAATGTGCCATGCCAACAGCACTGGTAAAGGTGTGTACTTAAAATAAGTAAACCAAATGCACAGGAAAGATTTTTAATTATCCGTTTTAGGCTCAACCTTTTACATCATTTACTGGCCGATCCACCAGGTTTTACTGTTACGGTTGAGCAGAAGGGTGCCTGCGGCTGCGACAATAGGTCTCCGCAGGACACTCTTCATTTTGTATTATTATGTCCATTTTATGCTTTTCCCAGGCGTAGCTTTTTACTAAGAATTTTGAAACAAGCTAAGTTTAGACACGCAAAGGTTGCCCTCCTATTCTTGCAAAGGGCTAGTGATCCCTTGACACTGTCATGTATTATGAATTTTATCAAGGTTGCTTTAAGACTTAGGAAATCAAGAGGACTGAGTTGAACTATTTTCTGCCTAATTGCCTCCAATATAAACTGTTACGAATCATATTTTATTGTATTTTAAATGTATCATTTGTACTTTTATGGTATTTTTTAAATACTGAATAAAGAATTTTGAAATGAAATGAAGTAAACCAAACACACCACTTCCTTGACGTGACTGCAAGTTCATAATTCTAAGCTACCCTGGAAGTCCCAATGAAAGCTCCTTGAAGCTTCACGCCTAGTCAGGGCTCCAGGAGGCTGGATCTTTCTTCACAAATGTCTCCCTCTGTCACTCAGTGTGCCTGGCTTATACAAAAGGGTTGTGCTTTGGTGGCCGAAGGATAAGGACCCTAGGACCTTTGGGTCCGTGCGCCGACCCACTGTTCCCCAAAGTGCCCAGAAAAGGGTCCTGCATGCCGAGGAGTGTCTCTCCTGCCTGCCTGGGTTCAGAAGCTCTGACCGGGCTGTGGGTCAGAGCTCTGGCAGGCCCTCCGATGGAAGCCTCCAGCCCTGGACACCCTTCCTCGGTCTAGTGTGTTGTAAAGTGACCGGACGGGGTCCCGCTGGCCCGGGAAGTCCTCCGCTGCCTGTCTGGGTTTAGCGTTGTTTCTGGGGCGTGTACCAGAGTTTCTGTGAGCCCTCAAGTGGAAGCCCTTGGCCCACCATGTTGCAAACTCCACTTTCTGCCTGGGTTAAGAAGGGGCCCCAAGTCAGAGCCTCAGTGGACCCAGGGACAACGTGTGGAATCCATTCTATTTCAGGTTCCATTTTGTGACACTCAATAGAAGAGTCCTGCAGAGTGTGTCAAAGTTGATGGCCCATCTGTTTCTTGTACTTTTCCACAGGTTTGAGCTGCATATTTGACTGTTGGCTTATTACACCATACTTGTTGTTGTTCTGTACTTTAGATGTCACTGCAAGGCCTTAAGAAAGAGGTGTGGCGCAGCGGCCAGGGTGCCTGTCTCCGGACCATGGGGTTGACGGTTCGATCCCCGATGCTGGCGGCAGGTCTGCTCAGCACCCTGTGACTTCGGGCAGTAGCTCGCTTAATCTTCCTGAAGGCCCCCGGCGCTGGGAAACCACTTTGGAGGTCGCTGTGCGCTTTACAAATTCAAGGGGACTGATTCACAGAACTAACTTAAGACAAAATCCTAAACTTACTACCATTTCGGTATTCACAGAAGGCACTTACTCATTTTGGAATTCACAGATGGCACTTACTCATTTCGGTATTCACAGAAGGCACTTACTCATTTCGGAATTCACAGAAGTTAGGACTCCTAACTTTAGGACTCCTAAATGCCTTCTGTGAATACCGAAAGTCTTTAAGTTAGGATTTTTTCTCAGTTTAGGAGGAGTAAAGTTAGGACTCCTAACTTTTGTGAATACCGAAATGAGTAAGTGCCTTCTGTGAATACCAAAATGAGTAAGTGCCTTCTGTGAATACCAAAATGAGTAAGTGCCTTCTGTGAATACCGAAATGGTAGTAAGTTTAGGATTTTGACTTAAGTTAGTTCTGTGAATCGGGCCCGAGGTTATTGAGAAATGACCAAGTTACAAGTGTATGTGGCAAGCTGTTGCTTGCCTCATGCTACTTTGCTACAGGTTGAAGCCCATATGGGCCCTTACTGATTATAGATTAATGATTTGATACATGTTTGGAAAGCACCTATGCCGACGAATGGACCATTGACTTTTTATTATTTGTGCAATTCTCTGCAACAGCTCTACAGTCTTTAAAAACCCCATTCAACTTCTGCATTTTGGGGTTCTGTCCACACCCGCACCTGGCTCCTTGCAGTTGTCAAGTAATAAGATACGTTAGAAATCTAACCTGACTAATGTCTTTCTTATATTAGACTATCACAAAATCCCCGACCCTGGGCTCTGCTTTCTGGCCTGTCCTATCCCAAAGTGTGTGGGACGGGGTCCTACAGGCTTGAAAGGGCCTTCTCTGTCTGCATAGGTTAAGAAGCTCTGACAGGGGCTAACCTCAGAGCTCCAGAGGGCCCGGGTAGGGAGTCCCCGGCCCTGGGCTCAGTTCTCCAGCTCGCTGTGTAACACAGTTACAGGGCTGTGCCGGCCTGGGAAGGCCACCCTTGCCTTGTAAGAAGCTCTGACTGGGTCCTGGGTCGGAGATCTGGTGGGCCCTGGGATAGAAGTCCCAGCTCCCGGGCTCCACTCCCCGGCCCGTCATATTGCAAGGTGCCCGGAACAGGGTTCCACCGGCATGGCAAGTTCTCCTTTGCCTATGCGGGTTAAGAAGCTCTGGCAGGGACTCGGGTTAGAGCTCTTTCAGTCCCGGGCTTGGAAGCCCATGGCCCTGGGCCAGGGCCGGACTGGGAACCAAAACCGGCCCTGGCAAAGTGCTCGACCGCCCCCCCCTTTCCCCCCCGGGGTGTTGTGGGTGCCACTGAGCTTTTTGCCAGGGCCGGTTTTCGGTCGGTTTTGTTATGCTGCACAAACGGCCCTGTAACAAAAACGGCCCCCAGGGCCCCCAAAACAGCCCCCAACCCATGCGGCGGACTGGGGGATTGCCCGGTGCCCACTACGGCCAGTCCGGCCCTGCCCTGGGCTCCCTTCTCTGGCCCACTGTGTTGCAACGTGCCAGGGATAGGGTCCCGCAGGCCTGGGATGTCTTCCCTTGCCACCCCAGGTTAAGAAGCTCTGACTAGGCTGCAGGTCAGAGCACCAGCAGGATCATGGATGGAAGCACCTGGTTCTAGTGTCTCTACCCTAGCCTGCTGTGTCCGAAAGTGCCCATTAAGTGGGCCTGCCAGCCTGTAAAGGCCCTGGCTCAGAGCTCCAGTAAGCCCTGGGGAGAATCCTCCAGCCGTGGGGTAGAATCTGTGAGAAGTTGGCCTGGCATATGCTATCCACTAGTTACAGTGGGCACCTTGCACCAGTCCAAACAACCCCTTAGACGTGATAGGTTAAAGACAACCGTTATTGAAAGCTATCCTGGTGGTACCTATGGAGAGCAGCCTTCAGGCTAAGTCTTGAAGGAATGTAAAGCAGTTCTTTTACCAGTCTATAATCTCTTGAATGACCAAGTTCGTTGCATAGGATCGCCTTTTTTTACTACAGGGATCACCTTCAGTTCATCGTAGACGGTGGACAGTTCAGTGAAACAGAATACTAGTGAGTTTTATTCCATCTTTAGTCAATACATGATTCTAGTCCGCACGGATTGATCACAAGTGTTTCTTCTTGCACAATTTTTCACACGGGTGTTTTTGCACTTATTCTATCAATTTATTAAATTATTCATCTTATTGGTGTTTCATCTCTCAAATTACTAGCAATTGACTACGAGCAGTCACATGGAGGTTTCTTTTATTCAACATTCATTGGCTCTACTCCCTGGTTTCGTTGCTCTGGTTCTATATAGTGCGAGAACAATCAATTCCATTTCAGTTAGAATGTATGTAACAGTATTGTTTCTTCTTTCTTGTTTTTTCTTGTCTTTCAGTGCCCCTGAAGAAGGGAGTTCCTCCCGAAATGCATTGGGCATAATTATTAATAAGTATTCTGTACCAATTCAGTAGCGTTTCAACACTTGATGTTTTGTTGTACGTTTGATTCTTTTGTATTGTTAGCCAATACATTAAGTTGTTGAATACAAACAAAGTGTTGTAGTGAATATACAATTTTTCTTTCTAAAAGCAACAAAGACTACTAGTTTTCTGTCATCCCAGTTAATTTGAGTAGCAAATCATTCGTTGATTCTTTTTATGGATAAAATTGTTGTTAAAAGTGAGAGACTCATTGAGTTATATATATCAATACTTTAATTACAGCAGTGCGCCTGGCACACTGGTGGTATTCCACCGGCTATCTTCTCTCAAATGAAAGGTGAACCACACCAGGTATATATATAAAACATATGTATTTATTCTAAACACATCCCTCTAGTCTCTTTATGAAGCTAGGGGTCAAAACACATAAGTTACACTTAATATCACACAGTAAATTAGCACAATATCATTGAGCCCTAGGGGCGTACCAAACCATATATTAAGAAAGTGGCATAAGAACCACGACTTGACTAGATACAAGGCCTAGAGCACGTAGAGTCGCCGGACCCATTAAGAACACTTAGGAGAGGACTTTGAGCTAAACCCTTTAGACTTAAGGGGTTCTAGGGCCAACACTCACGGGAGCACCGGAGTACTCAATTTACCTCACCCAGGGAAGCCGGGGGTATAGGTGCCTTTTGGTGTCAGGAATCGTTGTCGTTTTCAATGGCGTTCTGCTGCAAAGTGCTTCTGCCGAAGAAGTGGAAATTGTCTGGTGTGATCGAAGCCTGGATCGAAGATGAGAAGAACCTGAAAGCAGAAGGGACAGAGTCTGGGTCACTTGCCAGTGACATGGGGCACGATAGTCGAATGCCCACCGATGTCAGGTGATTTCAGGTAAAAGAAGTGAAGCTTGACTCTTCAGCAACGAGGACCAGGCGGAGTCAACGACAGCCAGGATCTGGAATCGAGCTGTCCCACGAAGGATGTTGAGTACTGCGGTGTCGGTGCCCATATTGGACCCAACAAGCCTTGGCAACAGCAACCCACACAGGAATCAAAGACATGCTTTGTTGTGGACCAGCAGGGTCCGAGGGACTCACCATGCAGTGTGCCAGGGCTCTTTTAAACTGTTACGGGGTATACCGGTGTGTACATGTCTCTCCCTCTAGAAGGATGGAATTCTACCCCCACCGCCAGGACTGGAGGGGGAGGGGTAGGATTCCAAAGTGTTTGACCATTCCAAAGTTAGCATTTACCGCAAGGTTATAATGCACTTAAGAATATATGGTCTGGCTGCATCCCAGAACAGTCCCAGAAAATAGATTCCGAAGGCTGCAGAGGGGTATGCTCATGCATGGGCACCCTCTCACATGAAACCAAGCACTTTCCCTTCACGATTGATAAGGCCAGCTATAGGGGCGACTGATAGGTTTCTATGTTCAGTGATTTAAGGTAGATATCGGTAACCTATATCTTAGTAAGGGGAGCATGCACCACCTTACCCAGGCTGCATTAGCAGCCCTGTGTTGTCATTTTGGAGGGTTTCCCAGGGTGGCATAATACATGCTGCAGCCCCTGGTAGGCCTCTGGGGTACCTATGCCCTTAGTACCTAAGGTACCATATACTAGGGACTCCCAGTAACCAAACTGTAGTGTACCTAAAGTACATGCAATCAATTTAGAGAGGAAGCAGCTAGGCTGGGGTCCTGGATAGCAGGGCCCCAGCCAGACTAAAGTCGAAAAACGGTAAAAAACCAGCAAAAAGTGGGGGTAACCATAGTAAGCAGATCCTGGTATCGAGTGAGACGGCAGATACAGCGCGCAATTTAAGATGGGGTGTGGACAGTGAATAGATGCGTTCCACATGGCCAGAGCGCAATATAAACGGAAGGATTTGACTGTCATCCTTTTTTGAGAGCCCTGAAGAAGTCCTACGGACGAAACGCGTTGGCTACGTTTCTTCATTTTAAAATTTGAAAATTGTTAATAAAAGCAAAGAAAAAAAGAACCTCCAGTCCTACTGAATTGTCTCTTTGAAGAATGCATTCAATGTTATTGTAAATGATATACTGTGTGGGGTGCTGTACCATTGTGCTGCTTTGAATTATTGGGAGTCTAGGGGTATATGACTTCAGGTTAATAGCACCCACAACAAATTCACTGAACCATACTAGATAGGATAATTGTGCAGAGCGTTTGGCCTGATACCCCTGCTTGGTGTTTTGTATAGTAAGCAGATCCTACTCTCCTACACAACCCCACCCCCAAATGCAGGGATATTAAACTAACCTTGACCAGTTAAGTCTTCATGTTCTAAGTGGAAATATCTGGAGAGTCTATCTGCATTGGCATGGTTACTCCCAGGTCTATGTTCCACTGTATAGTCCACCCCCTGTCGGGAAATGGACCACCTCAAAAGTTTGGGGTTTTCACCCTTCATCTATTTTAGCCACAAGAGGGGCTTATGGTCAGTCTGAACAGTGAAGTGAGTGCCAAACAAGTATGGCCTCAGCTTCTTCAGAGCCCAAACCACAGCAAAGGCCTCCCTCTCAATAGCTGACCAATGTTTCTCTCTAGGGGTCAGCCTTCTGCTAATAAAAACTAATGGCTGGTTCTGACTTTCATCATTCAAGTGTGATAACACAGCCCCTACTTCCAACTCAGAAGCATCTGTTTGAACAATGAATTCTTTGGAGTAGTTCGGACTCTGCTGAATGGGAGCAGTGCACATGGCCTGCTTCAGGTCATCAAATGCCTTTTGACAACTAACTGTCCACTGAACTTTTTTTGGCATCCTCTTAGAAGTTAAGTAATTCAGAGGGGTCACTATGGATCCATACCCCTTGGCAAATCCTCTGTAGCACCCAATCAGGCCCAAGAAAGCTCTGACCTGAGTCTGGGTAGTTGGAACAACCTAGTCCATGATGGTCTGGAGTATGTTCTGTAATGGTTGAACCTGGCCTCCTCCTACAAGGTGGCCCAGGTACACAACCCTGACCGTGCCCTATCTGGCACCTAGTAGCCTTGATAGCTAGGCCTGCTTTCTGCAAGGCCTCCAAACCCTTTCTGAGGTGGACCAGGTGATCCTCCCAGGTGGAGCTAAAGACAGCAATATCATCAAGATATGCTGCACTATAGGCTTCCAGGCCTGTTAGGACTTTGTTCACCAACCTTTGAAAAGTGGCAGGTGCATTCTTCAAACCAAAGGGCATCACCACTAACTGGTAGTGCCCACTAGGGGTCAAAAATGCTGTCTTTGACTTTGTCAAATGTGACCCTATAGAGTTATAATGTAATTCTCACATGTGAAAAAACCAATATTCAAGCTGCCTCTTACCAAACTCTCCGTAATAATTAACCGAAGTTTAAAAAAAGTATTTCAATGAATGACCACCATGGAAATAATGGTGTAGGAACAACAAAATTCTGAAAATAAATGAACACCTAATATTTGTAGGGTATTTAAGGAAGTATGGAGTGAAGCTAGAGGACACATACTTGAAGATTCAGGTATAAACGTTTGCGTGTTTTTTTAACTAGTTGAGAATAAGCGGCATACTCAGGAATCGATTTATATTAGTTGTTCATTTATTTCAGAATTCTGTTGTTCCTACACCATTATTTCCATGGTGGTCATTCATTGAAGTACTTTGGTTAATTATTACGGAGAGTTTGGTAAGAGGCAGCTTGAATATTGGTTTTTTCACATGTGAGAATTACATTATAACTCTATAGGGTCACATTTGACGGGGCGTATAATCACGTTTTTCAAATCGAATTTCGACTACCACAGAGTCTTTTCAGTTGGTTATCTGTTAGAGGATACCTACAGTGATGTATTAACGGAATGTGTGTTTTTTAACTTCACATGGGTGAAGTCTCTTACTTGTGCACCATTGGGGCTCTTTCCATTTTTAATCACTTTTTCTATCGGTTGGTGTCTGCAGTGTTATTCCCCAGTTTCAGTTTGAATCAACAAATAGCAGGCAATAACTGCATGTTGAAATAATGTAAATAGCAAACAAGACAATTGCTGTTTTCTGTGTTCCAGATTCGGAGAGCAACTAAACAACAGACCTCAAGAAATTCTATATTGTTGTGTATTACTGTATATATGTTGTGGTACTCATCCCCTGAAGAAGGGTTCAGTTCAGAACCCGAAATGCATTGGGTAGCATTTTGAGTCTAGGATTCTAATATGTTTCATTTGCGTATAATTTAGTTGAGTGAATAAAGAACTCATATATTGAATGAATGATATATTTTTATGCATTTGAAAATTATGTGTATTGCATTGATATTGAAATTACACAAAGAAGCATGGTTCAATGAATATAAATAAATCGAGTAAGAAGGATGTATAATTTTCATGATTCATCTTTTGAGTACGATTTAGAAGCCCTCTGCCCATAGCTGTGCGACAAGTAGCAGAGGGTTTTCCCTTCGCTCTTTTGAGATTCATCAAGAAAGTGCCATATTGGAAATTCCCAACAAAAAACCCAGTTTTAATCTTTGCAGAGACATAATGGGAACCTTCAACGCCTAGTTTCATAACATTGCATATCACTATGTCAAATGCAAAGGTAGAAAAAGAAAAGGAGAGCTACGATTTCTAAGTAGCTTTCATGATTTGAAAATCCCAACAAAATGTATGGTGTCACAGCATGCAAGACATGTCGCCCCAAAAGCACAAAATGTTGCTCGATTCTCTTTGCTAGCAAGCGGCAAACCTTCACAACAGTGGCAAAAAGAGAAAATATTGCTGCTAACAGAATTGGAAAATGTATATAAAAAGAAAAATAATATAAATTCACTCATGGTTCTGCACTTGAATAGTAAAAACTGCAAACTGATTGCAAAGAAAAGACGAGATATAAGAGAGCAAAACAAAAATACCGAAAATTATTTGTATCAAACGTCCACTAATATTGAAAGCGATATTATTGATGAACCAGAAATTTGAGAGTAAACAACAAAAGCAGGGCATAAATACCTTATAAACCGAAAACTAACACCTAACATCACATCATTTTGTGATTTGGATGGAAGAATATCAGAAGTGTGAACATTCAAAACATTCCCTTTATCACAAAACTGGTATGGACTTGATGGACGAGAATGTGATTTATATCACAGAAAATACCAGCAATATCCATCCTCTCACCAAACCAACAAAACCAAAGTGAAACACCCAGCAAAAATGGTGATGAGATTATGAGCACTGTTCAAGAATAGAACTAACCTGTTTCAGTTCAAATTAATATTCCCAAGAAAGAAAAGAATGTCAATGTCAATAAAAATCATAAGAAACGAGATGCAAAATTAAAAGGCAGCTTTAAAGAATATCTGCCAGTGTTCATGAAAGATAAAAAGAAATTCAACAGAATCATTACTGATGGGGCAGATGATGCCACTTGCCAGATCGGTGCTGTTGATATGTATCATATTAAAAAGACATTATTGAAAAAGAAAACATGAAAAATACAAAATTCGTCCCAATTGATCAAATCCTGGAAGAATGGAACTACAGACACCTGTGTAAAGAAATCACATTCTTCAAATAACAGATTCATATGAGGAAGCAAATTTAAAAATAAACACTGGCGCTTGACAATGTTTGCTTAAATGATTTGTACAATGTTCACCAGAAAGAACCATGATTGCTTCCAAGAATACTACCAACACGTTTAGAAATGAGAGTGTATCAAAAATAACTGATCAATATTAAATCCCAAGAATGTTCCAGTAAAAGAGCTGAACAAAATAAGCAACTGGAGACCAATCGCAATTGATAAAGCATTCATGGAGTTACTAACAAAAATCATGGCCCAAAAAAAATCACTAATTTTGAAAATTTGAAAAGTCTTGATGAAAGTGAGAGACTGCCTCAGAAACCTGACACGCCTACCGAATATCATAAAAGGGGCGCACAAGATTAAACACTCGCGTGCAGCGGTGTTCAGAGACATTAAAAAAAATATTTGACTCTGTCAGTCACTATTATGTCATACAGAGTCCTGTCAAGGCAAAGAGTTCTGTCTAATATACGTATCTAATAAGAGACTTATACCGACATTCATCTACATGTATTTTAAGGGAAAATCAATGAATCTATATCAGAAATAATAATGAAGTTTGGGGTCAAACACGGTGACTCACTATCTCCAATGTTGTTTAATATTGCAATGGACCATCAAACATGTGATCTTCAGAAATCTAGCGATTGATTTAGATTTGACTCAGAGAGATTTATTGATCAAATCACACATTTAGCCTTTGCAGATGGCATAGCACTACTCTTTTTTATGCACGGGATGTGTGAGACCTAACTTATAGATCTTGTGCAAAGCAACAGTTCTAAAAATAAGTGTCAAAAAGAAAGATGGGTTTTTCATAAGTCATCACAAAGAAAAAATTCAGATGAATAATTGCATATCATGGCAATTTGAAAATCAAAATATTGATAACATACATCGAAGTGACAGTGAGAGGTAGATTGGATTGAACTTTGAACCTCACACAGGTACTACTAAAAACAACAACATAAACGAGATACTAACAGGATGGGCTAAAACACAACTGAAGCCAACAGGAAAGGTTAAAATACTGCATCAATAGCTGGTCCCTAAGCTGGGATTCACAGTAGAAATGGCAGACAGAGAAGCAAAGACTCCCATTGAACTCGACCAGACAATGAAGAAATACGCCAAAAGTTATCACTACCCACTCACATATGCAGCACGGGTCTGTTCAACTCCAGAAGGTCACATGGTGGCTTAGATATACAAGGCTGGGTTCAACTAGAGGAATCAACAGAGTGAACAATCTATTATATCTCAGACAAGTTCCAGACTTGCACATTGTTCATTTTTACTTGTACACAGGAGAAATAATAAATGATAAAACTGACTGCATTATCAAAACTCGCAATCGAAAACTGTCAGGCTGTATGTTCCAAGACTACTCTTTGCAGCTATTAGCATCTTATGATTGGAGAAAAGAAGAATTTGAGAAATGCAAAAATCTTCTTGTACAATGGTGATAAAATAAAACATCTAAAAAATAATCCAACCTCAAACATTTGGATTACGAAGTGCATGTCACCAGAGGAAATTCAATACACAGCTTGACTTATGCTGAGGGTGAATGTCATGAACACTAGAGTAACAATATCCAGTGGAAGAGATCGATCATTCGCTGTTTGTAGATATTGCAAAGATGTCTGCGAATCAGTTGTGTCAGGTGAATGTCCAAAAACAAAGTACATAAGAATTAAAAGACATAAAAAGACTCTAGAGCTAGTCATTATTCGAACTAAAAGACGTGGTCGGCTAACAGACAAGGAACCTCATTTAAAAAACAGTCAAATGTGAACATGAAAAATCTGATGTAGCTTTAGGAAAGTTACCATAGGGATAACTGGCTCATGGCAGCCAAGCGTTCACAGCAACATCACTTTATGATTCTTTGATGTCGGCTCTTCCTCTCATTGCGAAGCAGAATTCACCAAGCGTTGGATTGTTCACCCACTAATAGGGAACGTGAGCGGGGTTTAGACCGTCAAGAGACCGGTCAGTTTTACCCTGCTGATGATGTGTTGTTGCAATAGTAATCCTGCTCAGTACGAGAGGAACTGAAGGTGCAGACATTTGGAGTATGTGCTTGGCCGAGGAGTCAGTGAGGCGTAGCTGGCTTCTGTGGTATTATGACTGAACGCCTCTCAATCAGGAACCCGCTAAACCAGAGCGATGCTGCCGTGCTGAGGAGCCTCAGCTGGCCTGGTCCATTTGACGCCAGGCTGGCGGTATAAATGGGGTGTGGGCCGTTGGGAGGCCGACTCCACCACATACACAATAGCAAAGGGGGCTCTCCCTCCCGTCTTACGTCACTGGGTGCAGAACTGGGGGCACGAGCTCTCGCTGGTCAGCAGGATGACCTGATAGAGCGGTCACTAGCGCAGTCACCTGCTCTACGATGGATCCTCCTGACTGCTGACCTTGTCATCAGCTGCTGCCGGGGAACTCTGGTCATCATAATAACCAGTTGGTGGCTGGCCGACCAGATGGCTGGCGAGTTACCCAGAGCAGCTAACTCTCAACGGTGTCTCCCCATGGGTTCTGTAAGCCCAAATGGGGTCTTAATACTCAGGAAAAAATGACTTTCCAGGAAAGCCCAAGGGAAAGGAAGGAATTGGCTTGAGGCTTAACCCGACTTAGCACCCTAGGCTCCAGCACGAGAAAGTTAGAAGGCACTAACCCAGGACGCCCTCGGTCACTGGACTGGGGTGACAGTTCCTACCCAGGCTGCAGACTGGAAAGGATTGTTGGGCCCCTCCAGGGTGTGGAGCAGAGACATGGCCTTCAAGAAGTGCCAGCCACTAGGCAGAACCCAGGGCAGGGTGGCATCAGACCAAGGTGGAGTCTGGGGCTGATGCAGCCTGTACAGTTTCAGAAATGCACAATAAGAGCTGGGCAAAGTCAAGGCTTTCGCCTAGGATGCCCACACCTGAAAGCCAAGGTGCCAGTCACTATGCAGGGCTGGTTGCCCTACCGGGAGCATGGCGGTGCCAGACAGGAGTCCAGAGCTCCCGTAATCCCCCGTGAGAGGCCGGGGAAGCCATGGCTTTTGCCTGGCAGACCCGGTCCTCGAAGGTTGGTGGGGCAACCCAGAAATTCCTTCCCAGGGCGCCAGCCCCATGAATTTGCCAGGTTTCAAGAAGCCCACCAGTTTGCTGGCCTGCTTCTTGAAAAGTAGAGGTGGGGGTGCCGCAGCACCCCTCAATAACCATGCTGAAGCCAGTAAGGTGAATGGGCAATAAAGATTCCTTGAAATTTGTTTTCATCTTGTCACTTTTGAACCGAAGTATGTTTATAGACAGAGATCCAATGTCAAGTTCTGTCTTCTTATAAAGTACTGCCTGTTCTTTTAAAAGGTGTTTAGTGATTTCTTTTGTGAACAGCAAATTGAGAGAATTTCAGAAAGTGAACAATGTTACAATCTTGCTGGGTTACAGGGAGTGTGAAAGGAAATGCTAGAGGGTATTGTTGTTTTAACACAAAAAAAGTCATATCTGAAAATAAACTGTACAAATACTGCAAAATATATTAACACTTAGGAAAACACAAATGCAGCATTGTGTGTGTCACTGACGTGTGACGGAAGCAAAGATTTTACAATGATTAATACAAATTAAGACTGCTGATGCGCACGTGATGAATATTTGTTGAAAACCAATACCCACACCTCATCACTGGGAGTAAGTGTGTGTATATTTGTATCAGTAAAACTGCATGTCTGGGGAAATTTAGTGGTGATATCAAGGGGAAGTTTGCTGTCTGTAATACAACACCATGCTTTAGTCATATATGTGTGATGTCACGTGTGCTCTAAAGTGCACCACCCGCTACATCCCACCACACTCCTGATGAATAACTTTTCTACACTTTGTGTGAAGCATGGACTTTTCACAATCTCTGTGACTTTAGTGATGTAACATTGATGTCAGCATGCCCACTGGGAACATTGTTCCAGCACCGCTGGCTTCCTATTGGCCAAAACCTCACCAGTGACGTTTCATTCTCAAGGCCGATCCAGCCAAAGGGCAGGTATGGGTGTGCCAACTCAGTGAACCACGTCATTGATTTACATGAAGGCCTCATTCAAACACGACTGGCACCAGTGGGCACTGGATGATTCATTATTGACCCCTTCCAGCTCGTCATGAGTCACGTGCTGCTATGCTCATGACGATGTGAGCTCGTCATGACACGCGCAGCGCTCACATGCAGGGCTAATTACCCCTCTGTGCTGAGCGTTCTATAGAAACGGGCGTGGTTATGACGAGCTCAGCTCGTCACGAGCACCGCGGCACTGCGCGTGCCCCCCTTCCTCCAGCACAGCGGGGGAATTAGCTACGCATGGAAGGTGTTAAGGACATCTGAAACACAAAGCATTGCGTCTTTCTTTTCAGGTTTACATTTCTGTTAGGTGAACAAACATCCCCGCACCCCCGCAGTGTGGGGAGGGGGGCCTAGTCTTCAGTACATGAAGGGGTCCCCTCAGCTCATCTGCAGGGCGCTGTGAAAGGTTTACTCTAAAGCAGCTGCAGAGTGCAGCCTGCTCTGAGCTCCTCACGCTGACCCAGGACTGAAGAGAAAGTAAGTAACAAGTTGCATTGTCTCTCTTCAGTCAGAGCCAGTCCCAGGCCGCAAGGATGGGGGCGGGGCCCCAGAGAGGGCACTGCTCCTCTGAGGCAGCACAGAGCTGACTCCAAAGTTTGCAGCTCCAGAAGTAAGGGTCTGCTGGGACTCATTGGAAGGTAAACAAGCATGTGCAATGCACTTGGTCTCACATTTGTGAGAGTTAGAGCTATTGATGTCGTGAAGGATATGTAGTTTACCTATGAGTTTTCTGTTTGGAGTGGGGTGCATGTGTGTGGTGTCAAGTGGACATATATGGTTTGGATTTGAATTGTTAGTTGTGGAATTTGTTGTGTAGATTGGATCTGTGTAGTGAAATAATGTGGCATGATGTGCAGTGTAATTATGTGGTATTGAGTGGACTGGGATTGTGTGTCATGGAGTGGGGTTGTGTGTCTTGGAGTGGGATTATCCGGAATGGTATTTTGTGTTGTGGAGTGGTATGTAGTGGATTTTACCTATGTGGCGTGCTGTTAAATATTGTAGCATGATGTGGAATTTTGTGGTGTAGATTGGATGTATGTGGTGCATTGTGCATTTGTGTTGTTAGTTTGAATTATGTAGTCTGTTGTGAATTATGTGGTGTGGAATGGAAATATGTAGCGTTGAATTGTGTGACGTGGAAGTTGCAGTGTTGAGTGAAATTATGTTGAGTGGTATTATGAGGCATGGTGTGAAGTGTGCTATTCCACATAGCTACACTATACACCATGCCTCATAATACCACTCAACATAATTTTACTCAACACTGCAACTTCCACGTGTTGCTACGTGGCATAGACTGGATTTATGTGGAGTGTATGTATGCAGCATGGAGTAGAGCATAATTATGTGGATGTTAATTATGTGGTGCTGAGTGGTATTGTGTGGAGTGTAATTATGCTGTGTGATAAATTGTGTGGGGATGAATTGTGGAATTGTGTGATGTGTGGAATTATGTGGCATGGTGTGGTGTATAATTGTGCGGAGTGGAATTATGCAGCATGTTGCAGAGTTGTATTTTGTGTAGTGTAATTATGTGCTTTGGAGCTGAGTGTACATTTGTTGTGTGAAGTGTAATTATATAAGTTGAAGTGTAATTATGTGTAGTTGAGTTGTGTGGAGTGTAATTATGTGGTTTGGAGAGGTATTAAGTTGAGTGGAATGTTATTCTGTGTTGTGGAATTATGTGGTATGGAGTGAAGTGGAAATATGTGTTTCTTAATTTTTAGGATTGTAATTATGTGGTATGGAATGTTGTAGAATTAACTTATTTATAGTTGAATTGTGCGCCATGGAATTATAAGCAGTGGCGTAACACAGGCCCCAACAGCCCTTGCATTGCGGGGGGGCCCCTGTGCTCCAGGGGCCCCCTCACTCAGCAGAGCAAGCAAGCCCCTTAGTTGATGAATGAAGTGGTGCACACGGCCATGGTGCGCCCGCACGGTCTCCTCATTAATTAAATGGTGCACGCACGGCCAGGGGTAAAAGGTACGCATGTACGCCGGGCTCCGTGTGGGCCTCTGAGGCTCTTTGTTAGTTATGGTGCGTGGCGCGCAGATGTCTCCGCGTCTGCGTGTCTTCAGGGTGGGGCATAGGGTGGGGCTGGTGACCATACCATTGTCATGTGCATTGCGCAGAAGCACAATTAAAAGTGAGCGTGACGAGTGTAGTGAGGCATCCCACCCAGGACCCAGCCAGAGTGACCACTGAGTAAGACCGTCACCACGTGGCGTCCCCGGCCATAAGTTAATTATGACTAGCCCCAGCCTGGCTAGCCTTGCCGTCTTTTGCTGCCCACTCGCTCCTGCCACTGAAGCTGCAGGCCAGGCCTCAGGTGAGTCTGTCCGAGCCGAGGCAGGAGTGCTCCGTGGTGACGAGGAGTCTCAGTGAGTGGGTGGGGTGGGGTGGAATGAGATCATAATATGGATCAGGCAGGGTATCATGGTGGGGCCGGGCCGGGAAATCGGGAATAAAAGTAAAGAGTAATATGTAGGCCGGCCCAGGGCGTAATTGACCCCCGCAGAGGTAAATGACTGGACACTTGCCCTGGTTGTAGAAACCTCTCTAAAGGCTGGCTTTGGGGAATGTCACTACACATACTATCTGTAGGTAGAGGAGGGCATACACAGACTGTCAGCTGCAGCACAGGTAGTGCTGGGCCTGGAACAGAGCCATGACACTCCAGGGATGGAAATGAAAATCACTAAGGAAACTCCCCTGCGGGTAAGGACCTTCTTAGAAAAGGGACACAGTGAAAGGATTTAGAAGCTGGCATCTCAATGGAATTTACAAAGTAGGGGACCTAACACAGGGCAGTGGAGCACGAAGACACTTGAGCACATGCAAAGGAATATAAATACATACAGCTAAAGCTACGTCCTGACGTCGTGCCCGTAATATGGGCTGAATTGTTGGAATATAGACTGTGGGAACCTGGGGTTCTAGTGGAACATTTGTCTAAGGGACAATTTCTGCTCTTTACAAGGCTGGGAACCACAACATGTCACCTCCATAGGCTCACAACCTCATGGGAAAGAGATCTGGGCCCCTCGTGGGCACTGCCTGGGATTCGGCCCTCTTGCCCATTAATTTGATCAGTGTCACTCATAGTTTGGATCAGCCCACGGGAAAGCATACTTAGAGCAGGACAGTCGGTCAGCCCTCTCTATCCATGGCTTTCTTGAAAGCGTCATTTACACTTCTAAATGTCAGTCATCATGACTGACTGCAGTTTTAATCTTTAGTTCTCTGAATTCACTCACTTTTGCTTAAGAGGCTTTTAAGGGGATGCTGAGCAGTAACAAGACAAAATATTGGAGGCAAAATATAGAATGGACAGAATATAGTGGTGAAAAATATCGAATTGAAGGTAAGTATTTTAATATCGAATAGTAATTTTTACCCCTACGCTATCCGACGCTTTCCTTACTGTTGCACTCACTGGAGTGGTAATAGTAAATGTTATATTTATTATTTCATTAATTTTAAATTACTTTTAAGACATTTAAAAAAAATCGATATTTTGACTAACTATATATTTTTTAAACTATATTTTTGATTTGATATGTTTGTACTTACTTGTTTGTAGATAGGAATTCGATATTTTTGCATTCTATATTTTTTCTTCGATATTTTGGTAATTCTATATTTGTGAATTCGATATTATGTCAGTGATCCGTTTCCATATGATTTGGGTGTGTAGTGCTATACATATCTACTGGAGAACACCAGCCAGTGAACTCTCAGGAAGAGAGAGAAAATGGTTCTCTGACACCACTGTGCATAATTTAGGGACCAAACGAAGTGAACTTGGCTAGCGCTAGTCTTGCTCATTGCTTCTTTGGGCCTAATGGAAGAGAAGAGGGATGTGGTTAGAGCATGGGTACTCACAAACACTTCCCAGGGGCCACAAAGTACAGTCTGTGGTGTGACTGAGGGCCAAGCTGATCCCTGGAGGGTGGCGGTCGGGTGATATGGGGTTTGTAAGGTGGGTGTAGAGGAAGCGAAGCATGTACAAAAAGTGGCTGATTTGCACAATGTGAAACGAGAAAAACTGTCATCAATCCCGCCTTACCCACTTGACCAAACTGTGTGATCCTAGGCAATTGTTTTTTTTTTTACTTCGCATCCTTTTTCTTTTCTTGTGTTTAATTTAATAAACCATGATGTAGTCCATTCATCATAATAGCCCAGGCCACCCAGAGGGTGCCCATGACATTTGATTTGCCTCTTAGTTCACTATTGACATTGTTGTCATGGTCGGTGGAAATGTTTCTACAGTCATGCGTGAAAACTATCCTATTACAAAAATACCTCTCAATGCAGTGATATCATCAGATATACTGTGGAGAAAAGGCTCTACGGGTTAATGAAAAAGACATTTTGGAATTTTGAAGAGACTTTATCATATTTTAACACGTTTACTGTTAGATGTCTTTAAAAAATGAAGGTGTTTCTAAAGTGTTGCCGGACGTCTTAGATATGAATGTTAGTGCTGAGTCAAGTAAACAACAGACTAGTGCTGCTGCTCACTAAGGGGTTGCATGGAAAGGTCAGGAGAAGCGTGGCTCAATGGTTAGAGCGGCAGACCCTGATGCAGAAGTCTAGCCCGGGACCAGGGTTCAATTCCCTCCTCGGCGGGTCTTGGACTCAATCTCCCCAGACCTGATCATTCTCGCCTCGGTGCCTATTCCAATCATGGGTCCCACTCTGCAACTCTGGGCAATAGCTTGCTTAATCTCCACAACGGCCCCCACAAAGCTAAGGATGCCTGGCCTCCACCTTGGGGGTGCCCAGGAGTTGACATTTCACAGGAAAGCCAGGAAGGGTTCCACGGCGGTATGAATAAAGAGCTACGAGACCTCTGGGTAGAAGGCGCTATATAAATACAAACACACATAAATACAAACACAGGAGAGCCGCAAGCAGCCCCTGGGCCGTACTTTGAGTATCACTAAGTTAGAGGGTGGAGACGTCCTGTGTGCCTGACCAGAGCTGTGTGGTGCATGGGTATGGACAAAAGAATAAACAGCTAGATTCATCAAAGACCCGTTTTGCGATTCATAAGGAATCGCTATTACAGACTCGCAAAACGGGATTCATGTAAAAATCGCAATATTTTTTGCGATTCCTACAGCTTCCTTATTTGCGATTAGCTAATTGCTAATCGCAAATAAGGAATAACTTCCCATTCATTCCTATGGGCCTGAAGGCCCATAGGAATGAATGGGAACACATATCAATGTGTGAATCGCTAATAGCGATTCGTATTTTGATTTTGAGATTTCTAGGGTGCAGGGGTGTCCAATGGACACCCTGTTGCACCCCTGAAATGACATTGGATTCTGGTGTTACACACACACATGTCCTTGGGACATGTGTGTGTGTAACATACAACTTAGAAAATGCACTTAAGTGCATTTTTCTAAGTTTCCGATATTTACCACGAGGTTTGAATTCGCGGTAAATAGCGGCCAAAATTAGCGAATTCGCAATTTTTAAATGTTTCATGAATTGGATTTAAGGAATCTCTAATTGAGATTCCTTAAATGTGATCGCAATTTGAGAAATCGCAAATATTTGGGATTTTTCAAATTGCGAGTTCATGAACCATTGATGAATTCCAAATTCCATTTTTGCGGACGCAAACGGCCGATTTTTGCGATTCGCACTGTTTGCGCTCGCAAAAATGCTTGATGAATCTACCGGAAAGTCTGAAAAGGTCCCAGAGGGTGGCCACAAATATTCTAAACATTTGGCAGCCAAGGCAGAGCTACTACAGGCAGTGGCGGCTGCTAAGGATCAGTAGTGGTGAGGCAGGAGAGGTAGAAAAAAAAAGACGACTTACCTGCCAGCCTTTGCCTCTCCTCTGTTCTCTTCTGTTCCTCCCGGCCTCTCACAGGCTCCCAGACTCCTCTGCGTCAATCACGATGTTGCTGACACCAGCCTTACAGCAGCGTTGTTAATGATTTGAGCGGCCTGGTTTGCAGCTCAGACAATGACCAGCAGATCCCCGCGAATAGCAGGGGGGCGCCCTTAGTCGCTCCAAGTGAAGGAGCCTAAATCCAGAAGTCCCTCGTCGGTTTCTAGATAAGAAGAGGGTCGCTGGCTGGTGACGTCATCAGGGGGCGCCCTGAGGCTTATAAGGCATCGCAAGAGAGGAGACCGTCTCTTTTTCTCTCGACCGCGCACCGGCCTGAAGTGGGTGGAGAAATGCTAGTGCGCATGTTTGTTTGGCTGGGCCTAAGTCGGCAAGCCAAACCGTCATGCGCACTTTTGGTGCAGCAACCACTCCTCCTCCCTCTGACCACAGCCAAGCCCCGCCCTAGCCTGGCTCTGTACTGAAATAAAATGATTATAACATTGTGTTATTATCATTTTTTTTCTCCTTTGCACTGCTCAAAGAGAAGCGGGCGACGCTTCTCCGCCTTAGCGGAGGAGCCGCCACTGAGGGTTAGAAGTGACAGAAGATGGAGAGGTTTCCCAGCAACCCCCGTGGATGGTAGAGGAAAGGTTCACCGAGGTGTGGCAGAGGGAGGGGGTTAAAGTAAAAAAGGTCTGATGGGAGACAACTCCCTTGTCAGTGAAATTACAGAACTACTTTGTGATGATGTCATTCTGTATAAATGGTTACCTTTTCACATTTTGGAAAAAGAATAATAAATAAAAACTGTGGCGTAACAAAAGCCCCCACAGCCCCCGCAGACGGCCGCAGTGTGGGGAGAGGGGCTCCCGAGCTCCTGGGCAGGGGCGGCTCTCGGCTCATGGCAGCCCTGGGCAGGGAGCGTAGGTAGGGGGCCCCGGAAGAGGGGATCCGGATGGGGCTGAGTCCCCCCGGAGCTCAGGAAGGGGGTCAGGGTCTTCCTGCCACTGGGGCCGCCACGCAAATCTGTATCCATCCTCAAAGGATTATTATATTAAGGATATATATTGGCGTGGTGGCCCCTGGGGTTTGGTGGCCCTGTGCAGGTGCACAGCTTGCACATGCCTAAGGCGGCTCCTGTCCTGGGCCCCCCTCCGGCACTGGCAGGCCCCTGGCCAGTGAGCTTCAGACTGGGTCTGGAGCGTGGGGGCCCCTCTCATGTACTTTGTAGGGGGGCCCTCAAGCTTCGTCACGGCACTGGCTGCAGGAGCTCAAGTCCTGATGTGCCTGTCTCTACCCCAGCCTGTCCGGCCTGTTAGAAACACTGACATGCCTTGGACTCATCTCCTGCTGGCCTCACATGTCGAGGGCTCGTCCCTTCGCCACACTGAACTGACAGAGTCGCTGCCCTGTCACGTGACTGGCTTAGACCCCCCCTTCCAGAGCTTCCTGTGTTATCGGGTCTGGTGGCTCAGTGGACCAATGCACCCACTGCAGGGGCCTGTGTTCGACCTCATGGTCACAGGTTCAAATCCCAGCAGGTCCTCTCATCCTTTCATCCAACTGAGGTCAATGAAATGAGTACCATTAATTTGGGCAACACAAACATCTGGTATTCAGAGCCAAGATGCACCGACAGGGGTGAACGTGCGCTCTACGAATACACGTCATGTTATTGGCACACGTATAACATGTGACTGACTCAGTCTCGCCATGACTACCATGGGTAGTCCGCATCCTAGTTCTTCTTCTGGCCAGTGGTGGGTACCAGCATGACGTGTCATGGATATAGCGCCATACAGACCGCTTCTGGGAGGCTCCGGCCCATGTGTGACTGGCTCTTTCCCACCGATGTTGAGATTACTGACTTGGTACCGGCCCCACGGGCCCTTCGAGCCTTTAAAGCGATGAGCCTGCGAGTGAATGACTCAGCCCCAGCCCTGCTGACCTTCAGAGGCACCAGGATGACACACCAATCCATCAACCAGGGGTTTGAAGCGCTGCTACTCATCAGTGTTTCAGATGCACAGGACTGATATGAAGCTCAGTCCCAGCCCTATCAGCTTTTCAGAGGCAGGAGGAAGACTTGTGACTGACTCAGCCCCAGCACTATCAGCCTTTCAGAGGCAGGAGGAAGACTTGTGACTGACTCAGCCCCAGCCCTAATAGCTTTTCAGAGGCAGGAGGAAGACTTGAGACTGACTCAGCCCCAGCCCTATCAGCTCGTCTGCGAACCAGCATGAAACGTCACTGACTCGTCCCCAGGCTCGCGAGCCTTTCAGGGACGCTGGACTGGTTCGTGACAAACTCTGAATTCCTGGAACCAGAACAGAAGTCTTGACGTCTCCAGTAGCTCCTCGTGCCTGCTCACCGTGTAGCTCATCGTGCCTGCTCACCATGAAGCTCCTCTTGCCTACACATCATGTAGCTCCTCTTGCCTGCTCACAGAGTTGTTCTTCTTGCCTGCTCACCATGTAGCCCCTCTTGCCTGCTCACCATGTAGCTGCTCTTGCCTGTTCACTTTGTAGCCCCTCATGCCTGCCTGCTCACCGTGTAGCTTTCTTGCCTGTTCACCGTGTAGCCCCTCTTGCCTGCTCACCGTGTAGCTTTCTTGCCTGCTCACCATGTAGCCCCTCTTGCCTGCTCATCATGTAGCTCCTCTTGCCTGCTCACTGTGTAGCTCCTCTTTCCTGCTCACCATGTAGCTCCTTTTGCCTGCTCACCATGTAGCTCCTCTTGCCTGCTCACCATGTAGCTCCTCTTTCCTGCTCACCATGTATCTCCTCTTGCCTGCTCACCATGTATCTCCTTTTGCCTGCTCACCATGTAGCTCCTCTTGCCTGCTCACCATGTAGCTCCTCTTGCCTGCTCATCATGTAGCTCCTCGTACCTGCTCACCCTGTAGCTCCTCTTGCCTACTCACTGTGTAGCTCCTCTTGCCTGCTCACCATGTAGCTCATCGTGCCTGCTCACCATGTAGCTCCTCTTGCCTACTCATCATGTAGCTCCTCGTACCTGCTCACCCTGTAGCTCCTCTTGCCTGCTCACTGTGTAGCTCCTCTTGCCTGCTCACCATGTAGCTCCTCTTGCCTGCTCACTGTGTAGCTCCTCTTGCCTGCTCACCATGTAGCTCCTCTTGCCTACTCATCATGTAGCTCCTCGTACCTGCTCACCCTGTAGCTCATCTTGCCTGCTCACCGTGTAGCTCCTCTTGCCTGCTCACCGTGTAGCTTTCCTGCCTGCTCACCCTGTAGCTCCTCTTGCCTGTTCACTTTGTAGCCCCTCATGCCTGCCTGCTCACCGTGTAGCTTTCTTGCCTGTTCACCGTGTAGCTCCTCTTGCCTACTCACCATGTAGCTTCTCTTGCCTGCTCACCATGTAGCTTTCTTGCCTGCTCACCATGTAGCCGCTCTTGCCTGCTCACAGAGTAGGTCCTCTTGCCTGCTCATCATGTAGCTCCTCTTGCCTGCTCACCATGTAGCTCCTCTTACCTGCTCACTGTGTAGCTCCTCTTGCCTGCTCACCATGTAGCTCATCTTGCCTGCTCATCGTGTAGCTCCTCTTGCCTGCTTACTGTCTAGCTCCTCTTGCGTGCTCATCATGTAGCTCCTCTTGCCTGCTCATCATGTAGCTCCTCTTCCCTGCTCACTGTGTAGCTCCTCTTTCCTGCTCACCATGTAGCTCCTTTTGCCTGCTCACCATGTAGCTCCTCTTGCCTGCTCACCATGTAGCCCCTCTTGCCTGCTCACCGTGTAGCTTTCTTGCCTGCTCACCGTGTAGCTCCTCTTGCCTGCTTACCATGTAGCTCCTCATGCCTGCCCACCATGTAGCTCCTCTTGCCCTGCTCACCATGTCGCTCCTCTTGTCTGCTCACCATGTAGCTCCTCTTGTCTGCTCACCATGTAGCTTTCTTGACTGCTCACCATGTAGCCCCTCTTGCCTGCTCACCGTGTAAAGTAAAGTAAAGTCCACATTTGTAAAGCGCACAATCACCCGTAAGGGTCTCTAGGCGCTGGGGGGCCGTCGGGGAGATTAAGCGAGCTATTGCCCAGAGTCACATGGTGCTGGGCTAACCTGCCGCCGGAGCCGGGGATCGAACCGTGTAGCTTTCTTGCCTGCTCACCATGTAGTTCCTCTTGCCTGCTCACTGTGTAGCTCCTCTTGCCTGCTCACCAAGTAGCTCCTCTTGCCTGCTCACCGTGTAGCTCCGAGTGCCTGCTCACTATATAGCCCCTCTTGCCTGCTCACCTTGAAGCTCCTCTCTCCTGTTCACCCTGTAGCTCCTCTTGCCTGCTCACAGAGTAGTTCCTCTTGCCTGCTCATCATGTAGCTCTTCTTACCTGCTCACCATGTAGCCCCTCTTGCCTGCTCACAGAGTAGTTCCTCTTGCCTGCTCATCATGTAGCTCCTCTTGCCTGCTCACCATGTAGCTCCTCTTGCCTGCTCATCATGTAGCTCCTCTTACCGGCTCACTGTGTAGCGCCTCTTGCCTGCTCACCATGTAGCTCCTCTTGCCTGCTCACCATGTAGCTCATCATGCCTGCTCACCATGTAGCTCCTCTTGCTTGCTCACCATGTAGCCCCTCTTGCCTGCTCACCATGTAGCTCCTCTTGCCTGCTCACCATGTAGCCCCTCTTGCCTGCTCACCATGTAGCTCCTCTTGCCTGTTCACCATGTAGCCCCTCTTGCCTGCTCACCATGTAGCTCCTCTTGCCTGCTCATCATGTAGCTCCTCTTGCCTGCTCACCATGTAGCTCCTCTTGCCTGCTCACCCTGTAGCTCCTCTTGGCTGCTCACCATGTAGCTCCTCTTGTGTGCTCACCATGTAGCTCCTCTTGAGTGCTCTCCACATAGCTCCTCTTGCCTGCTCACCGTGTAGCTCCTCTTGCCTGCTCTCCACATAGCTCCTCTTGCCTGCTCACCATGTAGCTCCTCTTGTTTGCTCATCATGTAGCTTTCTTGACTGCTCACCATATAGCCCCTTTTGCCTGCTCACCGTGTAGCTTTCTTGCCTGCTCATCATGTAGCTCCTCTTGCATGCTCACTGTGTAGCTGCTCTTGCCTGTTCACTTTGTAGCTTAGCTCCTCAAGCCTGCTCACCTTGTAGCTCCTCTTGCCTGCTCACCGTGTAGCTCCTCTTGCCTGCTCACCGTGTGGCTCCTCGTGCCTGATCACTATATAGCCCCTATTGCCTGTTCACTTTGTAGCTCCTCTTGCCTGTTCACTTTGTAGCTCCTCTTGCCTTCTCACCATGTAGCTCCTCTTGCCTGCTCACCATGTAGCTCCTCTTGCCTGCTCACCATGTAGCTCCTCTTGCCTGCTCACTGTGTAGCTCCTCTTGCCTGCTCACCATGTAGCTCCTCTTGCCTGCTCACCTTGTAGCTCCTCTTGCCTGCTCACTGTGTAGCTCCTCGTGCCTACTCACTATATAGCCCCTCTTGCCTGTTCACTTTGTAGCTCCTCTTGCCTGTTCATCCTGTAGCTCGTCTTGCCTGCTCACCATGTAGCTCCTCTTGCCTGTTCATCCTGTAGCTCCTCTTGCCTGCTCACCTTGTAGCTCCTCATGCCTGCTCACTGTGTAGCTCCTCGTGCCTACTCACTATATAGCCCCTCTTGCCTGTTCACTTTGTAGCTCCTCTTGCCTGTTCATCCTGTAGCTCGTCTTGCCTGCTCACCATGTAGCTCCTCTTGCCTGTTCATCCTGTAGCTCCTCTTGCCTGCTCACCTTGTAGCTCCTCATGCCTGCTCACCTTGTAGCTCCTCTTGCCTGTTCACCCTGTAGCTCCTCATGCCTGCTCACCTTGTAGCTCCTCATGCCTGCTCACCTTGTAGCTCCCCTTGCCTGCTCACCATGTAGCTCCTCTTGCCTGCTCACCTTCGTGGGGAGGTCTGGAGAGAGGAGGTTTGTGTAAACACTGGCGCGGCCTCACAATAGGGCAGCAAATAGTGCGAGAGAAGCGCAGAGGGCCCTGGGAGCAGACACCAGGCAGGTGTGCGTGAGCCAGGTGAGGGGCATGTATGCGAAGTGACGTCATCTGTGTGCATGCCTGGCGGCCCCGTGTCATGACAATGACAGCTGCAGGCAAGGCACCTGCTGCTGCGTTGGTGGACGTGAGCGCTGCAGGGGGTATGATTGTGCAGTGACCGCTGGGTGGATACACCCTGTGGGACCCCCACTGCACGCTGGGGACACACACTTTATTTATTTTATTTTGAAAGTTTTATATAGCGCGAACAAGATCTTTGCAGATAACAGAGCGCTTTACAAAGGCAGGTGGAAGGGTAGGGAAACAAGGGATCATAGTAGGAAGGTAGGTCATCAAGTTAATGTAAATAGTAAAACTATTACATATAGTACACGTATGAGGTAGCATGGCATAGTTGGAACGTAGGTCATCAAAACAAATGGAACCCCCACTGCACGCTGAGGACACACACCCTGTGGGACCCCCACTGCACGCTGGGGACACACACCCTGTGGGACCCCCACTGCACGCTGGGGACACACACCCTGTGGGACCCCCACTGCACGCTGAGGACACACACCCTGTGGGACCCCCACTGCACGCTGGGGACACACACCCTGTGGGACCCCCACTGCACGCTGGGGACGCACAACCTATGGAACGCCCACTGCACCCTGGGGACACACACCCTATGGGACCCCCACTGCACACTGAGGACACACACCATGTGAGACCCCCACTGCTCGCTGAGGACACACACCCTGTGGGACCCCCACTGCACGCTGGGGACGCAGCCGGTGGGACCCCCACTGCACTCTGAGGACACACACCCTGTGGGACCCCCACTGCACGCTGAGGACACACACCGTATGGGACCCCCACTGCACCCTGGGGACACACACACCCTGGGGACACACACACTATGAGACCCCCACTGCACACTGGGGATACACACCCTGTGGGACCCCCACTGCACGCTGGGGACACACACCCTATGGGATCCCCACTGCAAACTGAGGACACACACCCTGTAGGACCCCCACTGCACGCTGAGGACACACACATTGTGGGACCCCCACTGCACACTGAGGACACACACCCTGTGGGACCCCCACTGCATGCTGAGGACACACACCCTGTGGGACCCCCACTGCACACTGAGGACACACACCCTGTGGGACCCCCACTGCACACTGAGGACACACACCCTGTGAGACCCCCACTGCACGCTGAGGACACACACATTGTGGGACCCCCACTGCACACTAAGGACACACACCCTGTGGGACCCCCACTGCATGCTGAGGACACACACCCTGTGGGACCCCCACTGCACGCTGAGGACACACACCCTGTGGGACCCCCACTGCACGCTGAGGACACACACCCTATGGGACCCCCACTGCACGCTGAGGACACACACCCTGTGGGACCCCCACTGCACGCTGGGGATGCAGCCGGTGGGACCCCCACTGCATGCTGGGGACGCAGCCGGTGGGACCCCCACTGCACCCTGGGGACACACACCCTGTTGGACCCCCACTGCACTCTGAGGACACACACCCTGTGGGACCCCCACTGCACGCTGAGGACACACACCGTATGGGACCCCCACTGCACCCTGGGGACACACACACCCTGGGGACACACACACTATGAGACCCCCACTGCACACTGGGGACACACACCCTGTGGGACCCCCACTGCACGCTGGGGACACACACCCTATGGGACCCCCACTGACCGCTGGGGACACACACCCTGTGGGACCCCCACTGCACGCTGAGGACACACACCCTGTGGGACCCCCACTGCACGCTGAGGACACACACATTGTGGGACCCCCACTGCACACTAAGGACACACACCCTGTGGGACCCCCACTGCATGCTGAGGACACACACCCTGTGGGACCCCCACTGCACACTGAGGACACACACCCTGTGGGACCCCCACTGCACACTGAGGACACACACCCTGTGAGACCCCCACTGCACGCTGAGGACACACACATTGTGGGACCCCCACTGCACACTAAGGACACACACCCTGTGGGACCCCCACTGCATGCTGAGGACACACACCCTGTGGGACCCCCACTGCACGCTGAGGACACTCACCCTATGGGACCCCCACTGCACACTGAGGACACACACCCTGTGAGACCCCCACTGCACGCTGAGGACACACACATTGTGGGACCCCCACTGCACACTAAGGACACACACCCTGTGGGACCCCCACTGCATGCTGAGGACACACACCCTGTGGGACCCCCACTGCACACTGAGGACACACACCCTGTGGGACCCCCACTGCACGCTGAGGACACACACCCTATGGGACCCCCACTGCACGCTGAGGACACACACCCTGTGGGACCCCCACTGCACGCTGGCGACGCAGCCGGTGGGACCCCCACTGCACGCTGGGGACGCAGCCGGTGGGACCCCCACTGCACCCTGGGGACACACACCCTGTTGGACCCCCACTGCACTCTGAGGACACACACCCTGTGGGACCCCCACTGCACGCTGAGGACACACACCGTATGGGACCCCCACTGC
Source organism: Lissotriton helveticus (assembly GCF_964261635.1). Classification (NCBI taxonomy): domain Eukaryota; kingdom Metazoa; phylum Chordata; class Amphibia; order Caudata; family Salamandridae; genus Lissotriton; species Lissotriton helveticus. The sequence goes on from NC_136062.1 coordinate 479,923,665, forward strand.
ACCCTGGGGACACACACACCCTGGGGACACACACACTATGAGACACCCACTGCACACTGGGGACACACACCCTGTGGGACCCCCACTGCACGCTGGGGACACACACCCTATGGGACCCCCACTGCACGCTGGGGACACGCACCCTATGGGACCCCCACTGCACACTGAGGACACACACCATGTGGGACCCCCACTGCTCGCTGAGGACACACACCCTGTGAGACCCCCACTGCACGCTGAGGACACACACATTGTGGGACCCCCACTGCACACTAAGGACACACACCCTGTGGGACCCCCACTGCATGCTGAGGACACACACCCTGTGGGACCCCCACTGCACACTGAGGACACACACCCTGTGGGACCCCCACTGCATGCTGAGGACACACACCCTGTGGGACCCCCACTGCACACTGAGGACACACACCCTGTGGGACCCCCACTGCACACTGAGGACACACACCCTGTGAGACCCCCACTGCACGCTGAGGACACACACATTGTGGGACCCCCACTGCACACTAAGGACACACACCCTGTGGGACCCCCACTGCATGCTGAGGACACACACCCTGTGGGACCCCCACTGCACGCTGAGGACACTCACCCTATGGGACCCCCACTGCACACTGAGGACACACACCCTGTGAGACCCCCACTGCACGCTGAGGACACACACATTGTGGGACCCCCACTGCACACTAAGGACACACACCCTGTGGGACCCCCACTGCATGCTGAGGACACACACCCTGTGGGACCCCCACTGCACACTGAGGACACACACCCTGTGGGACCCCCACTGCACGCTGAGGACACACACCCTATGGGACCCCCACTGCACGCTGAGGACACACACCCTGTGGGACCCCCACTGCACGCTGGCGACGCAGCCGGTGGGACCCCCACTGCACGCTGGGGACGCAGCCGGTGGGACCCCCACTGCACCCTGGGGGGACACACCCTGTTGGACCCCCACTGCACTCTGAGGACACACACCCTGTGGGACCCCCACTGCACGCTGAGGACACACACCGTATGGGACCCCCACTGCACCCTGGGGACACACACACCCTGGGGACACACACACTATGAGACACCCACTGCACACTGGGGACACACACCCTGTGGGACCCCCACTGCACGCTGGGGACACACACCCTATGGGACCCCCACTGCACGCTGGGGACACACACCCTATGGGACCCCCACTGCACACTGAGGACACACACCATGTGGGACCCCCACTGCTCGCTGAGGACACACACCCTGTGAGACCCCCACTGCACGCTGAGGACACACACATTGTGGGACCCCCACTGCACACTAAGGACACACACCCTGTGGGACCCCCACTGCATGCTGAGGACACACACCCTGTGGGACCCCCACTGCACACTGAGGACACACACCCTGTGGGACCCCCACTGCACACTGAGGACACACACCCTGTGAGACCCCCACTGCACGCTGAGGACACACACATTTTGGGACCCCCACTGCACACTAAGGACACACACCCTGTGGGACCCCCACTGCATGCTGAGGACACACACCCTGTGGGACCCCCACTGCACGCTGAGGACACACACCCTGTGGGACCCCCACTGCACGCTGAGGACACACACCCTATGGGACCCCCACTTCACACTGAGGACACACACCCTGTGAGACCCCCACTGCACGCTGAGGACACACACATTGTGGGACCCCCACTGCACACTAAGGACACACACCCTGTGGGACCCCCACTGCATGCTGAGGACACACACCCTGTGGGACCCCCACTGCACGCTGAGGACACACACCCTGTGGGACCCCCACTGCACGCTGAGGACACACACCCTATGGGACCCCCACTGCACGCTGAGGACACACACCCTGTGGGACCCCCACTGCACACTGGGGACGCAGCCGGTGGGACCCCCACTGCACCCTGGGGACACACACCCTATGGGACCCCCACTGCACACTGAGGACACACACCATGTGGGACCCCCACTGCTCGCTGAGGACACACACCCTGTGAGACCCCCACTGCACGCTGAGGACACACACATTGTGGGACCCCCACTGCACACTAAGGACACACACCCTGTGAGACCCCCACTGCTCGCTGAGGACACACACCCTGTGAGACCCCCACTGCACGCTGAGGACACACACATTGTGGGACCCCCTCTGCACACTAAGGACACACACCCTGTGGGACCCCCACTGCATGCTGAGGACACACACCCTGTGGGACCCCCACTGCACGCTGAGGACACACACCCTGTGGGACCCCCACTGCACGCTGAGGACACACACCCTATGGGACCCCCACTGCACGCTGAGGACACACACCTTGTGGGACCCCCACTGCACACTGGGGACGCAGCCGGTGGGACCCCCACTGCACGCTGGGGATGCAGCCGGTGGGACCCCCACTGCACCCTGGGGACACACACCCTGTTGGACCCCCACTGCACTCTGAGGACACACACCCTGTGGGACCCCCACTGCACGCTGAGGACACACACCGTATGGGACCCCCACTGCACCCTGGGGACACACACACCCTGGGGACACACACACTATGAGACCCCCACTGCACACTGGGGACACACACCCTGTGGGACCCCCACTGCACGCTGGGGACACATACCCTATGGGACCCCCACTGCACGCTGGGGACACACTCCCTATGGGACCCCCACTGCACGCTGGGGACACACACCCTGTGGGACCCCCACTGCACGCTGAGGACACACACCCTGTGGGACCCCCACTGCACACTGCTGGGTGCACACTCCCAGTGGGACCCCCACTCTGGGGACACACACCCTGTGGGACCCCCACTGCACGCTGGCACGCCCTGGGGGGAAGTGCCTCCCCTCCCTACACTTTGGTCATACCCCTGGGAGGCAATAATTGACTTTCCCGGGTAGGAGGGCCCGGCTGCCAGACATGAAATCCTCCTGGTGTAAGTTAAGCAACCAAGAGTGGACATTTGTGTTATGATGGTCAGAGATAACCCCACTGTTAGTGCGGCGAGGGGCCTGGTCAGGGGTTGCCGGGGTAACCTCACGCAGGAGAGTACCCGCCAATAGAGTGAGTTTTCAGAAGGGGGCCGCGTAGGTTTGCCTTTCCAGAATTATGTGGCTGCGACTCCATTGAGGGGGAGAAAGCGGGTTCGGTGCATTCATGCGACAGTTCTAGAACGCAGCGTGCATATTGGCCAGCAGGGGGTGTCAAGGGTATGGTGCGCCACAAACAATAACTTTTACAATTACCCTGCTGGCCTGGGGGGTGAACTACAGCATGTTGGCCAGCATATTCGGAAAGCAGTGACTGGGCAGTTGGGCCAATTGCACTACCTGGCAACACCTACCCAGAAGGCCCTCTTGGCAGAGTGCACCGTAGGTAATTCACCCTTAACAGCGGGTGAAGTAGAGAGCAGTTGTTTCCGGGCAGGCCATCGCACATGGCTATGGATGGGTATAGAGCTGCGGTTACAACAGAGAGCAGTAGCCCCCATTTTGAGTGCAGGCCATCGAACTGGGCTACTACGGTGTAATGAAGCCCAGCACAAGCTGTTCTGGGTAATTAGGTGCAAGCCGGATTAGTTGTATAGATTTTTTGTGCAGTGCTCAAGAAAGGGTGTTAGCCGCCTTGCATTTCCTAGTGTGGCGCGGAGCCTGGTCAGGGAAGGCCGTGGAATCCTCGCGTAGGTGAGTTAACAGTGCCATGATTTCACTTTTCTGGGTAGGGTAAGTTAAGCAACCCATTGTGGACAGGAATGTTATGAAGTGCACCTGTCCAGAGTGGGCATGGACTTCTTTTGCTGGACCTGGGAGAGGCAGTGGAATCAGCAGGATGTAGGTAAAGATGCCTACCTTGGTGGGGGGGCCTTGGTTTGTGATGGTGGCCACACCCAGAGCTGTGGCGGAGATATAGGGTAATCCAGAGGCGGTAAGGTACAGAGGGGTATCCTCTGCAGGAGCACAACAAGGGTGCAAAGGCCAAATATCCCCAGGGAGGTCGTTGCGTCGGACCTTGGAGGAGCGACGGCGCCCCGTTAGTCCTATGGGCGGTTGTGGACCTGAGCAACCGGGGATTGCCTGGAACGCTCCGCCCCTTTGGGGGCGTGAGTAAAGGGCTGGACTGGCGGTCCACCAGTGGGAGGGATTAGCCCCTCCCCCAAAATTGGTAAGCACCAATTGTCGACGGCCACGGTGAGAGAGGTGAGAGGTGTGGCGCCGCGGCCAGGGCGACTGACGCTGGAATCTGGGGACCACGGTTCGATCCCCGGCTCCGGCGGCAGGTTAGCCCAGCACCATGTGACTCTGGGCAATAGCTCGCTTAATCTTCCCGACGGCCCCCAGCGCCTAGAGACCCTTACGGGTGATTGTGCGCTTTACAAAATGTGGACTTAACGGTGTAATTTGGCTCTTCAGGCGGGCAGGTTGCAGAGGGGTTGCCTGACCTTGGACCGCCCGTAAGACAACCCACCATGTTGGCATATTTGTTATGCAAATAAACCTGCAGCAATTTTCTCCACAAGCAAGGATTGTTGTGGTTTATTTTCAAATAATATTGCCGTATGTGGGATGGGGAGTGTTGCTGATATTGGCACTATGACTGTACTGTGGGTGTACCGAGCCATGAGAACTGATACCAGCCGCGGTCCGTGCAGGTAACAGTGATTGGGCGGTGTGGCTGTGTAATGGGCAATTCCGAGGGACAATGCTGAGGGAAAATGTATTATTTATTTAAATTTCCTTCTGCATCGTCCCTCGGAATACCCCCTAACATGACCCCACAGTGTCACGCTGTTACCTGCATGGACCGCAGCTGACTCTGCGGGGGTTGCACCACGGGATACTGCTGGATGGGCACCCCGTGGCACCCTCACTGCATACTGAGCACACCACGATAACAGACTGTAGAGGAGGTATATCCTGGGACACTGACTGCTGGGTGGCCACACCGTGGAACTCTGACTGCTTGCTGGGTACACCATGAAAACCTGCCTGTACCGTGGGTATACCGAACCATGGTGTGGTATTGGGTTTCGACAGACCTACATACTCTGCAAAAACTCTCGATACCTTAGAATAGAAGTTGGCACGGAAACTGAAAATGCAAAAGACAAGTTTATTAAGACCCCATGGGGTGGTGGTACAATCCTACAGCACCCTTCGGCAATGCAAGAAGTATCACACCGAACATCGGTGCATAGCTCCTCTTATACAGTTTACAGGAATGCAGGAAATAGGCGGTTCACATTTTATACATCTTTAGGTACATATAAGGGCATTTTTGGAACACAGCCAGCTTGTGGAAGGAGTTAGTACCACTGGTCAGTTTGGAGAACATTCCTAAGCAGTGACCGATCATTAACCTTGAAAGCCCGAATACGCATGTGCAGGCTTGACCATTACTAAAAATAGCCTGTTGCTGGGCAGATCAAATGGCCATAGGAAGAGAGAAAGGACAAAAGCGCAGGCTGACCACGAGGCAGCGCATTCACTTAAAATGGAAGACTGGAATACAAAATGGCCTCCGGAATATAGTCAAGCTAACAGTGAAAGTTCGTGTAGCTGAAGCAAATGCTAACCCAATCGCTGTCAAATTAGGACAGACGGCCCTTTTAGCATTTAGCTGAAGCTACCTCATATCTGAAGTAATCAGGGTGTTCATCATCAATATTAATCAACATTATGTTCGTTATTTCATTGCCGATCATTTGCTCATTTTTGGCAATAGTTCGTTTGGACGGAATGCAAGTGGTGATACATACAGAGCATAGTGTAGGGCCACATTGGATACATAGGCAAAGGAAGAAGAGTATTCCAATAAAGATACAAAGAATAGTCAATAGTTTCCAACCCCAGGTACTAAGCAAAGTCCAGAAACAATTTGAAAATGTCCATGTACCATTTTCGGGGTGAATTTCAGCAGCAATCTTATGTAACTTAGAGATAGCATTCTATACAGAAGGCGAGTTGTCAGGAACTTATACACAACAACTACTACCGATGATGCGACATGCACCCCCACGATCAGCCAATACTACATCTAGAACATTCGGTTCTGAAGCGTCACAATTCTGGTAATTTAAAGCTCCTCAGTTAAGTTCCCTAAAGCGGTGGCGGTTTGATTAGCAACAGCTTCCACAACACGTGTTAGCCGTCTTATTTTTCTACTATTTAGGGCTGCACCTACAAATGAAAACAGGCCTAAATTGAAGTCAACATATTGTTGTAGAGAAGTATCCGTCTGATCGATACTATCAATATCTAATGTCCTTTTAATCTATTCAGTATAAAATCATGGTATAGCACAAAATCATTATGGTACATTGGCGGAGCAATAAATACTCTGGGTGATACAAAAGATATGTAACAGGTTCCTAACCCCCCATTAGGAAGGCGGTGGTAGCCCTTATTTCCCCAAATAAAATAAGTATTATGTGATGCTACAAAAGCAATATTATTTGGTGAGGCAAATGCAAGAGTAGTAGTACATTCACTTTTCCCTACTGGGATTGTACCTTTATTCCTTACACAAAGATCAGCTTTTGCTTCAATAACTGTAATCACAAATAAACTAGACATGTTTACAGTTCTTAGATTAGTAAAAACATGAGGTGTAGATACATTGTCCGGTCGATATTCTTCCCACTAGAGTTTAGTTCCTTCTGCTTGTGGATAACCATCCTTATCGTTATGACAAACTTTATTAAGTCGGAAAAGAAGTCCACCTTTTGTCGGCCATCTCAAGGTGAAGAGGAGAGTGTACCAAGCATTGCAGGAACCATTATGAGAAAACGGAAGAGGAATAAGTGGAGTTCCTCCTTTCTTCTGATGTCCCGGCAACATTCAACATACCCAACAGTTTGTAGTGTTAGTCATGTTGTGGGTGTGGTGTAGAATTTGGATGAAACTGTTATTCAAATAAGTTTGTCTATATCTCTCTTCATGATAAGGCAAGGTAAAATGAAAATGCTCAGATGGAACTGGAGTGGTAGGCAGCAAATATTTTCTCGCCGGAACCATTCGTTCTACGATCCAAGCTATTACTGCTATTACCACTATTGTAGAAACGAAAATCGCAGCACCAAGAATTTTCTTATTTCTCATCGTATTAGATGCCATAGTCTCAAAACAAAATAATCAAAATAAAGCTAATAAAAAAAAATGAGTGCTGAGCTCCGAGGTTGCCGCTGGTTTCTTCTCCGAGATTCAAGACGGGTGTCTCTACACTGGGCAGAACTGATCCCCCGCCTTGATATTCTCGGCTTCCGTTTTCACAAACCTCAGGGCGGTAACTCACCCAGTCTCGCACAAAACAACTGCTTTTCTCGATCGAAGATTATACTTTGCTGCACCAGAAACAGTGTGGTCCGGGAAGGCTTCCTCAGATTCGCTAGGCGTAGTGGCTGGGCTCTTCTCTGAAACACAGCAGGTTTCACCAGATCCGGAGAGACACGATGACAATGAGTGGAATGCACCCACCGCTTCTTGTTCGTAACTCTCACTGCTGTTCGGGTTGCAAGTAACACTTGTTCAGGACCACGCCATCTTGGCTCTAGGCTGCTGGACCTCTCAAATGCTCGGACCATTACGAAGTCCCCGGGTCGGAGATCATGAGCCCCTCCGATAGAGTTATCTGGGAGCGCTTCTCGAACCTGTTGATGAATAGAAAGCAAATCATTTATTAATCGTACCAAATAATCATTCATCATTATACAGGGCACATCATGTACTGAGCGGGGCTTAGGAACTCCCCAAATATTCATAGGCCTCCCAAACACCACTTCATAGGGTGTGAGGCCGGATCGAGAGTGTGGTACTGATCTAATAGACAATAATGCTAAGGGCAGGGCATCCGGCCATTTCAAAGACGTGGATACCACGATCTTTGCTAGCTTCAACTTCAGAGTAGCATTATATCTCTCCACCAAACCTGCTGACTGCGGATGAAACACAGCATGGAATTTTTGTTTTATCCCCAATCCTTTCAGGACATACTCCACGATCTTTCCAACAAAATGGGGGCCATTGTCGTTCCACAAAAATTTACAAACACCATATCTCGGGAAGTACTCCTTGAGTAGCACCTTAGCTGTTGTCAACGCTGTATTGTCCTTCGTAGGGTAGGCCTCTACACATTTACTGAAGGGACACACCACCACTAAGACATACCTAAGATTATTACAGTGTTCAAGCTGGATGTAATCCATTTGTAGTACTTCAAATGGTGCAGTCGGTGGAGCGAACTCTCCTTTAGGAGTATAAGTCCCTTTGGCAGGATTGTATTGTAAACATATCAAGCAGGTCTGCACTACTCTCTTAGCCATGCTGGCAATCTCAGGATGCTCCCAAACTCGTGTAAGCAATTTGGTAATTGCAAGAGCTCCAACATGTGCCAGCCCATGTGTCATTTGAACCATTGCTTGCAAATAAGCAACAGGCAATTTCCATCTCTCCATATCTTTGCTACACCAACAGCCCTCATCATCCAACACTCCCTCTGTTGCCCAGCTTGTAAGTTCTGCTTCGGAAGCTGATTTCTGTATATCTAATATTTCCTCTCTGGCGTCGTGCCATCGCTCAGCCTGTGATTTCACCACATACATGGGAGAGACATTCTTTAACATTGCAGTCTCTCGCGCTGTACGATCTGCAAAGGCATTTCCTTGTCCTATTTTATCTGTCACCTTTTTATGTGCACTGCATTTAACTATCGCTACTTTCTTTGGACATAATAATGCATTCAGGAGATCGTGTACTAACTATCCATGCATGATTTGCACTCCATGCGAAGTCAGAAACCCTTGTTCCTTCCAGAGTAGGCCAAAATCATGCACTTCTCCAAAAGCGTAACGACTATCAGTGTAAATATTCACACATAATCCAGCACATAGCTCACATGCTTTCGTCAGAGCTATTAATTCAGCTGCTTGGGCCGATTTTTGCGGTATGCGAGCTGTCTCTACCACTGTCTTAAGTGTCGTGATTGCATAGGCTGCAGAAGTCGTACCATCTGGCAACTTTAAACATGATCCATCAACCCACAGTTCCCCATCTACATCTGGAAGTGGCGTATTCTGTAAGTCAATACGGCCCTTTGTTTGTTCTTCAGTCAGAAAAACACAATCATGTTGTCCTTCCTCTCGGGACTCAGAAACAGGATATGGCAGTAAAGTAGCAGGGTTCAAAGTGGCGCACCTCTTCAGTTTAATATGTGGCGCCAACAGCGTTAACTCGTATCCTATTAAATGAGCACTAGTTAGATGCTGTGTTTCCGTCTGGTTCAATAAAACGTCTACCGCATGGGGCACTAACACCAACAATTTGTGTGACAAAACTATTCCCTCACTCTGTCGTATAGACACTGCTGTTGCTGCAACTGCTCGAAAGCACTCAGGTAAACCTCGTGCTACAGGATCAAGTACTGCTGAGAAGTACGCACAAGGTCGCTGTTTATCTCCGTGAGTCTGCACTAAAACTGATAATGCACACCCATCCTTCTCGTGTACATATAATGTAAAAACCTTTGTATAATCTGGTATACCTAACACTGGTGCAGAGCAAAGGGCCTGTCTCAATTGTTCAAAAGCATTCTGACATTCATCTGTCCATTCAAGAGGAGTCGGTGTATTTTTAGACAACAATGCTAACAAAGGTTTTATAATGTGTGAAAATCCTAATATCCACTGCCTGCAGAAAGACGTCAGACCTATGAAGGCACAAACGTCTTTCGGAGTAGAAGGAACTGGTGTGTCTAAAATTGCTTGAATTCGATCTGATGTCAATGCACGTCCCTCCTTAGACAGAAGATGACCGAGGTAGGTCACCTTCGGTCTACAATATTGTAATTTCTTTCTCGAAACCTTGTGATTATTCTCAGCAAGGAAAGAAAGCAGGGAGAGAGTACTCTCCTCACATTGTTCATGCGAATCTGCTGCTAACAAAATATCATCAACATATTGAATAAAAGCCACGCCAGACTGTAGTTTAAAAGAATCAAGCTGCCTTTTCAAAGCCTGACTGTAAATACTAGGACTTTCTGTATAGCCTTGAGGAACTCGACAAAATCTGATGATCTATTATTTAAAGTGAAGCCGAAGAGATACCAGCTGTCAGAATGAATGGGGATCGAAAAGAAAGCGTTTTTTAAATCAATGACAGAGAAGGTGGGTGGGACCAAAGTAAGTAAGGTAGTAATATCGGACACCACAGGATATTGGGGCACCACAATCTTATTAACTTCCCTCAAATCAATGATAAAACGGTAAATCCTAGTGTCTGTATCTTTCTTTAGAATCAGAAAAATAGGGCTGTTGCAAACATTATAGGGGACTTCCTCCACCACTCCTAAAGCAATCAAGTCATTTATGATATGGGTCAAAGCAACTTCACCTGCTCTAGGGATTTTATACTGTGGTACACAAGGCAAAAGCGCTCCCTCCTTTACAGTGATGTGTACGGGAGGGATAATCATCTGTCCTACATCAGTATCAGAAGTGGCCCATAAGGTACTTGGAAGGGAGGCTAACGCATCGACTTCCTGAAGAAGACATGATCTCTGGGTAATTCTCATTCAAAATAACCCGCACCCCTTCAGGGGCGCAGCGTATGGTTGCTTGAAAATACTTAAGCATATCAAGTCCCACAATATTATCTGGTGTATTTGGAGACAACAAAAATGGACAAGGGTCAGTAAACTTATCAATGTGAAATAGAAGGGGCTGAGACAATGGGCTACGGGAAGGTGTTCCATCGGACCCTATCGATGTAATCGTTTCGCCAGACAGGGGAGCCCTTGGAACCAATTGTTTGGACAGAGCACTACGAGTAGCTCCTGTATTGACCAGAAACTGATCAGTAGAACCCAAAACATGTGCTGAAATATATGGACCCCTTTGATCTACTGTTACTTCAACCGATTTCATACCCCATCCTACGCAATACTAGGCGTACGTATTATCCTGAAACTCAGAAGACTCACCCTCAGCTATCTGATACTGATTCCGTCGATCAAAAGTATTATAGTCAGCCTGACCACGACCCCTAACTTCAAACCTACCGTGATCACTCGCTCCACCCCTCGGTCCTGAATAACTATTCCGAAACCTATTATTTCCTCGACCGCGCTGAATACGCTGTTCTCGAAGCACCGGACAATCTGAAAGCCAATGTCCAAACTGTTTACAGTATGCACACTGACCTGCAGAGATATCAGAACGGGAAGAAGGCGGGCCAAAAGACCCACATCTACCCCTATCATTTCCCCTCGACTGCATAGCGTAGACCTGAGCCAACATCACCTTCGTCTTCAAATCTTTTGTCTTTTTATCATTACTTTCCTTAGTCTTAAATTCCTGTCGTTCATAGTACTGAGCCAGAGTTAGAAGAGAAGCAGGAGTTGCAGTGGTCCATGAACTTTCACTAGCCTTTAAACGCTGTGCAATCTCCGGTAGGAGATTAGCTACAAACTTATCAACAAACAAATGCCTGCCTGTGTCCTCTGTTAATAATTGACCACTGTAATCTTGAAACGCTTCCTCGAAGCGCGTAAAGAAATCAGAGACTGATTCATCTGGCTTCTGTTTACAAGAGGCCAACATCGTCCAATCAATCTTTTTGGGAGGAATGAGCGTTTTTAATTTATTCAAAATAGCCGCTGGAAGGTCTAAAATTAATTAACATGGTTTACAAGCGGGTTCTCTATCCAAATCGGCCTGTGCTAGGTCCCTCCAATCAGCCCCTAAAATCTGTCGATCATCAAACTTACGAATTGCCCTCCACATATCGGGAGGCAATATTAACCCAAAGAAAAGATCAATATCAACTAACGTCATAACACATGAAGAAATAGCTCCGTCTACTCCTTCATAGAAAGCTGCCGGATTTTTGCGCGGATCAGGCAAAGCATTTTTAAGCGCCATGACATCCGCTCTATTCCAAGGAGTATAAACCCAATTATATATAAAATAACCTTTTGAATCCGCAGACAACTTATTATCATCTGTACCTAGACCTTTGGGAGGAACATACAAAGGCGCAGCTTCTCGCATGGGCATAACATGAACTGTATCACTCTTATCTGCTCCAAAGATAGGGCACTCCCTGGATTCAACCGTCGATCCAGACGCAGGCGAACCTGATGTCTTTTTCAACGTCAGTAATTGTAACGTCTCGTCCCGTAGCTGAACCAGTCGCCGGAAGAAACCATCTGCTTCTGCGAGGACAAAAACACCTTTACGCAAATTTTCACAACCAACTGCTATATCCTTAGATTCTAACTCAGATGAATACTTTCTAAACCGTTCAACAACTTCTTGCCCAAAATGTTCAAGAAAATACAATTTCTCTTTTTCAGACCACGTACGCATGCAATCGTCAACCTCTGAAATAGAAATAACATCAACGTTAAGTTTACGAGCCATCCCGTGTAATTCCGCAGATCAAGCAGTAGTAAGCATAGAACGGGTATCTCTCTTTTGATCCTGGTCCGTAGGTGAATCAGAATCCACATCCGGGGCCGTACGCATAATATACGGAGGCGGACAACGATCTAACAATGAGAAATCATCAGATTCGTTAGAAAGGACAGGATAAAGAGATCATCGAATAGGAAACTGACCATTAATCTGTAAATTATGCTCCCGCATCTCCCTATCTTTCTGGTCCTGTAGTTCCTTATCCTGTAGCTGTAAAGCTTTAACGTGGGCAGCCTTTCACTGCTCCTTGTCCGCCAAGGCTTGTTCACGCTTCATCCGTTCACGCACCGCTTTCTCCCACATACGCACACAATCAAGCATATACTGTCTAGACCTGCGCTGAAACAAACACTGCTCCACATACTGAACCTTTCGTAAATCAAACGACCTATGTAGTGGCCATTGCAATTCAAGATCGGCCTTCATATATTTATTCCATAATGTACTATACATAATAGGGGGAAGGCCAAATTTTATGTACATATCACGATTAGGTGTTCCCTCTGGGGGAGCCGGCTGAGATTCATTTAATCGATAACTGGTACCCTTTCCAAGACAGCACGTTCCTCGGAGTGTGCTAAAAACAGGCATGTCAAAAATATCACGAAAACATGATATTACACCAAATGGCACTTAAAATGTTTTAAACATGATGCGCCGTTCAAACAAATACAAAGTCAGAGAAATATCTCTGCATTACCTGCCTATGTGAGGTGCACTCCACATATAATGCAAATCATAGAACCAAATGTTAGCTAACTCAAACAAATCCAAAAAGCCACAGTAAGTGTCAGTAGACAACCTTACCAATCCAAAGCTTACCAAATATTCCAAACATCCAGGTTCCAACTGCCAAGTTCTCGAATCGGCCAAACGGTCACTGCACGGCTACCCAACGATCAGGATCTCAGTCGAGGACCGGCACCACCTGGAAGGTCACGTCGGAAGGAAAGGAAAAAACACTGTGGGTGCCAAGACTCGGGTCACTCAGTGGCAGCGCGCGTCCAGGGCGAGTTTCCAATCCTTCGTCACGACCAATCCTTCGGTCATCCGAGTCGCCGATGAGGCCCTGTTCGGGCGCCAATTTGTGGTATTGGGTTTCGCCAGACCTACATACTCTGCAAAATCTCTCGATACCTTAGAATAAAAGTTGGCACGGAAACTGAAAATGCAAAAGACAAGTTTATTAGGACCCCATGGGGTGGTGGTACAATCGTACAGCACCCTTCGGCAATGCAAGAAGGATCACACCGAACATCGGTGCATAGCTCCTCTTATACAGTTTACAGGAATGCAGGAAATAGGCGGTTCACACTTTATACAACTTTAGGCATATATAAGGGCATTTTTGGAACACAGCCAGCTTGTGGGAGGAGTTAGTACCACTGGTCAGTTTGGAAAACATTCCTAAGCAGTGACCGATCATTAACCTTCAAAGCCCGAATACGCATGTGCAGGCTTGACCATTACTAAAAATAGCCAGTTGCTGGGCAGATCAAATGGCCATAGAAAGAGAGAAAGGACAAAAGGGCATGCTGACCACAAGGCACCGCATTCACTTAAAATGGAAGTCTGGAATACAAAATTGCCTCCGAAATATAGTCAAGCTAACAGTGAAAGTTTGTGTAGCTGAAGCAAATGCTAACCCAATCGCTGTCAAATTACAACAATGGGAACTGACTGTAATGTGGGTATACCGAAACAGGAGAACTGACTGTGTGGTGGACACTGACTGCTGGGTGGGTACACCGTGGCATTCTGATTGTACTCTGGGTACACCATGAATATCTGACTGTATGGTGATTGTCCCATGGAACACTGACCGTTGGGTAGGCACACTGTGGGACCCCCACTGCACGCTCAGAACACCATGAGAACCTGACTGTAGACTAGGTTACCATGGGACAGTGACCACTGGCTAGACCTGAGAGTTGTGTTCCACTCTGCTCACTGAGTTTTCCACACTCCGTGCTCCATGTTGTGCGCAGAGTTCAGAAAAACTCAGCGGACTGAGGTTTATTCCTCACTCGCACTAATCAGCATTAAGTTGGCGAGCGCAAGCGAGAAAAATCTTACTCCAGAACACCTCCCAGCGAGATTTCTCAACGCGGTCAGTCACAGATGATCGCTATCGCTCGCGTTGAGTACACTCCCGTTTGTAGTGACATAACTGCCACTCGAGTAGAGATTCTACTCCAGTGGCAGAAAGAAGCAGCGCTCACTTACGCGTGGATATTGCTGTGCAGGACAAACACTCAGTGCTAAAAATCAGCGTGACGTAATGCACTCCCCTGCTTAACATAGTGGAACTCTGCAAACTATGCCCAGGTCGACCACTGGGTGG
>NC_136062.1:479938707-480056207 GCF_964261635.1 Lissotriton helveticus
ATCTGGTTTCAAACAGGGCTTCAACATAGAGACCGCTCTATCACAGGCAGTCGATGATGCTCTTTGGAGTCTGGACAGACAACCCTTGCGTCCTGGTTCTCCTCCACCTATCATCAGCCTTCGACACGGTTAACCACCACACACTCCCAGACACACTCAAACATCAAATGGTCTTGATTGCACGGTCCTGAAATGCTTTGCTTCATTCCTCATGGTCACAGCGAATAAAAGTTGATGACGATCGAGTCTCACCTATTACGGTGAGTTATGCGGTACGCCGAAATGCTCATGCTTTGATGTGATTTACCAATTTATGTGAAAATTGCTTAAAGTGTTGGGTATTGACCCTAAGCTGTTGTTGGCCCAACATTGTGAAACGATACGCTGGCCTCGTAAGCGTAACCGCACTGCCAATATTTCCCAGTCTGGGAGCCTGAGGCTGACCTGGGTGCTCAGATCCCTATGTGTTCTGTGAGGGGGCAGTGTGTTTGCAGCGGGGTTGTGCCGCGTTCGGCACGCGGAGTTGGTGCCGTCAGTAGAGGAAAGAGCAGAGTATGCTGAATAGGTAAGCAGGTGCATAGTTGCGTTTGCCCTGCTCATGTCTGGCTACGGGTGATGTTTGGGTGAGGAGTCACCGTGACCTAGTGGTTAGGTCTCTGACTCTTACGCTAAAAGTTTATGGGTTCAAATCCTGCTATTTCAAATGTTGTGGTCCCTGAGTTAAAAATTATAAGCTGTTGTTCCAGGAGCGAGGGCTTCGCCACCTGCTTGGTCGTCGTGCCGCAGGCTGGTGGTGCAGGCAGCGTTGGAGTATTAAGAGGGAGTCCAGGGCCCACCCCCACTCTGGTTTGAGTGGGGGTGCTTCTGCCTCAGGACTTATGAGGCGTGAGTCGGGTTTTTTGTTGGCGGTGAATGCTGAGGAATGGTCTTGTCTCCCGCCCTCCCCTCACCTGGAGAAGTCTGCCTTTTCAGCTGGCTGTTGGGCACCTCGCGGCTGTCCGTTCTGCTCGTCTGTCATGGGGGGACAGGGCGGTGTGTTGTGTGCCCCTGCGGGCCTGCTTGTGCTCCTCGGTTGGCGCTGATGGGCACAGCTTGGAGAACCGGAATGGAGCCCTCCCTCCCCCGGACTTGTCTGTAATCGTTGTGTTTGTTAACTGCCTCAGAAACCAGAGTTTCTGCGAACTGGACTGGTAAAGGATGTTTCCATTTGTTGCAAAGTCGCCCTGAGCCCCCCCAACTTTTTGCTGACTGGAACTGGTGGTAACTGACTCTGACTGACCCTGGGCTCTGTTTAACCAGACTCAGGGCCAGTGCCAAGCTGAAAGGAACACATTACAATACAGTTAAGACACCCAACATACAACAGGGTCCACTATGGTATGGTGGGGTACCCCTGTAATTGGCATAACCTACCACATAAGCCCCTCGTATGTAATAGGGCAGGGGATTGAAACTACCTAGAAGTCTCCAGTATCCTGGGGCATGGCAGTTTAGAGGCCAGCAGATTTTCTGCACCAGCATGTGTGCAGTGCTGAAGCCTGAGGTCAGTTTAAAAGCACCACTGGTTGCCAGGACAGCTTTTAAACCTTAAATTGTGCCCAAACTCGACTTTGGTGGTAGGGGCACTTAAAAATGGAAACCCTACAATGTTCTTTCATATTAGGGACCCCCAGGGTCTCCCCTAGGTATCCCAGGGGTGGGGGTCTGTTATAAGGAGCGCGCTTATAAAATGAGTTTTTATATGTCTGGGTAAAGTGAAATTATACATTTCACTCCCCACATTGTATTTAAGAGCTGCTCAAATTCGACATTGATACTAGAAGAATTGGGTAAGGATGATCTGCAATATTTCTGCAGTTTCAGAACCCCTGAAGTCTCCCTAGTTGCACCGAGGGTGGGGGTCCTGTAGAAATTAGGGAAATACTTATAAAATATGGATTTATAAGCCCTGGTGCTAGAAAACGGTCTCAAGTCATTTTCCCCATTGCAAATCCCATGGCCCATAGGTTAACATGGTAGGAAGTTATTGATTATTAAATATTTACAGGAGGACTAGCCGGACCATTCCAAGACTTCCAAGAATGGTAGTAGTAAATACAACAATATTATATTGTTGATTTTCTCCTAAAGTGTACATACAAGAAGTAATAAGACTTTCTTTTTTTTTCATTGAGAGTTCATAGGCTTAACAGTATACAATAATATCATGTACAAATACATATTTCAAAATATTGAAAAAGGAAGGAGTTGATTGGAGTCCAAGATACAAAATATTACAATATTATAAATATACATTTCAAAATACTCAATAGTGCAATCGTGATATTCCCATAAATACAAAAAAGATTCTGGTAAGTTAAAGTGCAAAGTGATAAATTAGGGTGTATATTTACATATATGCCCTATCTTTTTATACTAAATGTAACAAAAGTATGGAAAGATATACATATATTTTAGCCTTTTATATCCACTAAAAGATGCTATCTTATATTTCAAACACACTCCAATATTTCTCATACTTTCTTACTGCTCCTGATCTTATCACATATTTATTTTCCAATTCTTGTATTCTGGACAATTTTGCCCTCCATGCAATAAAGGTAGTAGGTACCTTCTCTGTTCTCCACAATTGCAGGATTAAAGATCTTGCTATTAAAGCTGCAATAAACAAGCCTTCTTCATGTACAGAGGTAGCAGGAGAGAAACCCAAAACTGCTGTGGATTTATCGAGTGAGATAAGGGGATCAATTATAAATGTAAGATATTTCTCGATCTCCTCCCAGAAACTCTGGATTTTTGGTCACTTCCAAATAATATGCGTCCAGGTTCCTTTTTCTTCCATTTGCGTGTATATGTTATGAAGAAAAGAGGGTGTTCTATATATCAACCATTTCGAATAGTATTGCATGCATTTAAAGTTTGCCCCTCTAAAAATAACTGCATTAAGTTTATTAAGCCTATTCCAGGTTGGTTTAAGAATCTGTATACCTTCCCTTTTCTTCCATCTATCCCTAGCTTTTTCATATAGTGAAAGTGGTTTATTGTCATCTTAGATTTTAATCCAGTTACTAATTTTTCATTGTGTGGGGGAATTAAGGGCTTTGCTAATAATAGTTTTATAACACAAGCTTTCCATATCTAATTTTTCCAATATGGATTTCAATCTAATGAATGACCATCTTATGATTGTGCTTGGATGTTGAAGCCCCGTTTCAAACTCCACCCAAGTTTTCCAACAGTTCCCCTTGGTGAAATCCTGGATCTGGATATACCCATTTTCTTCCCACAGCTTTAGTATATTGTTCTCTAACAAACCTGTTCCCCCCATGTATATATTCAAAAGCCTAGTTGAGATATTGATTCGTGTTAGAATTGGAGGTCTCTGGTTGGCACAGGTATGTACTTGTGACAAGCAGGGACCCTCTCCTCAAAGTCAGGGCAAGGAACTTACCCCTGCTCACCCTCTAGGCGGCGTGGCGCGAGCAGACAAGGCTAAACTCCAGAGCGCATACGTTTAAGCACTTAGTGTAACACACACAATAAATCATCAACCCACCACACAGGGACACAAGACTGTAGTTTTGTAAAAATATATTCCTTTATATATAAACTCTCAAGCAGGCTTGTAAATACTGTCTTAATGATTTCAAGATTACTCCAGTTACTCTTAAAATGCCACAGTTCTTAATATTCCAATGTTCAGTCTTTAAAAAGGGTTAAATACTTCTAAAAACTACTTCACTGTTCTTCAGGCACTGTTTTTAGGGGTAATGCACTGTCTGTTCAAGGTCTGGGCCCTCTGGAGCGCTCCTGTTCGCTCTGTATGATCACCGGCAAAAGGCCCTATTGAGTCTCACGCATCCCGCATGAGACGCGTATGCCGCAAGTGAACAAAACAGGGTGTACGAGTCGTACTAGACTTGTGCGACTCGTACTACGGTGCGTTCTGGGCACACGCGCCACACGGACACTGCAGTCAGGAGCGCGGCGTACGTCAGGCGTACTGGGTGCAGACTTGCGGACAGCGAGGTGGGGCAAGTCATGGTTTGGCAGTGAGACTCGCACCCCTCACAGCTCGGGGCTTCTGGATGGCACGAAGGGCGGTGCGAGCCGTAGGCTCAAATGCGGCTCGCACTGGTTACAGCTCACAGTACCTTTTTTATCGTAGGGGTTCAGGGCGAACACAAGCAGGCATAGAGGGGACGTCCCACGTCGCGGTGCGGTCTTCCTTTGTAGCGAGCGGCAGCTCGTGGCTCGGGAGGGCTGCGTTGCGTTATGGTTCGCGTCTGTCCTGCGGTGCGCTCCGGTCCTGAAAAGAGGGTGTGGAGCCCCGGGAAGCAGTGCGAGAGGCGAACAAGGGCCTCCACGAGTACAACGCGTACTCCTTTTCTCTACGCGCCGCTGCTGTTCACGAACGGCGGCGGCTGCGGATTTCAGGGCAGTCCCACCTCGGGAACGACGGGCACAAGGGGGGGTCCTTTCTTGCGGTGCAGACCACAGTTAGGCAGGCGGCAGTCACTGTGCTTGGGCCAGCGGGGCGGTCTTTGCGGTGTATGCTGGGGCCTGTCACGTAGTAGTTGCTTTGCTCGGCGGGACGGGGGGGCCCAGGGCCTTTCAGAGGGCACAGAGATTTCCTCAAGGCACGCTCTGTTTCTCCTTGGTAGGGCTGCGGGGAAGATGCACACTCACAGCAGCTTCTCTTTTCAGGGGGGGTAGCGCCCAATGTTCCTGGGGCGCAGTTCAGGGGCAAGTTCACCAGCAAGCCCTTGGAGATTGTTTAAAGGCACAAGTTGCATTATAAAAAGTCTCTCAGTCTTTTTCTTCCTCTCTCCTACTTGCAGCAAGGCACCCACCACAGGCCAGTCTCTCAGGATTAGAGACAGTAGTCCTCCATGCAGCTTTCCCAGGTCCTTCTCTTCAGGCAGAGTTTCTTCTTGGCGTAAACAGGATCTAATCTCTTAGGAGCAGGGCTCCTTCTTTTATACACCATTTGTTTTGTTCTCGCAGGCCAGGGGGGCCTTTGCCTAATCCAGTCAGTCTCTGAGCACTTTGTTTTCCAGGCCCTGGCTTCTTCTTTCAGTGTGCAGGGCAGGGACATCAGACTCTCCGCAGGAGGTGGAGCCATCATTGTGATGACAAGTACAGTCAGGAGCACTCTGTTGACAGTCTTCCCTCTTCCTGGACCAGGAGCAGGGCAGAGTCATCAGTCGCTCCCCAGGGGCCGGAGCCAGCATTGTGGTGGCAGAGCACAGCCCTATTCAGAGTCAAGGGGCACTCCCCCCACCCATCCTGGTGTAATCTCTCTATTCACCACCTGTCAACCCCATCCTGTCTCCTGGAATTCCCCAGCATTGTCACACACAGAAACCAGACAGCAGATACACATCAGAGCAGAGGCGGGCTGAAATGGTTAGGCAAGCAAATACTAACTTTCTAAAAGTAGCATTTGCAAACCCAGGATATTAAAATAAACTTTACTAAAAGAAGTATTTTATTATTCTGAGTTCAGGCATACTAAACTTGATTTCCTACCATGTTCCCTGAGCCTGCTGGGATTATAGAGTGTAATAATTCCAGCAGCCCATTCTGGCCTATGAGAACAGGTAGCCTTACAATAGTGAAAAACTAAAATGGCTGTAATTCACTAGTAGGACATGCCACACACATCAGGGCTTGTCCTACCTTATGCTTACAATGCACCCTGCCCTTGGGCCTACCATGGGGGTGACTAATATGAAGTTAAGGGAAGGTTTAGGGACTGGCAAGTAGGTGCACTTGCGCAGTCAGCATGACAGTACCAGACTGCACGCAGGTTCTGCAATGGCAGACCTAGACACCTTTTACTAGGCCGCTTCTGTGGGTGGCACATCCAGTGCTGCAACCCCACCAGCAGCATTTGTATTTACAAGCCCTGGCACTCCTGGTGCACTTTACTGGGGACTGACAGTAAACCAAATAAGCCAATCATGGAAACCAATCACATATACACTTTTCAGTAGGGAGGGCATATGCACTTTAGCACTGGTCAGCAGTGGTAAAGTGCCCAGTCATTAAACCAACAAAAAACAGGTCAGAGAGAAGATTGGAGGAAGGCAAAAAGTTCAGGTGGGATCCTGCCCAGAGGGCCAAGTCCAACAATTCATAAAATATCGTAGTGTGTTAAAAGCGGAGTTTTTTGTTTGAGTAACCATTGTAAGGTCTTATAGTGCACTTTTTTAGGGTACTTAGTAACTCTTGTAGGGTCTATTATGTTATACTCCCTGAGGATCTTTTTCATAAAGAAGTTATCTGCCTCTTGAGGAACTAAAAAAAATAATCTAAAACTGTGATGTGCAAATGTCGGATAATAATAATTTCGGATATTTGGTTGACATAGTCCTCCATAAGCAACAGGACAGTTTAAAGTGCTGAGTGCCAATCTTGGTATCTTGTTTGCCCATAAGAAAGAGGAAAACATATTGTCTATTTCTTTAAAAAAAGAGGTTCGTATTGCACAAGGAGCAGCACTAAAAAGAAAATTGAACAACGGAAGAATAGACATTCGAATTAGCGCAACTCGTCCTATTATTGATAACGGCAACTGATTCCATCATGTTAACTGTGAGTGCACCTTTTTCGAGAGTGGAATATAGTTTAGTGAAAAAAGATCTTCTACTCTCTCAGTTACATAAATCCCTAAATACCTCTTTGGATGGGTGTTGTATGTCTGTCTAAATTCCAATAAAAGAGAATTCATACCGCAATTGCATAATATAATTTCTGTTTTGGACTTATTGATCCTATACCCCCTTATTTTTTCAAAGTCTGCAAAGATTCTCATAACTTCCCTCTGGGTATCTATCTTTGGGTTCAGAAAGAGAACAATATCATCATCATATAATTTTATGTTCGTCATTCCTTGAACTGGAACCGTATGGGCACTTTTTTCCCTGATTGCAATTGCTAATGGCTCTATAAATAGAGCAAATAAAATCGGGTAGAGGGGACAACCTTGTCTGGTGCCTCTATTTATTTGGCATGTCCCTATATTTATAGAATTGATTACAATTTGGGCCTGTGAATTCATATAAAGTTCTTTCAATAAAAATATAAACTCATTTGGGAAGCCGAACTATTCTAAAATTGTAAAAAGGCATTTCCAAGAAACAAGATCGAATGCTTTTTCAGCATCTAAGAACCAAATCTGTGCCTCAACCTTATTGATGTTAAATAAATCGAGTTCCTCTAATGAAAAATATGTATTAGTATAAATCTGTCTCCCTGCTACAAAACCACACTGATCTGTCCCGATGAGTGATCCCACCATCTTGTTTAGCCTGTTGACAAGTAGTTTATGGTTTAAATTTCTTTATTATTATTAAGTTTGCAACACACAAATATGACCACGTATGCTTAGCTATCAAACAGTGCTGTGGTACATACAGCTTTACAGAGCAAGTTAAAGGCGCAAACTCGACAGTAGGCGCCTATCCAGCTGGTGTCGCATATATGAAATATCTCTAAAGAAAGAAAAACAACCCCCTTGGGCACCCCCTGCCCCCCATCTATCCAACTCCCACCCCCCCCTCTGTTCCATGTCCACTACCTAAGCAAAATTAAACAAGTTTAGTGAACATTTTGTCATCAGTATTTAAAAGGCTTATTGGCCTATAAGAGGTCACATTTTCACTATCATTATCTTTTTTTTAAATACTGACCACTACTGCCGTGCGGAAAGATGCAGGTGGGTCGCCCCCTTGTAATAAATCATTTACAAGTCTTAAAAATTGGGGGCCGAGTGCTGTAGAAAATGTTTTTAAAAATTCTACCGGAATGCCATCCTCTCCGGTGGCTTTACCGTTGGGCAAAGAGCTGATAACCGCATCCAATTCTTCCTTCGTGAATTCGGCTAGCAGCAGCTCTTTGAAATTATTTTCCAAAATCGGAATTGGCAATTCCTGTAAAAATGCATTAATCATTTCTAAGGAGACCTGGTGTGATGTCTGATAGATATCTTTATAGTGTTCAAGAAACACCTCACCTATTAGTGGCGTCGTTTTTACACAAGTTTTAGTTACTTTGTGCTGGATGCATTCGACTCAATTTTGGACTTGCTTTTCCTTTGCTTGCCAAGCTAACAATCTTCCTGTATACTTGCTATCTTCATAGCTTGTCTGAAGATATATTCTACATGCCCTATCCACTAAGTCATAATAGAATTCCCTCATTCGTGTTTTTGCATTCAGTATTTCTTGCCTATTATCCGAAGTCCTATTTCTAAAGTATTCTTGATTTGCATGGGCCAGTCTATTTTCTATTGCCATTCTCTCCTCCTTTCTAGCTTTTAGTTTTGGTATCTCTTTTGAGGTGAGTATGCCTCGCAGTGTAGCCTTAAAAGCATCCCATGTGATGTTAATATGGGCAGAATCCTTATTTATAGCAAAAAAGGAAATAATCTCCTTCTCTAAATCTGTGCACCATTGCTTATCTGCTAAGTTAAGTTTATTAAAATACCACCTTCTTGATGTTTCTCCGTCTGTCTTCCCTAAGAGGGTTTCCATCTTAATGAGGGCATGATCTGAGAAGGCATTTACTATGTGTTCATATTAACTGACTTCCAAATTATGGGAGGTTAGGAAAAAGGAAGAAGTTATAAGACTTTCTTGTTTGTAAGTCCAAATTCAGCCTTCCAGTGGTCTGCCCTGATTGGATTAGCCAGGCTGCTTTGAAGAGGTGATAAGGAACCCCTAGGGTTAACAACTCTGCTGGGAGGGCAGTGTGCTGGTCTATAGGAATGCCAGGCTAGGGAGTGGAGTCGTAAACCAGGCTCTTCAAAGGCAGAGGGGAGGCCAGGGTTTCAGTTTCACTCTTACACACTTGACCCAGAGTCAGGGCTAGACTTAAGGAAGGTATGTGCAGATGGTAGGGGGAGAGTCCATGGAAATAAGCCATCCCAGGGGGTGTGTTCAGCCAGCTCTTACCTCCTTGCTGGAAAATCAGCCATTATGGATTTGAAAAAATGGTGCACTCTGGGACAAAATAATGCTCCACTCCACAGGATGTGGTCATAACTATGAGGAGTTGCCCTTCTCTCATTGGTCAGAAGTGACCTGGTGCTTGACCCAGAGAATTTTGAATAAGTATCTGAGAGGGGCATAGCCTTCCAGATTTGCTGCTTGAAACTGAATGAAGCAAGAAGTGCCATGTGAAGACTTGCTGTGCAAAGATTTCTAAGGACTGACCTATGAAGACTGCACCATCTGAAACTACTACATTGAAGGGTAAACCCAAAAGTACTGGGACCTGGGTATTCAATGTTACAGGGAAAGTGGTCCCAGTATATACATTTTAAACAACACAAACAATACTTTATGCTTAATCAATAGTGCAGACCTTTACACGATTGAAAAAAGAGAGATGTTATTTAATCACATCCTCATCAGAGCATATGTATGACAAAGAATCTTCACTAAATATATACACAATGTACCCAGAAGGAAAGGGGAAGTGTGGTAGGTAAGTGTTTTTTTGTGAGGATTAGGGTTTAGTGGAAAGTTTTAAAAGATCCTGGGAGGTCACAGAATCCATCGTTGACATCACAGAAGCATTTTTACTGAGCCACATAAAAGAACAATGATGCACCTAGACCATATAATGCAAATCAGTAATAATACAGTGGCACTAGGCAACCGGCCGCGGCGATGCAGTACACTGTTACCATCGAGCGGCTGCAGACGTAATACGTGCACGCCTTTTAAATGGTTTCCTTAGCTGGCTGTCTAGCCTTGTGATTCATCCCAGCGGCAGGTCCTGTTCCCGCGGTAAGCGATGCTACTCTCCATTGTCTCTCTGACTTTCTTTTATGAATTTCTTGCACGGAGTAACAATTATTGATAGAATGTTATTATGCCATTTTGTAGATTGAGCCACGGGCAGACCTATTCTGAAGTTGATTTGCAAGGCCACAGAGGATCGGTGAGTTCATAAATATTGTTCTCCTGATGTCAGTCAGATCATACCGATTCATTTAAGGGATAGAGGTCTCATTTTCCCCTGCTTTATTCACAGATTAAATGCCATCTATTCATTGTGCATACCTGCTGAGAGGTATCTATTCATTAACTTTCTATTTATTGTCTATTCATTGTGGTGTGTTTGGAGACGTGAGGTTTGCGGTTTGGTTCCTCTTTGTACCCTAGTGACCGGCTAAATTAATAGGCCATATGTTAGGATACCTCCTCGCCCAAGCCATACGATCAGGCGTTACTAACCAATAATGAGCCTTAGGCATGGGCCCTTTGTTTTTATGTGTCACGGGTCACGCATTCATTTGCCTTTCGCTGTGTAAATTGGATTTTCTCAGTTGGCGCATTTTCGCCCATTTCCACAATTATCGACTAAGAGGAGCACATCCTCTGGTCCCCCTTATGGCAGTAACAAGATGTCTAACATAGAGTTGTCTGTTTTATATTGATTTATAAAAAAAGATGTGTCATTAGCTCTGATACTCACGTAGGTGGTGCTCTTTAAATAGGCCACTCATGTATACACCTTAATTTTCAGATGTTATCTTGCCCCCTTGTCACTAGGAGCTTACCGGCCCACCCTTTCTTGTTGAATCTACGCCACAAATAAGGCGTTGTCTTGGTAATTATTTGCAATTCCTACGCCCTTGCTTGAATAGGTGTATTTTCATTAGCTTAATTTATTTTTCATTCACCCTAGGTGCCCTCTCTCACTCACACCACTTATCCCAGTCCTGAGGAAGACCCCGTAGTAAGGTGGAAATCAACCTATGTGTATCAGGGGTCGAAACGTCGACTTTAACATCTTCACCTATCCATGAACAACAGACTATTATTACTGTGTTGCATTATATGGTCTAGGTGCATCATTGTTCTTTTATGTGGCTCAGTAAATATGCTTCTGTGATGTCAACGATGTATTCTGTGACCTCACTGGATCTTTAAAAACTTTCCACTAAACCCCAATCCTCACAAAAAAACACTTACCTACCCCACTTCCCCTTCCCATCTGAAACTAAAGCCCTGTGGATTATCTTGCTGGAAAAGAACTCAAGAGTGGACACCCTGCAAGCTAAAGGTTAATAGAAGCTCAACTGGAACATCACCCACTAAATCTACACCTTGGAGACCCATCAGTGGATTTGTCAGTGTTTTGTTCAAGTGGATTGCGGAATTGAAGTTTCACACTTTCACGGACCCTCTTGGAGATTCCAGAACCTTGGACTGTGTGTTGGATACGTTGGGACCCGCAAGAAGAACTTCAGGAAGGACTTCTAACTGGACCCAGCCTGCTGGAGAAGGCTGCACAACAAAGTGGTGAGAACTTCTCCAGAACAATGTTTAAAGCTGTCCCTGTCAGAGAAAACAAAATGACTAAAAGGGGCGCTGTTGGTTTCTAAGCACTAGGAAGTGACTAATCTTTAAAAATTCATATCTCTGGTTCCCTCAGTGGATTATTTTCATTTTGGTGTCATTTAAGAGATACAAATATTACCTATTTTTATAAATTGGTGTTGGATTTTTATTTTTTGTTGTGTCTTAATTATTTACTGAAATGGTGTTTTTAAATGCTTTACATACCTGTCTTTGAAGTTAATCCTGTCTGCTTGCAGCCACGTTACCAAGGGTTGAGCATAGGAATAATTTTCTAATTCCTATGCTGGGTCCTTTCATGAGTTAGCGGGACGAGGCACGGGACGAAGCCCGGACAAAGGGTAGACAGTCTTAGACAGTCCGAGACTGGCCGTGACTGGACTGGGCCGACCACTCTGCTACTACCACATTTGAAGTATCCTCAGTTCGTAAGACTATTTTACTTACTCCTATTATTCTATACAAGAGGACTGCTGACTTGCTTGCCTCTTTCCTCTCCCATTTAAGTACTGCTTGTCTGAGGGCATAATACCCCTAATATTCTTGTGGGTGATAATTAGCAACTGTGTAATATGCCAAAAAAACTAGCTCAAATCGCGTCAAATACGATGGATAATTATATGGTCCAAGTAGTGTCTAAAATTAACTGCGAAAGGCGTCAGTCATTAGGACTAAGCCAATCACCAGTACTCCCTCCTATAAGCCCATCCCAGCAGCTATTTACTGTGGCCGATACATCCCTACAGGCTGCAGGTAGCGATGCCCCCGAGACCGATCTCCATGCCAGTGGGATGTGTGATCAAAGCACACTTTGGAAAGTGATGTTGATTCTGATCCAGAGATACATGTTCAGGTCTTAGAAAATGATCTTTCCTCTGTAGAGCAGGAAACTAGGCTAGACAGAAAATGTAAAAAGACCCTACCCAAGCGTAGTGGGTTACGCTCAGGATTAAGGAAGAAAAGGGCTTCACCTCCTCGGAAAACTAAGGATAAGAATATGGATGCTGGGGAGGCCAGTGCCAAGCACATCATGGATGACGAGCTATTTCTTAGAATAGCAGATATGATTGAGTGTAAAATCAAAGCCATTATAAAACCAATGGTGGCCAAAATTGATAAGCTCACTGCAGAGGTGAAAAAACTCGGTGGGATCCAGAACAAGGTAAATGGGGAGGTTGGCAACATAGTGACCCTGGTTTCAAATTTAACAGGTACATCAGGGGAGAATGGTCCGACTGTGGTAGAGGTAGAGAGAAGTATGATGGCAACTATTCTACCTGGTCAGGTGCCAGCAAATGTAGATATTCATACAATAGTAAGAGAGGAGTGTAGTGTGTTTATCTAGGTACCTATATCGATACTCCTATTTCTGACCCTTGTCCGGTTAATAATTCACTAATATCCATACAACGGCACAGAATCCCGTTTTCAGATTTAGTCATAGTGATAGGCGTCAATTTCAAGTCCCGCCCCCTTCGTACATTATGCTTATGAGTTAGCGGAATGTGTCTAACTAATTACTTGTGTTTACGCATTTACATTTATGTTCTCATTATTCAGTTATTCACTTATGCGTGTGATATCATTTCAGTGTTCTTAGCTTAGCATGTGTGCCACCATTTTGAATCATTTCTCTCTATGCGTGCAAACTGCACTTGCTCATTCCCCCTCCCGTAGGAATAGGAATAATTCCTCGTGTCAGCATATATTCATTTCTTGGTTTACTGTAGCTGAAACTCCTGCTAGCGAAACTCCTTATCAGGCCGTTCTCATGCGCTGGAGATGTAGCGGCCTGGCTCTGTGTCCTTGGGAGATGATAACAAGTGTTGCTATTGCAGGTGCAGATGCCTCTTGTATGAGGCCATTGTCTACACTCTTGTGGGACCAGTACTTTTCCATTATGGGCGTGTTTTACTCTGCCTTCTCTTATTATAATGTATCACCATGATGATGTGAGTTAGTCCTTCTCGACACACTCTTAGGGGTGAGGTCGATATAGGGCCCTCTCATGTGGGAGTTTGTGGCCTAATAAACTTGCTTTGGTTATTCTTCTCCACTGTCCGGCTGACTTATTCTTGGGTAACTATAGGTGAGTGAGGTAAGTCACTCGGGTGGAATTTAGCCACGCTTATCAATAGCGCATGCTGTCACATTAAGCAAGCCCTATCCCTCCAGCCCCCTAGAAAGCACACTGAGTTCTCAAAACAAACCAAACCTCCAGCAGACCTGGGAAATCCCCCGTAGCTATTGTTTTGATTTCGTTCGAGAACTCCTGTAAAGAATGCAAGAACGGCCAGTTCTTATGACATCCTTACTGACGTATTATGTCCATCCTTACATCAAACACGGCACCTTTCAGGTATAAATATACCAACGCTGCCCTAAGCAAGGACACGGTGGTGATGAGCTTGGAGCAGCGCTACTTGCCGAAGAGCCCAGCTGATGCAGGAAGCCCACGGACGCTGCCCCTCCCTTTTGACGCGCTGAGAGAGACGCTGTCTTTTCTCCTGCCAAGAAATCCAGCCTCCGGCGTTTCCGGCTTACCTTCGCGGGTAACTGGGATACCGAGTCCTGAGAGAGAGATACCAGCCCTCCTGCCTTCTAAATCCCAGGTACTGAACTGACTAGCCCCTTACAGAGAATTCTTGAGACAGATTCTTGGCAAACAAACTTAACTTAAACTGCTACTCACTTACTCCCTCCCACGTATTAGGCTTAGGTCAGGTACACCGGGGTAGGCGTAGTTAGAAGCACCAGTTGAGTACGATTAGTCAATGTATATATGTATGTATATCTTTTATCCATTTAAAGTATCATATGGCTAAGAAACCATATCAATGCTTTTACAGTATTATTTTATAATCCTGCTTTTACTGTATGCACTTTACTTTACTATAAGTATTGCAATAATAGCGATTCATTTCTCTTGTATGAGATAAGAGACTGATCAATAAATGAATTCCTTTTATTGAACACGCCCGTCTCTTCTTTTCTCTACAATGTGGTGGAACTAAGTATGCACGTACTGACTGAGTAAAATGATTGTCTTTTGTTTTCACACGACTCTAGAGATATACTCTTGATTAGGGAGAGCAAAGTTGTCATGTTCTATGGTTGTCAGAAACTAAATCCCTTCTTGTCTATCCAGGGAGGTTAAACTCCTCCTCGCCTATTCGAGAAAGTTTCTAGTGAACTCTGAGCTAGCTGGCACACAAAACTTTAAGTCTAATATCGTCAGTAGAAGACCTAGTTAACCTCTGTCCTACGTCTATACTATTGAAGATATTATTCCAATGCGCAGAGCCTATTGGGAATATAGGAACTACACTACATGGCGCCCAACGGTTTGGTAAGGCGATAAATCTAACGCAAGGCATTAGAGTAACTCAGTCGTGCTTTCCCACACAGACCCTTTCTCCCATAAAAACTCCAAAGACGTCTGGAGTGGGTCAAAGGTTAAATCCGCCAAACTTAGTAGGAGGAGACTCCTATGTATAGTTTTTGGTTTATTCAACGTTGAAGGATACACTGTTCCAAAACATTGTGCACCTAATCTTTGTTTCCGTGGAAACCTGATCTGCAACAAAAACCCTTCTGTCAGGAAAAATGTCAGAAACTGAAGAAGAAAGAGAGACAGCTAAAATAGCAGCTCGTCTCATAGAGGAAGACACAAGTCTCCTGCAAACTGACCCGGACGCAATACTCATTCCGGTCAGCATAAGAAAAACTATAACTTTAAAACTTATAGAAAATGGACTGACATCAGGAGGTGGTACAGTCATATTCGTAATTGAGGCACATGAATATCGGCAGACAGAGGTATTCTATTCATGGATAAACGTTCCAGCAGCAAACGCTGTAACAAAGGAGTTCCACTATTACAAAATAGAGGAACCACTGGATGAGTACACTCCTTTCGAGGAGGTGGAAATACCACTCAAATACCAAGAGCACCTGCTCTGGTTTAAAGGCGCCCTAAAACATAATGATCACATCACTAGGCTCGGTCCACTAGGTAGACCAGGAGCAACGTGGCCGGTTCTAGCCAGCTACACACCACATCCAGACATTGAAAAAATGTCAATACCAGAACTTTTAGCACAGTTAAAACAACTGATTAAAATACACAGACAATTAGTCCAATAAGTAATGCGGACTTCAACAGTCCAAACAGCTATTAAAATTCCACAGCTGACCCCTCATCAAAGGGAACACAGATAAAATCACACCACAGAACATACAGTCCTGTCTAGGTAAAGTACCCATTAAAAGGGAACAAATTCCATTCTGGTTAGCACAAAAAATCACTCAAATAGAGGCGGTATTTCCAGATACCACCCCTGTTGAGAAACACAGAATTCTGACTATCTGTCTTCCAATGGGGATCGCACCACATGTGGAAGACTTTGACACTTGGGGCACAGTCTTTGCTTCCATTTACACAAAAACACATGGTGTTCCGTGATTGTCGATAATACCAGAAGTGCTAAAACAAATTCAAAGTGAATACGGTCCAGAACCTGCTTTAACTCTTGGTATGAAATTACTGAAAGACTTCAAACAGGTCTCGGCAATATTACTAGCCAACATAAAGGGGGAAGCAGCAACTGTGTCGATCCGCCAAAGGTTGAAAGAAACAGATATAGCAGACCAACCATTTGAACTTGCCAGAATCATAGAAAAATCCTATGAGGAACTAGGTAGAGATAGTTTGGGTGGGAAACCAGTGAAACCCCAACTAACTGAAAATCCCGAAAAAGTATTTATTAAAAATAATCTAAACACTCCAAAAAAGAGCTGGGATGGAAATAAACAATCCACTCCCAAAGAGAAAAAATTCCAGTCCAGAGGAAGGTCTCCTCGGCGGAGAGAAAGATCTCCAGACCAAGGACACAAGTCTCCCCAGAGGAAGCCCTCTGAGAAAAAATACAACCTTAGAAATAGGGATAATTTGAAGAAACCTGATAGATATCAAGATATTGATACACGTCCCTCTCGATCTTTTCAGACTTCCTCGCAGAAATCGGAAAGAAGAGGACGGTCAGAACACAGGGAAGAGCACGTCAAGTCTAAAGACAAAGATCCTGCTCATCAAAGTAAAAAGTTACAATTTCCAAAGAAGAAGAGCCAGTATTAAAGTAATCAAACATGCAGAGGATACTGAGGACACAACTGAAAAACGGAGAATGGGCTCAGACAATGCTAGATAGCGCAGCAGAAGATCCTGATGAATCATCTGGAGACAGTGGACACGAATGAATACATTCAAGTGGAAACTGCAGATACCAGAGTTAGCAAACCTCATAAAATATATGAAATAACATTGCGTATAGGAGGAGATAAGACTAGGAAAATAAGGGGTCTATTTTGGGATAATCTCTCCAAGGGTTATGACATCCTTCTAGCTGAAAAAGACTGGCCACCAGAGTTTGTCAGGGAGTGCCCTCATGGCAAAGAAATGACTATGCCTGCCTTCTCAAATCACATTCCAATTCATAAAAAATATACGCTTGCGAGAAAGTGGGCAGTAGCCCAAGCTCCTGCATTATATAAAAATCATGTGGGATGGGATGAGGACTCACCTCCTCACAAAATCCAGTTAAAATCACAACCAACAGCACAGAGGCAGTACCCAATTAAGCAAGAAGCTAAAAAACAGGTCAGGGAGTTCTTAGATCAACTTGAATACCAGGGGGTGATTGAAACTTGCACCTCACAAATGAACAATCCTTTGTTTCCTGTCTCCAAGCCAGACGATTCATATCGTCTAGTTTTGGACTACAGACACCTAAACTCATGTTGCAAAACTTTTGGAGTACAAAACTCACACAGTGCAGCACTAATGAATAGCATAGTGCGCAAAAAATACAAAACAACATTAGACATCTCTAATGGATTCTTTTGCCAAAATATAGCACCAGAAAGCAGATATTTGACCGCTTTCTCAATAAATGGCTCGCAGAAAAATTTCTGTCGTTTGCCACAGGGGTTCAAGAACAGCCCAGGATTATTCTCAGCGAGAGTAACAGAGTTACTACAAATATATGATGATGAGGCATTATCTTATGTCGATGACATCTATCTAACAGATGATGACTTGGATACTCACTTGAAAAGAGTGAACACCATAATACTTGGGTTCGCAGCAGAGGGTTACAAATTCAACTTCAAAAAGTCAAGAATTGCCCATCTAACTGTCCTGTTCTTAGGATATGAATTATCAAGTGAAGGCAAAAGCCTGGCAGACAATTTCCTGGAGAAATGTGCTGTAATCCAAGCACCAAGAACGCTGAAAAACTTACAATCAATTCTAGGTTTCCTGAATTTCGGAAGAATATACATTATAAATTACGCGGAGAGGGTTAAACCTCTCTATGACTTAATAAGACCAGATTTTAAAAGAATCAATTGGACTCAAAAACACACAGAAATTTTGAGATCTTTACAAACAGACATGTTAGTTAAAACAAAATTGCAAACACGCGATAACACACGCAACCTTGTGATTCGAGTCATCCCAGGAAGATGCGGATTCACATACCTAACCTCTAATGAGGGAGAAACGGTACCAATAGGATACAAATCACATTTGTACACAGAAGCTGAGAAAACGTTCAGCATCAAGGAAAACATTGTTCATGCGGTTCAAACAGCTATAGCAAGAGAAAAAGACCAAGCTGACGGCAGACGTATTACAGTCCGAACAGCAGAATCAGCTTTTGAGGTATTAACAAGCCCATGTAATTTACCTACTATGGCACTAAATCCAAAATGGATACAATGGGAAAATTCTCTTGCTACAAACAAAGTAAAATACTATTTTGATCCGGAAATGAAAAAATTAAAAAATCTAGAATATGAAAGGGAATATCCTCTGCCAATCGACATTCTGCCCATACGACAGTACGCCTGTGTAATATATACAGACGGACATGCTCAGCCCTCAGTTTGGGGAGAGCAAGCTTATAACGCCACATGCGAGATTACAAAAGACGTGTGGCGCGAAGGTAAATTGAAACCTCTGTTTACAAAAACACACTCAGTGGAAAATAATTCAGACCAACAAACTGAAATAATAGCGTTAAAAATGGCGCTAGATAATGCGGATCGCGAATTCCCGACACTAATAGTGTGCGATTCATATTACTGCATCAAATCATACAATAACGACTTGCAGAAATGGGTTGAAAATGGGTACAAAGATGACACAGGTGCCACAATAAAGCAAAAATCGCTTTGGGAACAAGTAGTTCTTTTAAAGAAAGAACTACCAAGGACTCACCTGATACACTCACTGAGTCATCAGCGTGATGGCGTTCACGCTGCAGGGAATTTATTGGCTGAGACAGCCACAGCGGAAGCAACTAAATCGGCTCCCGTAGCTACAAAAAAGCGTTCAGGAAAATACATTGACGGGCAAACAATGCTGGCGGTGAAAACGTCATCAAAAGGCGACTGCTCAGCGCTACCCATCGACTATCCACTCAATTATACATACATAATCGATGCGAACTCCGTTCCCTTTGCTCAAATCCCTGGAGTGGGGGATAGGGTAATTCCAAACAGGAACAGGAGAGGCTTCTTAATACAAGAAGCACATATGGGATTAGGTTTAAGGCATCAGACAATCAAAGAATCTTTGACAGAATTAAAATCAGAATACTGGTGGCCGGGGATGAGCGTGGATAATCACAAATTTGCAAAAAATTTTGAAAACTGCAACAGAGATCGCAGTGGCGAACCGGCCGAGGTAGTGCCAGAACAAATAATAGAAAGCATAAAGCGATCTATCCGCATGATTAAACAAGAAACATGCATCCCAATGTATATTATTTGAGACTATCATCACTTAAAATGTAGACCCCAGCTCTCGGCTGACGTCTGAACTGTTATAAAAAGATTTGCGAGTCTATAATGGCATATACGCATGGGGCATGCTACATTCTGACCATTACCCTGCTTTTAGCTCTCAAGCTTATGGGGGGTGTATGGTAAGGGTGGGCGGCCAGCTACGCTCCGTGCACGGAGTGCACGGAGTGCCGTCTCCTACGCATTTTGCGTAGCGGGCGTAGCCAGGCGGCACTACGCGTGCTCCGCAGACGGAGCGTAGCCGGCCGCCACCCGCCTCCCTCCTGCCCTCCCTAAATACATTAATAAAAGTATGAAAAGCTATTAAAAACACTTACCTTGTCTGCCGCGTCCCCGGGGCTCCCTCTCGCCGTCCCGCGATTCTCGCCGCCATTTCGGGTCCTAATGCGCATGCGCGGGCGGCCGCGCATGCGCATTTCTCATGAGGAATGCGCATGCGCGGCCGCCCGCGCATGCGCATTAGTATCCGGGTCGGTGGCGGCGCGAATCGCGGGACGGCGAGAGGGAGCCCCGGGGAGGGCGTGGGTGGGCGTAGTTGTGTGCCCACTTCGCGTAGCTCCGCGGAGCCCCACTCCGCACACTACGCCCAGGGTTAGTGTATGGCCAGCATGGGCATTGCATTGCGGGACTCTTATCACTTCCTTCCTGAGGGAAACGGGATGGTGTAAAGAAAAAACCAAGGCATAGAGCAATCTATAACGGCAAAGATATTAGGTTTGGGAGCTGGGTGGGTCAAACATTTAATAAGTGTCCAACGTAGTCTTAATAATCTGCCAAGAAATTCTCTGAGAGGTCTCAGTCCGTACGAACTATTGTTTGGGACTAGAATGCTAATCCAGGACCTAGATAGTCAAACTTCAGTGGTTAAAGAAAAATGCTTTGATATCAAAGATCGTTTGGCTATTTTACAGGACTTAAATGAAAAAAGAAAAGACCTGAGCAACATAAAGTTGAAGCAACAGCCAACAGCCACTGAAGAAAAACCACCTGTCCCAACAAGGCCTGTCTGGATTCCAAAAATCGGGGATCTGGTCAGAGAGAAGATCGCGGTAAAGAAGGAATTTGGGCCTTCTTACAGAAAAGCAGTACCTCTCTTGTCTGTCAACGGGACAAGATCAGTAGTATTACCGCCCCTTGCTGGTAAAAAGGAGAACCGAGTTGTATCCATCGACCTGGTTAAACCACAATCATGTGGCCGATAACAAGTAGTAGGCCAAGTGGACTCCCAAGAGGTAGTAGAACACCAAAGTTTGCTACAAATACAGAGGTTCAAACTGAGAGACTAATCACATTTGATAAACCTACAGTGAATCAACAAGGACTATGCAACAAAGCAATGGAACTTAAACCTCTTGAAACCCAAATCCAAATCTTACATCAAGAAACACCAGTCTACAATGATGTAACCACTGACTATGCTAATGCAACAAAGCAAATTCCAAAAACAAAAAGGAATCCAGAAGCAATTGAAACAATTGACAGAACAGCATCTGGCTACTTCATCGACTTCGATGATTTTTCTGAGGATCCAAGTGAACCGGAGGAACAGCCAACAACAGAAACTTTCAAAGATGAAGCAAAGGAACTCTTTCACCAACTACAAGAAGCATATCTGATTTCTCCATGGATTGAACTTTGGGTGGCACTAGGAGTATTCATCCTCATACTTTGGCTCATCATGGTACTATGCTTGGGACATTTCATTGAGGGAAAATATGTTACAATGGACACAGCAAGTCAGAATATCAACTTGGTCCTGAAACCACACAAGTCTTCACACATCGAGAAAAGAGATCTTTCTTCAGTAAACTTCACAGTCAATCCTATACCCGGTGGGGTAGCATGGGACAAAACTGATTACGAAATCTATGGTCTGGTTGAGCTCCTGAAGTATCCTCATCAATTCAAGATTTCATTGAGTGACTTTGTAAAACCAAGCACATTCGCTGAAGATTGGGACTTTGACAGTATTAATGATATGATGTCAGATCTAGTGATGTCAGCTAAATTTACAGGACATGATTATTTACAAGGTTCATCTAATTATGACCAGATGTATTGTTATAACCACTATGGTAACCATTATCTGCATAAATCAGCTCAACCTAGAAATGTTTTAAATTATAACCAATGGGAACATTGTGCAACTCCACCAAAAGGTAGTTCAAAAACATTTTATGAACATTTTTCTTATTTCTCAGGGTTTAACACAAGTGATGCAGAAACATTTTATTTCAAATTGTTAAATAAGACAGGAATGAAAAACATGCTTACAAACACAAAATTAATCTATTCAGAGACATTTTTTGAAAAAATTAAAACATTTGGTTTTGATTTCTGGAACAAAAATATTGAAACAAGAACGATCTGGGGTACAAAAGTTTGGCAAGTGCAAGGTATAGAATCATTATTTAGAGCCTGCATGATCCCAGAACAAATTATATTTTTGAATGATACAATTCAACAGACAACCTGTCTTGGCCTAGCCAAAATTAAAGACTTAAACAAACCGTCTATTCCAAAACCAACACCCGACAGTAATAGCACTACAGATGTTGAGATAGACGTATCCCATATTTTAAACCAAAACAGAACACAACCTGATTGGAAGAAATGGTTGATCTGGCCCACAGACACAAATAACTGTCAAGATAGATTCCTGAACAAAAAACAGGGGTTCACATTGACCAGGCCAGACCCTAGATACTCCCAGAGACAACATCCAGGGATTGTAACTACTTACAGTGTAGGGAAACTGTGCCTCGAATGGCTACAAACATCCACACTGGTTGAAATTAGTCAACACTTGACTTTACTTAAAGAAGGTGCTGACTTGCGTGATTTCATTATGGGACCACGCAAACAGCGTCAAAAACGTTTCATAGCGGCCTCTATATATGCAGCTTACAATGAAGCTTGGAAAGTAACTCAAATTGAAACAGCAGAGAAAATACGGGAAATTGACCGTGTTAATTTGGAAAAAACACTTTCTGTTGTGGACAATGGGTTAATGACTCTGTCATCCAGAATATATTCACTGGACAGTATTGTATCATCTGCAATCGATATAATAGTACAAGACTTACTGATGTTACAACACGGTCAGTCCCAATTGCGTTCTATTGTACAGCTTGGCTGG
Organism: Lissotriton helveticus; assembly: GCF_964261635.1. Taxonomy (NCBI): domain Eukaryota; kingdom Metazoa; phylum Chordata; class Amphibia; order Caudata; family Salamandridae; genus Lissotriton; species Lissotriton helveticus. Next base: position 479,961,094 of record NC_136062.1, read on the forward strand.
ACGTTACAAAATCTGCGTTCAGGCTACGTGCCTTGGCGTTTAATCAACACAACGTCATTATTCAGTATCTTTAACCTTACTGATACACAAATCAGTTTGGCACAAAAGGGTGCAGAATATACAATTCTGAGCATTGAAAAACTTGAGAGATTACCATTGACAATGTCAGAGCGACCTGTCATTGAATGGATAATACATGGGATAATAACTATTCCGATAACAACTTTCCAGTTTCGATACTGTCAAAAATATATACAGGCAGGCCAGTATGAAAAGTTGGGTAAAGGATACATTAAGTCAACATGGAACTTACCTTATACACACACATGTTACAGTAATAAAGGACAGAGTGTATTTCTTAGTGGTAATAATTGTGAGACATCACTATATATACGTCTGTGTAAGGGTATAAGTTTACATGGGGCCTGTGAAGGAACTTCAAATAACCTTTCATGTCACCAGCTCGGCACACCTGCAACACAAATAGAACCATTCTTTAAAAGACTTTCTAACGGGAGTTACATTCTAATTGTAGAGCACAGATGTTGTGGCTTGCTGCCAGGAAAACCTTATCTGGTAAGCGTGACTTCCATGGTCATTTGCTGTGAGCGAGTATTGTTCCCGAATGACACTCCAGACAGGGAGGGAAGGTTATGGCCCATTTTGAAAATCTCTTCTATTCGAATTGATACTTTAAGCAGAATAAAGACTGTGCTCCTACAGACGCCAACCCATTTGACGTCATCAAAAGAAACGTATGATCTCCAAGTTGCAAGGACAACGGGTGAGATACATGCCTTGTTATCAACAAATTGCCCCCTACACTTCGCAGAAATGCTATACGAAATCTTAAATATTTCTGATACAAATGGTATCGCAAGTGTATTTTAGACCGTTTTTTCTGGACTGTTAACCCCATTCAAAGCAGTCCTGGGTATTTTTCCAAATTTCGTCCATTCCATCTTTGGCGGACTTCCACTCCTGTTGGGACTCGTAGCAGGCATTTTATTTTTGCTACTCTTGCTTCGTTATGGCAAGCCATGTCACAGACAAGACTCCAGCAACAATGAAAGAAACGATCCTAGCTATACGCTACCGGGACCGCATAACTAAAGTCCTTGGCTTAGCCCGGCTACGAGATCTAAATATGACCTGGTTTCTTTCATTCCGACCCATATGGCAGAATTGTGTTTTACCTGTATTGAGGTGCATGCTATGCGGCGAAGAATGCGTGTTGGACACCTGTCTTACACTACAATCAGAAGTACCATTGGATGCAGATACTTTGTTGGGTCCAGAAAAGGCTCATGCATTCTGCTGTCCCCAGCGGCTACCTATCCTGATGACGGCATTCGTGGAGACTTCACCACTACGATTGAAGGGTAGTGAAGTACAGGATGAGAGCAGCATCAACCAGGTACGACCTTCTGTAAGCAGTACTGGTCTAAACATCACAGGAAGCGAACATGCGCATGACTGCATGATAGCGACATTTTCCAACTTGGTCGAACTTTCACCAGAAGCGGTAGACTGTTTTTTCGAGAGTCTGTCTGGAATGATGTTTTCACCCGAACAGAGAGAATAACTTTAAACAAACGAACACACAGCGTTCCCTGAACTCTGAATTTGGCCTTCAGCTTTGGGAAAACAAAGCTACTATGAACTATTTTTTCTCTCCTCTCCCCTGAAAAGCGAAAACTTTTCTCCCAATCCAAAATATTTACCTTTTTTTTGGCACTTGTCTTCTGCTTACAGTAGAACTATTCTTAGAGAACAGACCTTCTATTTTTATGAACTCTAGAGACATTAACTCAACCTCTAGCTTATTTACAAATAATTATATTTATATGTGATGAAGTGGTCTCGCACTTTTTTTCTGTATTAAGAGCCATTTCATGTGTAATTTTCGCAAATCATTCATGCTGATATAAAATGTGCATCTATTTTTTGAATGATGATAATGCTTGAATGCATACAGTACCTATACTCATTTTCGTGTATTTCGCATATGCCATTTTTCAAATGCAAAAAATGTATTTTGGGGTGGTTCGGTATACACATGCACTATTAGTTATGTTTACTATTGCTTAGTTAGTAAATATGGACATAAAAACGTGGAGTGGGTGTAGTGTGTTTATCTAGGTACCTATATCGATACTCCTATTTCTGACCCTTGTCCGGTTAATAATTCACTAATATCCATACAACGGCACAGAATCCCGTTTTCAGATTAAGTCATAGCGCATGCTGTCACATTAAGCAAGCCCTATTCCTCCAGCCCCCTAGAAAGCACACCGAGTTCCCAAAACAAACCAAACCTCCAGCAGACCTGGGAAATCCCCCGTAGCTATTGTTTTGATTTCGTTCGAGAACTCCTGTAAAGAATGCAAGAACGACCAGTTCTTATGACATCCTTACTGACGTATTATGTCCATCCTTACGTCAAACACGGCACCTTTCAGGTATAAATATACCAACACTGCCCTAAGCAAGGACACGGTGGTGATGAGCTTGGAGCAGCGCTACTTGCCGACGAGCCCAGCTGATGCAGGAAGCCCACGGACGCTGCCCCTCCCTTTTGACGCGCTGAGAGAGACGCTGTCTTTTCTCCTGCCGAGAAATCCAGCCTCCGGCGTTTCCGGCTTACCTTCGTGGGTAACTGGGATACCGAGTCCTGAGAGAGAGATACCAGCCCTCCTGCCTTCTAAATCCCAGGTACTGAACTGACTAACCCCTTACAGAGAATTCTTGAGACAGATTATTGGCAAACAAACTTAACTTAAACTGCTACTCACTTACTCCCTCCCACGTATTAGGCTTAGGTCAGGTACACCGGGGTAGGCGTAGTTAGAAGCACCAGTTGAGTACGATTAGTCAATGTATATATGTATGTATATCTTTTATCCATTTAAAGTATCATATGGCTAAGAAACCATATCAATGCTTTTACAGTATTATTTTATAATCCTGCTTTTACTGTATGCACTTTACTTTACTATAAGTATTGCAATAATAGCGATTCATTTCTCTTGTATGAGATAAGAGACTGATCAATAAATGAATTCCTTTTATTGAACACGCCCGTCTCTTCTTTTCTCTACAATCTGGTGGAACTAAGTATGCACGTACTGACTGAGTAAAATGATTGTCTTTTGTTTTCACACGACTCTAGAGATATACTCTTGATTAGGGGAGAGCAAAGTTGTCATTTTCTATGGTTGTCAGAAACTAAATCCCTTCTTGTCTATCCAGGGAGGTTAAACTCCTCCTCGCCTATTCGAGAAAGTTTCTAGTGAACTCTGAGCTAGCTGGCACACAAAACTTTAAGTCTAATATCGTCAGTAGAAGACCTAGTTAACCTCTGTCCTACGTCTATACTATTGAAGATATTATTCCAATGCGCAGAGCCTATTGGGAATATAGGAACTACACTACAGGAGGTTTTGCCAACATCCACCGCCCAACCAGTATTTTGCCATGAAACAGATTCTCCTCAATTCATGGTAGAAGCTTCACCTCTGGTACTGGTATTGGCAAACGTTCCACCGCTGGCACCTGGGCAACCAGAATCCCCAACATCCCTCTCTAGTAAGGCGTTGCACTGGCTGTCAGGCAATATGCAGGTGGCTCATGGAGGGAAACAGCAATTAGCAGGGGAGATTACGTCGGTCAGAAGAACAGCCTGGATAGGGAGCAGACCAAAAAAGTTTAAGGGGGACTGTGTGGTGGTGAACTTTTCCCATTCGGCTGTTCTCCCCAATGTTTTGTTAAATATTCTCCCCCCCCCAACGTAGGAGTGGCACTATTGTTCCCCTCACCTTAAATTCTTTTACGGTGAGCGGCAAAATGTAACGTATCCCAAGACTTTAGGGCCAAAGTGGGACACCTTGATGAATAGGTGGGGAGTAGGTGCCCAATCTAACGAATGGGGGATTAGATTGGGAAATAGGTTTGGTATTCTGTCAGGGCTAAATGACTGCGATTGACTCCAGGGGGACTGTAATACTGCACGTACTAGACACCTCGGGCATGTGAAACGGATGATATTTTAGTTCACAGTTCCATTCATACAAGTGATACCTGCTTGCCCCGGTCTATCATAGAGGGCATATGTAATACCTTATCCACCCCAACAATAAACCATATAGTCCCATCTGTCATCCAGGAACCTGGTGGGGGGCAGGGTAACTATGGAGAGGGCAGTGGACCTCTCGTTCGGGTTGGGACCAATGGCCACCGCGATGTCGTGCCCAGCCGCGTTCCAGCTGTAACGGATCCAGTCCTTAGGATTTTCAGTTGGAACGTGGCAGGAATTGACAGGAAGCTGGCCCTGCTGGACTGGAATGCTCTTGTGGAAGAGTACTCCATCTGTATTTTCCAGGAGACATGGAGCAGGGAGCCGACCCATAAGGTGGGATATTCTTCCTACTCTATTTCTGCTGTCTATCCGCCATCGGGGAGGGGACGCCCTTTGGGTGGCCTCCTCATCTGGGTGGCAACTTCTCTAAATTGTAGAGTAGAGGAGCACCAGACCAATTGCCCTGATCTCCTTAACATCACCTTAAAAGATGCCCGGGGACGCGCCATCTTGAATATTTATAACATCTATGCTCGGGGCACAAAGGGAGGTAGACAGTCGCCCACTATTGCTCTCCCGGAGGGCTTGCTAAGGTCATCTCCATTTAAATCATGTACCCTGGTTGCAGGCTATTTAAATTGTACGTTCGAGCCCTTGGGCTCGGACGACACCATGGTTTTGGAGGAGGAGGACCAAAGGAGGGGGATTCCGGTTCTAGAGCTAACCCCGATCAAGAGGTGGACTGAAGTGGCACTTCAGATTAACACCCTTAGTATGGAATTCGACCTGAGGGCCCTCAATGGGAGGTCAAGCTCTGATAAGGCAGGAGCCCATACGTACAATAGGCCCAACCACACATCAAGAATTGATTACATCTTGCTTGACGTGTCCTTATGGAGCTCGGTGAGGGATATGGAAATTATCACGTCCGTTGAGAGCGATCACAACCTGCTCTCTCTTTCTTTGACTCCCTGCTGGTCGGAGGGTAAAGAGGGCCTGAGGACCCGTACCATCGCTAAACTTGGGGAAACATATGTTTCAAACTGTGGTAAGAGGCTGAAGTGGGCAAAGCTCACCCTATCCGTGGAGAAGGTTGCAGCTATAACACTACTTCTGGCCACAGCCCAATGCAACTTGGACTCTCTTGAGGGAGGGCCTGAGGAGGTGTCTGGGATCTTTTGTGACTTGCAACAGTTAATGGTGGAGTGGAAAACGTTAAAAAAGTACATCATGCCAGACCCCAGTTCAACTATTGCATGAACGTATGTGACGTTTCACAAAAATGTTCCAATCAGTTCAAAAAAAGTCCATGAAATGCTTAAAACCAAATGTCCATTCACAAAGTTTCATTAATCCTTGGATGTGCATTTTACGTGTGTGTTGATGTCTTTCATTCAGAATGTTCCATTTAATCTTTTCAATGGGTGCTACGCACAGGTGGGACAGTTGTACATCAAATATCAAAAGTTGAAGTTTGTCGTGCACACCTCTTATATTTCCTTGTATTCCTTCTTTTAGCCAATTATTCACTTAATGCGTGCGCCATGGAAAACGTGAAGAGAAGTTATTTACACATGAGCATTCTGCGTGTGAAAAGAATCTGATAAATAAAATCTAATGAAGAATAATTTGTGAGTACGAGTTACAATTACTGAATAAGGTGAAACGTTACCTAAATGCGTTTGACGCTGTGCGCCTGGATTGGAGTGGATTTCCACTCCACCATTAACTGTTGTAAACGCCAACGTGAACAAGGGGCGGATCACGTTTTTCATGGCGCACGCATTAAGTGAATAATTGGCTAAAAGAAGGAATACAAGGAAATATAAGAGGTGTGCACGACAAACTTCAACTTTTGATCTTTTGTGACTTGACCACGGCCATAAGCAACTTGTTCAATGTTCCAACTAGACACAATGGGGCTAAGACACAGGCCCGCCCATTGAAAAGACAGGGCTGGTATACCCATAAATGCGGGGCAAGTAAGAAAGCACTGGTGGAAGCAGTCAAATCAAAGTCCCAAACTAGGATCAGGTCGGCTAGGAAGATCTACACCCAAACCCTAAAAATAGCGAAAAAGGAGTGGGAGGAAAAGTTCTGGGCGGACCTTCTGGATGCTAGTCAAGGAAAGGATGCTAGGGGCTTCTGGAATTTGGTGGGATCCAGGAACAGACCTGATGATACGTTGAGGACTTGCATAATCCCGGCCCAGACCTGGTTTAACCACTTCAGGGCCCTATACTCACCGGTAGAAGGGTCCCTCAATGAGCCATTTTCCCCTACCCCTTTGGCAGAGGACAGTGTTCTCGACCCCTTCACTTCACAGGAGGTCGTGAATGTAACCAAGTCCTTGTTACCCTTGAAGGCAGCTGGTCCTGATGGGCTTCCAGGGGATCTATTCCGTGCCTACCCGACTGAATGGGGCAAACTGGTAACTGCCCTTCTGAATGCTATCATGGAGGGAGGACCTGTTCCTGAATCTTGGAAAGGGGCAGAGGTTGTGCCCATATTTAAAAAGGGATGTCGGGACAATCCGGGGAACTATAGGCCGATAAGCCTGATTGACTCGACACAAAAGGTGGCGGGGAAGGCGATCCTGGGGAGGATTCTACACTGGGTGGATGAAAACCATATCCTGTTGGATTTTCAGGCGGGATTCCGCTCAGGAACAGGGACCATCGAACAGGTCTTCAGACTGATGCTACTGCACTGGAAGGTGATGGTGCTGGGCAAAGGCAGTCTCTATTTGGCCTTCATTGACTTGAAGACTGCCTTTGACATGGTTCCCAGGGAGGAACTCTGGAGGGTTCTGCAGGGTCTTGGGTTGCCCCCTTACATTCTGTCGCTCCTGATCAAACTCCATACAGATAACTATGCCCAGGTGCGCTGGGGCCAGAATGGGGAAAAGACAGACAGGATCTCGATTTGCAGGGGCGTCCGACAGGGATGTGTGCTTGCTCCTACACTATTTTCCTTGTACGTAAATGGTGTGGTAGAGCACCTGCTACAAGAACCAGCAGATGCACCCTCCCTGGGGGGCGTACGTATCCCTACCCTACTGTTTGCAGACAACACCCTCCTCATTGCCAAGACTCCCCAGGGTCTACAGAAGCTTCTGAACCGTTTCCAGGAATTTTGTTCGGCCAGGGGTTTGGTGATCAATGTAGACAAGACAAAATACCTGATCATGCACCCACCACGGAAACTAGGACGTGCTCCAGTTTTGAACTCTGTCTCCCTCGAGAAAGTCTCTGAGTTTGACTATTTGGGAATACGCATGAGCGATGCTATGAGCTGGACACCCCATATTAACAAGATGGTTCTCTTCTCAGCCATAAAAGGGTGGGGGGCGCGCTGCTAAGGGAGTATCGCGCCTCATCTAAGCAGTCGGTGGCACCCGCAATTGACATTTACAAAGCAAGAGGAGTCACTGCAGCGTTATACGGGGCGGAGCTATGGGGTCTTTGTAACTTGGAGGCTCTATCCAAGTCGGAGAACAAATTCTTGAAAGACCTACTGGCTCTCCCCTTGAGCACCCCCACAGTTCCGGTGCTCTTGGACGTGGGCTGCAAATCGATCAAGGACCAGGCCCGCCTCCGGCCGCTGCTTCTATGGGCCCGTTTGTGGAGGGTCCCAGAACTGAAATCATATGCCGATGGGCTGTCTGAGGTGATGGGAATGGGGGGATGGTACAAGATTAAGTGGTTAAGGGATATCAAAAACCTCCTGGGGGAACTGGGTTTGGGGGCTTCTTGGGCTACAAAATCTTCTCCACCCAAGGCTATCCTGAAAAAACTGTATTGGGAATGGGTCTCCTCTCAACTTATTGGTAACTCCCGTCACTGCAATTCCACCGCAGCTTTTCTAAGAATTAAGGACGTGGTGGCCTACGAACCCTATCTGGATTTGATTACCATGCCAACTGACAGGGCTCTTTACTTTAAGTTTAGAGTAGGCACTCTTCCGATAGGGGATCTCCTTTCAAGATGGAAAATGCCTGTCCAGTTTTCGCCTTTTTGTGCCTTTTGTTCCACAAGGCCCGAGACGGTGGCACATATCCTCTTTGAGTGCCCCGATTATTCTCGACCAAGGAGGTGTTGGCTTAAACCTCTCTGCAGACTATTAGGGACACGGCAGCACATGGTGGCGTTACGCATTTTATTAACTGATACTTCCCCCCCTATAGTCTGTGATGTCTCAAAATTTTTAAAATGGGCATGGTTGATTCGCTCTAAAAGACTGTCTATTTCAATTTAATTCATTCTTAACTAACTTATTGTATGTACCAATTAAATTTTTACTTGTTTTAATTCTCGAATGCATTTTTAAATTGATGATTTGTAGTTTTATACATGTATGTAATGCTTTTAAGATAAGGCTTTCTGGAGAAGTTTGTGACTGACGCGGTGTGTATGACCGGCACACTTTCTACGCTGGAGTTGCGGCTCCGAGGCGGTGTTGTTGGGTGATGTCGCATTCGTGGAGTGCAGTGTTTTCGGTGGCAGGCATGTGTTGTGTCGTGGCCGAGGTCTCGTAGCGGAGACAAAAAGACTCGGATGACACGAGTGCAGTGGTGGTTAGCACATAACTAAACCACGCCCGCGGCGCCAGGCTCTTTATTAAATACACACATGCTGGCCAGGCGTACGCCGGGCCAGCCCATTACTTTACATCTGAAGGGGGTTTCACCGGGGTCACCCTCCTTCAGTGATTATTGCGGCACATCTCCATGAGTCACAACATTGCATTCCTCCTTTACCAGGAGAACAACAACTTGCATCAATCAAATGCAGATAACAGGGGAAAACTGGAAAAACAGGCAAAAACCAAAACATTTGAGTCCATGACAGAGGGGTACTAATGGAACAGTTTTACTTGGTCAGCAGGTGCAGCATCACCTCAGGTAGAGGGTTTTCAGCATGCCACAAAGTCCCAATACTGATGGGGTGGCTACGGACAGGGCCGCAGAATGTACTGACCCTTGCTGCCCGTCGCCGAGGGGTCAGGTCGAGAGTTCAGGAACCCTGCTGCAGTCCATGGATGACTGCCCATGATCAAAGTCACTGTCCTAGGCACACACTCCCGGGTTGGTGTGTCTTGTCTGTCGTCCGTTGCAGGGGATGCAGGTTCGCCCACCTCCATCTGGGAGTGGTGAGGACCCCCTGGGGTAGCTGTCACTGAGTCGTTGTTGGACTTGGCCCTTCTGGCAGGTTCACCCCTGAACTTCTTGCATTGAACTCTGAGATAAGTATAGTGATTTCTGGTCTTTGCGCACTTTAGCACTGTGGCGCAGTGTAAAGTGCGTGTGCTCTCTGAGTGCGTGTGTCAGATTGGCCTGCCCTCCCATAGGAATGCATGGGGGATATGTGTGTCCATGGTAGTTCCTGATGTGTGGGGAGTGCAGGGTCGAGTTTGGTATGTGCGAATTCGTGAGAGTAAATGCTGCGCGATGATGTGTGCGGATTTACTGTGTCTAGTGTGGAAGTGCCACTTCTAGAAGTTGGCATGTCTGTGCAGTTAATGTGATTTGACTGTCTGGCTTGTGATTGGATGGAGCTGGCTGGTGTGCCTGGCTCCAGGAGTCAGGATGGGTCTGCCCCGGTGGTGAATGGGAGATCTGCATGTTGATGGCAGGGAGGGGCTGCACCTGGGACCTGAATAGGGCTGGGCTTTCCCTCCACAATGCTGGCTCCACCCCCTGTGGTGCAACTGATGACCCTAGCCTGTCCTCTGAATGGGGAGGGGGGCTGAGCACAACAGAGTGCTCCAAAACCAGCTGCGTCTGGTTTTCCCTTAACCCTGCACCCTAAAGACAAAATGATTTGGTGTATAAAAAGAGGCTGTGACCTCATGTTAAATGTTCTGGTTTCCTGACTTGAATCTACCAGGGGCGTGCTGCTGCTGGGGCCCAGGGGAAGGCTTGCCTCCCTGGGCCCTGCCCAGCTCCTGGATGCCTTGTATGCCTGGAGGACCCTTCTACTTCCTGAATCCAGACAGAGTGGGGCTTGCTGGTGGTGGGGCCCAGGAGGGACCGCCATGGGGGATGTCTCCTTGCTGGAGTTCCCTGTGTGCTGGCCCCTGGGCCCTACATGCCCCCCTGACTTCCAGGACCTTTTTCTTTGCTGTTGCCTTTGCCCCAGGAATTGATGCTGCCTGTGGGCGCCCTGGGAGCGCTGGGCTCCTTTTCCCTGTGGCCCTGTGAGAGGGAATCCTGAGCGTAGGGATTCCCCTTGTGCCCCTTCATCACAGGTGCCCACTCTGCATTATGCCCGCATATGATATTGCTAAATTACGGGTGCCTACCCCATTTATGCCGCTGATTTAATTATTTTTACTACAAGTGCCCACCCCGCTTATTAGTGTCTAACTTCCCCGTTTGCTTGGGGCCACCTCGGCGTTATGTGTCGATGCTTGACTGAGAGGCCAGATACTCTGCGATCTCCGCACTGGTGAATGTTGGACCTTTATCTGTCCGAAGGTTTCCGAAAAGCCAGTAAGTGGCCATGAGCTTCTCTAGTATGGGAATGACTTCTCCTGCGGCTGTGGAAGAGATGAATTCGACTTCCAGGTATCGCAAGAAATCATCTACAACGACCAGCATGTACTTTCCTCCCGGTAGGCTGCCAAAATCAGCGCTTGCCCATTCCCATGGAGCATCGGTACCTGCTTTGGTGATGACTGGCGCCGGTTTGCTGGGTAGGCTATTTGCTAGACAAACCGGGCAGCGTTGGACTACTGACTCAATTTGCTGGTCGAGGCCGGGGAACCAGACTTTGCTCCTGAGGCGGTTCTATGACTTGACCATTCCCTGGAGCACTCCGTGGCCAGGAGGGCTGCTTTCTGGGTTAAAATTTTTGGTAGAACAAGGTGCAGTCCTCTCAGGAGACAGCCATTGGCTGATACAAACAGTGTGTGGTGCACTTGCTGTAGAGCCTTCAGGGTGGATTGGGATGTCTCAGTGTGGAACTGCGTTGGGTGTTGTAGTGGCTTCCAGTCCCCAGAGGCGACCACACGAATGGCGATCTGGAGGCGGTCATCATCGTTGGTGGCTTACACTACAACCTCAATCGATATCGGCAGGGGCCTGGATGTTCAACAACCATTCTCACATAGTCCTGGGTGGCCGCCGCCTCGGCGGCTTCCGGTAGGGTGACTGGCTGAGCGTGTCTCGACAGGAAGTCTGCTGGGTTTTGGGTGCCTGGTTTGTATTCCACCGTGAACTGGAATTCTTTTAGCTGCAGGACCCACTTCTCAATGCGCAGGGGAGGGCGCGAGGACGACCCTTGAAACAGAGGCTTTTGGTCCGTGATGACTGTAAATGGGTGTCCATACAGGTAGATGTGGAAATGGAGGCACCCCCACAAATCGTTTTCAATTTGGGAGTAGCGTTGTTCAGTGGGGGTAAGTGTCCTGCTGGCGAAGGCAACAGGGGCCCATTCTCCACAGTTCTGCTGTTGCTCTAAGACAGCACTCAGACCGGTGAAGCTGGCATCCACCACTAGTTTGGATTCGTGTCTGGGGTCGAAATACACCAGCGTTGTGTCAGCTGAGAGGGCTGTTTTCGTGCGGCAAAATGCTGCCTCCTGCTCCGCTTCCCACATCCAGTGGCTGTTGGTTTTGGTGAGTTCTTGTAAGGGCCCTTTAAGGTCAGAAAAATTCTAGAGAACTCACCCACAGTTTGTGACCATGCCCAAAAAGCTGAAGACTCCGGATACAGACGTCGGGGTGGGAGCTTCCTGTATGTCCCTTACTTTGTCTGGGTCAATACCCTTGTCTGAGAATCGGTACACAAAGACGCTAATGTCTCTTCTCAGGAATTTGCACTTTTCTTGGTGCAAGGTGAGCCCACTGTCCTGAAAGCGGAAGAATACCACTTAGAGGCGCAGGAGGTGTTCTTCCAGGGTGGGCAAGTGTACTAGAATGTTGTCACTCAAGTTGAGTACACCATCCAGACCATGGAGGACATTTTTGACGATGTTCTGGAATACCTCGGCAGCGCTTGAAATTCCGAAGTTCAGGCGGGTGTGACGCTAGAGCGCTGCATGAGTGGAAAATGTTGCGATGGCCTGCGAGTCCAGATGGCGAGGGATTTGGTGGTATCCTGAACGAAAGTCCATTTTGGAGAACCACTTGGACCCAGCTAATTCTCCAATGATGTCATATACTATTGGAGTCAAGTGGCGTTCTCATTTGATGGTGACACAGATGCGGACTGCATCCAGCTCCTTCGGCTTCTTCGCGACGACGATGGGGGACACCCACCGGGTAGGGCCTGTCACCCACTCGATGATCCCAGTCTTCTCCAGCAGACGCAGTTCGGCCTCTACTTTGGGACGGAGGTGGAAAGCGATTCTCCGGTTTCGGAGGGCTACTGGGGCTACCAACCTGTGGATGTGCAGCTGGATGGCCGGGCCCTTTTGGGACCCAATACCTTCAAAGAGGGCCTTGGAATCTTGCAACAGGTGGCCCAGGTTGTGGAAGTGCACTGTGAAGGCAAACTGGATGAGGTTGAGGTCCTGGGTGGTGCGGCAGCTGAGCAGGAAGCCTGACCCTTCTTGTGACACATACACTTTGGCCTCTTGCTGTGAGTCCTCATGAGAGAGGTTAGCCTGGAATACCCCGCACAGTCGGAGCGGGGAGTGAGTTCCAAATGTGTAGACCTGTACTCTGGTGTTGCGGTGCAGTGGAGGCTTGTGTAGGCACTTATATACGCTGGCAGCCATGAGATTGATGGTGGCTCCTGTGTCAATGAGTTCAGCCACTGTATGACCCAGCACGTCGATTTTGCACATAGGTGCGGCGTGTTGGGTGGCTGAGAGAGCATTCAGCTTCCGGACTATGTGGACTGTGGCTGCTTCGTCATCGTCCATGTCGCTGCTGTGTGGGTCATCGGGGAGTTGGTCAAGTGTTCGGCCCTGGCGTTGCGGGCCTTTCATCCTTCTCCTTTGTGTTGACCGGCATACTTTGGAGTAGTGGTTTAATTTCCCACAGGCACTGCAGCTCTTGCCGCTTACGGGGCAGGTACTGTTGTGGGGGTACAGACCCCCGCACCATCCATATGGGTGACTTTGTGGGTTCTGTTTGGATGAATGGGCGGTCGGGCACATTGTTCTTCACTTGCGGTCCTCGAGCGTCAGTGCGAATGGTACACACCGGTTCTTCTTTGATCGCTACGGCAGGCTTGAAGTCCATGTGTGCGGCCCTTGCTTTGGACACCTCTTTGGAGCGGCCTAGCATTAGGATGTCCCTCATCGGCATGTTGTGGGCTTCCAGGACTCGTTGACGCAATTTCGATGAGGCGCTGCCCTGGATGAACTGTGCCCGGATTTTGTCGTCCTCGTCTGGGAGGGTGCAGTTGCTCACTGGTTCCTTAAGCCCCACGTAGAAGACGTCCACCGATTCGTCTGGTTTTTGGCGCGCCTGACGGAGTAGGAAACACTCATAGTCCGGGTTAGCATAGGGCTCGAAATGAGCGGTGATGGCATTGCGCATTGTTGTGTAATTCCTGGGGGGGGGACCCTTCACGCACTGTTTTTGCTATTTTGTGGATGTTTGCCCCTCCAATATGAAGCAGCACAGGCCTTCGCCGAGGAGCAGGGATATCCGCTGTGTCAAAATATGTCCCCACGCGCTCAACCCACGCCTTCCAGCATGCTGCTTGGGAGGGCCCGTAATGGTGAAAGGCTCCAAAGGCGGGACGGTCGCCATGAGGGCGAGGCGGCAGGCGTGGCGGAGCGGGAGTGATGCTCACAGCAGGAGGCGCACAGAGGCATGTACGCCTGGAAGAGGTGCTGTGTAGGGCCTAGGCAGGCTGGGCAGGCAGTTGTCCTTCATATTGCCCAGGCGGAACAGCCAAAGGTGGGAGACGTGGGGGTGGACTGCATCCAGCAGCGGTGGTCTCTCCACCGACGGAACGTTGCAGGCAGCTAGTGCAGGTGCAGCGGAGCGCCACTGTAGCAGGCGGCAGGACAGGCGTGGATTTGTGGTGCTACAGTGGCACTCAGTGGTGGAGGTAGAGCAGGCTGCAAAGGAGGGCCTCCAGCGAGGCGCATGCACCAGCAAGTGCCGTCAGGAATGTGGCTGTGGCAAAGGGGGGTTTGGGGGTAGGTGGACGACTGCAGGGAGTTCCCCCTCCCAGGGCTGTTTGGGAGGGGCGGGGAGGTGGGTGGGGTCACGAGATCACAGGCGAGTTTTGTATTGGGCTCCTTTTTTATAGCCCAAATGTAGCCCAACGCATAAATGCGTTGGGCTACTGCTCCCAGCCACCATTTTGTCTTTGGTGACCTGGTGGCTGGGAACGTTAGTGTAGGAATTTTCCAGGGAAGGTTTTTTTGTCAGGATAGCTGGGGAAGGCTTTAGTTAGTGTTACTCCAGCGTTTTCAAGTGTGGCATAGTACTTTGGAAGGAGCATGGCTGCGGAAGACGTGAAAGTGCTCGAGGCCCTTAGGCTTCTGAGCGAGGCTGAGCAACTGGATCTGGTGCTCGGTGATGGGGCTGGACCGCCGCACCCGGCGCGGCAGGCGTCCGCGGGAGTAGCAGCAGCAGTAGCTGCCTGCACCTCCCCTAAAAGGCCCAGGATGTCGCAGGCTGCAGAACGGGGCCGCCCGCGGTCGCAGAAGTCGGCCCCGGTGCGGCGCGTGCAGGCAGACGAGCAGGTCAGCCCTTCAGAGGTGAGCCGGGGGGGAGCGGGAAGGCGGGTGGGCTGTGGCCGGCAGGAGCGTTGCCTTTTTGTCAGCTGGCGAGGCCACTGCTGCCTTTCTGGTGGAGCAGCGAGCTTTGTCCGCCCCGCGCGAGGTGGGAAGCCCAGGGGGCGGGGCAACAGAAGATGCTCCGCGTCTTTAGCTGCCATTCGTGGCTCTTCGGCGTCGGTGGAGGGAGAGCGGGAGGGGGGTTTGTCAGGGCGGATCAGCGTTTCCCTCACAAGTGAGCGGGGGGCAGAGGGAGATCGGCATGGAGTTTTGGAGCTGCCACATATAAGGCAGGAGGTCGCAGGTCTGAGCGGGGTGGGGGGGAGCCCCAAGGTCAGCTGGCATCCCTTCAGATCATAGATGTGCATACAGAGGGAGCGGGGGGCAGGAGAGAGAGGGGTGAGTGGACCACGGAAGCAAGGGCACCGCCTGGTTTTTTGTCGGTGGCACACGGGCAGTGTGGTAGGGGATAAGGGGGGGCCGGTGTGGGAGAGCAGGGGGGTAGGGATTCAGAGAGTCCTCTATTTTTTTCACCTTCTCCCCCGGGTAGAGGGAAGGCCTTTTCAGTTGGTGGCAGCTCCCCTGGGGAGGGGGATTGGGCACAGGTTTGGGGGTGGGGGGTTGCAGCCCTTAGGGGGGGATCAGGGTCAGGTGGCTGGGTTGGAAGAGGGTACTGTGAAGGTCTTTTGGTTGGCTGAGACGGAGCTGGACCCGGCAGTCGGGGTTCAAGCGTGGGAGGGTCTTGATGTTTTTCCGTCCTGGGTGGAGGGTGTGCGGGGCAGGGGGTATGGTGGTCCCAGGGCACCTGTCAGCCCTCCTCAGTTCAGTTAAGGGGTGAGGAGTACATGGGGGTTTCTCTGGAGGCACGGTTGGAAGCTAGAGAGCCTGTTGGGGGGAGGGGAGGGTTGGAAGGTTGGCAGAGGTTTCTGCTGCGACTGCGCCGGTACGGTTGGAGTGGAGTGGGGACGAGATGGAGGGGGACCCCTCCCCCCATTTGTCCCCAGGTAAGTCAGTCTCAGTCACGGTTTGTGGGTCAAGGCGGTGAGGGGGACGAAGAAGGGGTTTTGTGGGGCAGGAGGGAGAGTAGGCCAGTTAGCAATTTGCCTTTTCCCAGACACCAGTCCAAACTTTCTCTTTTCAACATAGGGAGCGTCGTGGGACGGCAGACTCGGTAGGGCGAAGTGTGGCCCAGTTGCGCCAAGGAGAAGGGAGGGTGGAACCTTGCACGGCACATACCGTACCGGCGAGGGATCCCGGGGTGGCCAGCTTCGGAAGGTCCGGCGCGACCTCGCTAGCCCCAACTTCAGGAAGAACGAGTTGGTCACCAGGGCCACTGGACAGGAATCTTCAGGATGGTCAACGTAGGGGGGAGTACCGGCGGGTACAGTCGGCTCCCCCAGCAAGAGTGCTGGCAGGGGCCGCTAGGGCTGGTGCAAGCAATGTTGGGCCGGTCCAGGCCCGAAGAGTTGCTTTTGTGTCTGATCCTCTACAGATAGAGGAATAGATTGTACTGGATTATGATGAAGACCGTCCAGAGGAAGGGGAGTTAAAGGACAATGAGGAGGGGGGTACCTTCTCATGTGTCTTCTGGTGTTTTACAGACACCGGAGGTGGTGCAGCCCAGGAGGGCAGTGTTGTTGGGACCCAGAAGAGAGCACGGCCCCTCGGTGAGGGCTCCTCGGACGGTGGACCCTGTGGAGCAAGTGGCGTGGAGGTCGGTGCCTGGTCGGGCAGCCTTGTTGGAGCCAGGTGAGAAAGTTGTCCTACAGGCCAAACCAAAGATGGTGTCGGTGGGGACAGGGGGTGAAGATATATGGGAGGAGCTGGGTGGTAAGCTCCACAGGGGTAAATATGTTAAAGATCAAGGGGTGGGGACTGGTGATGGGGTGGCTCCGGGCACTAAGGTGGAGAGTGGAATGAATACGAAGCCAGAAGTGCCAGGTAAAGAGCTGTTACAGAGTAAAGAGTTAAAGTTTAAAAGGCTGCCTTACATGGGTCTGACAAAGCCCCTGGGTGCGCATTTGATGTTCGCCACTAGAGAGCGCATATGGAAGGGGAAATATGTCGACATTTTGAAGCTGCTGCACAGGGAGGTCCGGTCCAAAGAAGGGTCGAAGGTGCCATTGACAATTGAAATTTGGACCGCGGCCTTTTTGATATATGCTAGCGTATATTGTGAAAAATTTCCGGTGCGCTGCGTGGCTATTTTTAAATACATGGACGTCATTCGGAAAGCGCAAATCACGGGTAGTGGGTATGCCTGGGCCCAATATGATGAAGAGTTCAGGGCCCGTATGGCTTGGGATCCGGAGGCAAAGTGGGGGGAATTGGACTCTGATTTATGGCAGCACACAATCGGGGCACCGGCAGGGGGTAAAACTATATTTACAGCGAGTGGTTTACCGATAGTGTTCCGGCCCTTTCAGGGGAAGCCCATCCGGGGAGGGGTGGGGAGTGCAACAGCCACGCAATCTGGGTCTGGAGTGTGGTGGGAGTTTAATAAGGGCATGTGCACAAGGGAGTATTGTAAGTTCAGGCACGTGTGCTCTCAGTGTGGAAAGATACACCCCTTGGTTAAATGCTGGGGGGTCAAGCAGGAAGGAAGTCAGCAGTGGCAACAGACAGGGGCTAATACAGCGGGCCATCACAGCAATTCCAGAGTGGTTAGGCCGGTAAAGGCGCTCAGGGGCCTGGGCCCAAGAGCTCATGCGCCAGTTAGACTGGCAGCATTAGCGACAGGTTTGAGGGATTACACGGATGTGACAGCAAAACGGGTACTGCTGGAGGGCTTTACAGAGGGGTTTTGTTTGGGTTACAAGGGACCTCGGCACAGGCGGTGGGCAAATAATTTGAAGTCAGAAGCTGTGCATAAGTTGGTGGTAGAAGCCAAGTTGGACAAAGAAGTTAGTGAGGGAAGGATGGCAAGTCCTTTTGATGACTGGCCTGTGGATGATTTGATTCTTTCTCCAATCGGGGTGGTTCTCAAAAAAGAAGTTGGTCAGTACCGACTCATACAATACCTATCGTGGCCCGAGGGGTCTTCAGTCAATGATTTTATTGATGAGGAGGCAACCTCTGTGTCTTATTCCTCAGTTGACGTGGCTATGTCACTAGTTGTGACCGCGGGCGCAACTGCAGAGATGGCGAAATGCGACATAAAATCTGCATTTCGCTTGCTTCCCGTACATCCGGATGAATGGAGTCTGTTAGGAATCCATTTTGAAGGACAGTGGTACGTGGACAAGGCATTACCGATGGGTTGTTCAATGTCTTGTGCTCTGTTCGAGTGCTTTAGCACGTTTTTGCAGTGGTATTTCACACAGCACTCGGGTCATGGGCTGGTAACACACTACTTGGACGACTTCTTTTTTGGTGGTTCCCCTGGGCTCCACGGAGTGCCAGGTAGCGCTGGACATGTTCCATGAGCTCATGGGGGAGGTGGGGGTCCCCTTGGCACCGGAAAAAACAATGGGCCCATGTACAACCATGTCATTCTTAGGCATTGAAATTGATTCAATGGGTATGCAAGCACGCCTGCCAGTGGACAAGAAGGTGAAAATGTTGGAAGTGTTGGAGGAAATGCTATCCAAACATAAGGTGACGGTGAAGGACATCCAGGTTTTGCTGGGCCATCTCAATTTCGCCTGCAGGATGGTCAGGACAGGGAGGACGTTCTGCAGGAGACTGGATAGGGCGTTATCAGGACACCATCTGCCTCATCACCATATCCGCTTGCCGGCTGAGGTGAAGAGGATCTGCGTATGTGGAAAACATTTCTGCATTCCTTTCACGGGATACCATTAGGCAGAGAGGACGATTTTCAGTGGGATGTCCAGATTTTTTCGGATGCAGCAGGCAGTGATGGTTTTGGTTTATACTGGCAGGGCCGGTGGTGTGCGGAGCAGTGGCCTGAACAGCGGAAGGATGGGGGGAAGGAGCATCGCCTTTTTGGAGCTCTTCCCGGTTTTAGTGGCATTAATGCTGTGGGGTGAGGAACTGGTGCATAAGAAGGTGTTGTTCAGGATTGACAATATGGCAGTGGTGGAAATCATCAACAGGCAGTCTGCACGGTATGATCAGGTTTTGAGGTTGCTGCGGGTGTTTGTTCTTGGCTGCCTTAGACATGATATTGCGTTCAGGGCGCTTCATATCCCTGGTGTGGACAATGACATTGCGGATGCTTTGTCTCGTTCGAAGTGGGAGAGATTCCATGGGCTGGCCAAGGAGGCGGACAGGACACCAACCCCAATGCCGTAGAATCTGTGATATGTAGGCAACGTAGGGTCATACAGTTGGTGGTAGGTTCATTGTCAGCTTCTACTCGTGCAACTTATGCTCTGGCCTGGAATGAATTCATAGCATCGGGGGCCTGTCGGCAGAAGGAGGCATGGAGGCGGTCAGAGGATGTGATACAGTTTCTGCTGGTCCTCATTGAGAAGGGATTGTCCAAGGTCATTATCGCAAGGAAATTGTCAGGTATTTCTTTTATGGGAAACTGCTGTGGGGTTACTCTCCTTCTGCGGGGGAAGTAGGGAGGAGGATGTTGGAAGGTTGGGCTAGGAAGCGGGGAGCGTTTAACACGTAGGCCGTTATCTTGGCAGAATTTAGCGCGTTTGTTGGCGGCGTTACCTGTAGTTTGTAGGGACGGTTTTGAAGTATGTTTGTTTTCCACCCTCATGGTTTGGATGTTTTTGGGGGCCTTTAGGGTCTCTGAGCTTTTAGGTTCCAGGTTAAAATTAGGTATCACTTGGCAGGAGGTTTTCTTTTCGGAGAAGGGGATTCATATTTGGTTGGCCAGCGCAAAAACAGACCAGAGGAGTGGCGGAAAGGGTGTGTCGCTGGAAGCGGCCTCCCCGGTGTCGACATGCCCTCTATACTGGGCAAGGCGTTGGAGGACCCTGTCCAGGGGGGAAGGCAGTGTAAGGGTGTTTCGTCATGCTGATGGGGGAAGGGTGACGGACTATCAACTGCGCATGGTGTTGCGTAAAGCTTTGGGGCAAATTGGTCTGGATGGGTCTCAGTTTGGGACACATTCTTTTAGAATCGGGGCAGCAACAGAGGCTTGCAATCGAGGCTGGTCCAGGGGGGAGATTATGAGGCTTGGGCGCTGGTCATCCAACTGCTTTCAACGCTATATGCGAGGTGATGCGGAAGAAGCGCTTGCGTCATCCTCTTTTGTATGATTCTCATATTGTTTTTCTTGTTACAGGTTCTGCAGCGGGTCCTAGCTCCCCGGAATTGACCATATGGATAGTGGGGCACTCTTTCGTGAAATGGGCTCAAGTCCAGGCAGACCGCTCTTATTTTGGAAAAATGTTGGGTTTTAATGAGCGTTTGTTTAAGATTGTTTGGAAAGGGAAGGGAGGGATGTTATGGAAGGAGCTGGTCCCTGCTTCGAATAAGTGGTTGGTTGGGGTCCGGTGTCCGGATGTTTTGTTAATACATTTAAGGGAGAATGATCTTTGTGGGGTGAAAGGTGTGGTTTTGTTGAGGGCCATGAAAAGGGATTTGGCACTCTTGCGGGAACAGTGGTCTGGCTGCCATGTGTTGTGGACAGAGCTGGTGCCGCTCAGGATTTGGAGGGACGCTCGGAATCCCAGGGCGATTGATAGGGTGCGGAAAAAGGTAAACCTTGAGATTTCTAGATTTTGCAGGAGTCTAGGTTTTGGGAGAGTGTGCCATAGAGACATTCGGTTCAAGTCTGTAGAATTTTTCAGGGGAGATGGGTTTCACTTATCCAGGTTGGAGGTGGACCTTTATTTGTTGGAAGTTAGAGAAGTGCTATCCAGGTGTCTTAATGTACAGGAGCGTGTGAGAGAGGCCTAAACGAATTGTTCTGCTTGGGGGGCAGAAAGGGGAATGTAGTCCCATACACCCCCCGGCTTTCTGGGTGGCGGAGATTAGTGGAAGTTTGCCAGGGTTGGCAGAGTTTTGGCTGTTTAGTTTAAAGTTGGGTCATCAACAGGGATTGTTTAGGCAAGTTGATTGGTGGGGTACTCACAGAGGTTGGGTGATCGTAAGTGCTGAAGGGGCAGGCAGGGGAGTTTTGGGTAATAGATGTTTTAGATTTACAGGCTTATATGTTGTTGCATTGTATTATAGTGTTGTAATTTTTGTAATGTTGTAATGTTCAGGTGGGGACGGGTTCAAATAAATGTTAGGGGCGGGGAGGGGGGTTGGGGGTAGGTAAGTGTTTTATTTTGTGATGCTTCGTTTTGTAAGGCATTGGCCAAGTAGTTTTTAATTGTTATGTGCACCTGTTCCAATAAAGCAGCCTTTTTCACACAAAAACTGGTTGTGGTCTCCTCCTCCCAAGGGAGGCTTGGGGGGGTGGACGACCGCAGGGAGGCCCCCCCCCCCCCCCCGGGCTGTTTGGGAGGGGCAGGGGGGTAGATCACAGGCAATTTTTGTATTGGTCTCCTTTTTTATAGCCCAAATGTAGCCCAACGCATAAATACGTTGGGCTACTGCTACCAGCCACCATTTTGTCTTTGGTGACATGGTGGCTGAGAGTGTTAGTGTAGGAATTTTCCCCTCCCTCCCACCCCCTTTTTTCATTAATTACGGGAATTTTTTATTATCTTTTAATCATATTTGGTTGTCTATAAGTCTGGAGGGGGTTTCCCCCTCCCCCATTTTTTCTTTTCCCCCTGTTTTTTACTCGGGCCTCTTTGTTGGTTCTGGTGCGTAGGGTAAATTTGTTTGTATTATCGCTTGGAACGGGTGCAGTGTGGAGATTAGTGGAAGTTTGCCAGGGTTGGCAGAGTTTTGGTTGTTTAGTTTAAAGTTGGGTCATCGACAGGGATTGTTTAGGCAAGTTAAATGTTGGGGTACTCACAGAGGTTGGTTGATCGTAAGTGCTGAAGGGGCAGGCAGGGGAGTTTTGGGTAATAGATGTTTTAGATTTATAGGCTTATATGTTGTTGCATTGTATTATAGTGTTGTAATTTTTGTAATGTAAAATTCAGGTGGGGGCGGGTTCAAGTAAATGTTAGGGGCGGGGGAGGAGGTTGGGGGTAGATAAGTGTTTTATTTAGTGAGGTTTAGTTTTGTAAGGCATTGGCCGTGGAGTTTTTAATTGTTATGTGCACCTGTTCCAATAAAGCAGCCTTTTTCACACAAAAACTAGTTGTGGTCTCCTCCTTCCCCTCATCCCTCCCTCCCAAGTGTGCGTCATTCTTATCAGGGGCCGGAGGCAGGCGAGGCGCGGTACAGGCAGGTGCTCAGCACCAAGTGGACCATAGTCACGACCACGCGTGCATGCGCTCCAGGGCAGGTGCAGCTGATACAGAGGCCGCTGTGGGACGAGGACAGTGATACTGGTGGCGGTGGGTGGCAAAACTTCGGGGCAGTGCTGGAAGGTACTCCTGTAAGGTCCGGCAGGAACTGCAGGAGACGCGGCTGGGGTGTTCCAGGGCCGCCGAAGCAGACGGCGGGCACAGCAGGAGCAAGACGGCGCAGCGGGGTGGTGAGACCACCTCGTCGCCAGTGTTGTGTTGGGGTCGAGGCCTCGTGGTGGAGACAAAGACACTCGGATGACACGAGTGCAGTGGTGGTTGGCACATAACTAGACCACGCCCGCGGCACCAGGCTCTTTATTCAATACACACACGCTGGCCAGGTGTACGCCGCGCCAGCCCATTACTTTACGTCTGAAGGGGGTTTCACCGGGGTCACCCTTGTTCAGTGATTATCATGGCACATCCCCGTGAGTCACGACATTACAGCATGCTTGCTCAGCACCGGTGGATGTAGACGTGCTCAGTGCGAGTTCGCCTGGATTTTCCACGGATGGCTCCAGCTGATTATAATCGCAGGAGCGTTCGAGTGTCAGGGGAACATGGTTTGTGCCTCTTTCCCTAGGTATTTGGCAGAGGACCGGCAGGCTTGATGGACACTCAGGGAAGGGTACTCCTAAGTGCTTTAGGGAAACTTGTAGTGAGGGAGAGGATGTGGCACAATGGCCAGAAGTGCCAATATTCGAGCGGGGAAATCCCGGTTCGAGCCTCAGTGGCGGCTCAACATCCGGTGAGTGTGATAAACCCAACAAATCTCCCCGTGCCTATTACCAGCACCTAAATTTGCTAGAGTGACTGATTAGGCGAGCTGCAGAAACCCAGGTGTTATGGGTGAAACGGATTCCACTTGTAAGCCATTGAGCAGTTGGTGACCGGTAAACTTGCTTATTTGGTGTATCACATTTATTTGAAGCTCACTGCAACCTCAACAAGGTTTCATCAGATGGTGCAGGGGACTGTTTTCCTTTTACACGATTGTTAGTAGAAGGGCCAAGATACATGGAAATCCACCATTATAATACAGGTACACAGGATTTTGTAGCAGTCCAGGTGTCTTCTGTTTTGTTCACTAGAATGGTTTCGCCCACGGTTTGGGTAGCGCGTGCGGCGTAGGTGCGGTGACTCCGGAAGTGACTTTCGATTGGCCTGTTGTTGCTGGCAGTGTGGTGCCGGTAGAATATTCTGGTCATATGAGTTCGGATGTATGACGGTACGACGCGTACCATCACAACGCGTGCTTTAACAACGCGTCCCTTACAACGCAAGTTGTTACCACGACTTGCGTTGGGGACGCGGATTGAGAATAGTATAATTTACTATTCTGACACCAGTCCCCGTGGACACTAGGGAAGGTGTTGGAATAGTAAATATACTATTCTTAATGTTATGTTATGTTATGTTATGTTATTTGTAGTTTTGTATAGCGCAACGGTTACTCAAAAAGAGTGTCCCGGCGCTTTAGGTAAGGGGAAGTAATGCAGAATAACATAACACAGATTAAAAGAAATGAACAGCACACAGACAATAAAAAAGAACAACCTGGAAACCTACTGAGAGAACAGCAGGGTTTTAAGCCCTTTCCTAAACTCAAAAAGAGAGGTAGCCCCCCGAAGTGGGAGCGGCAACGAATTCCACATCTGTGGGGCCAATAAACTAAAAGAACGGCCACCCAGGCGGGCCCTCTTAACCCGAGGGACCGTCGCCAAAAGTAGAGATTCAGACCTCAACGACCGCGCCGGATGGTAAAAGGCCAGTCTCTTCTGGAGATACTTCGCCCCCACCGCATGGAGCGCCTTATAGGCCAAAGTCATAGCCTTGAAGGCAATCCGCTTGCGGATGGGTAGCCAATGTAGCGCCAGCAGTAGCCCAGAGACGCTACTGCGTCTATTTAGACCAAAAATGGCCCTGGCCGCCGCATTCTGCGCCACTTGAAGCCGCTGTAGCAGATACTCTGGTAGGCCCAGGTAAAGAATGTTGGCATAATCCAACCTGGAGCCTATCAGAGCCTGCACAGTCAACCTCCTGTGCTCCTCAGACAGAAGAGGCAAAAACCTCCGCAGCATTTTTAATAGGCCAAAGCAGGTGCCGGTCACCCCCAGAATCTGGGCCTTCATCGTCAACCCCACATCCATCTTAACCCCCAGGTTTTTAGCCATAGGGGAGGAGCCGGATGGTGGGAACATGTCGACGGGCCACCAGGTCTGCCAGCTGGGCTCTACATCGCACCCGAAGAAGAGTACCTCCGATTTATCGGAGTTGCACTTGAGGCTGTTCAGTTGGAACCATGCGAACACCGCCCCAAGGCAACTCCGGATACTCTCCCCGTCAAAGTCAGCCCCTCTCTCGCAAGAGAAGAGGAGCTGGGTGTCGTCGGCATACGACACGATCCGGGCACCAAACGACTCCGCCACCGCCGCCAGTGGGGTCATAAAGATGTTAAAAAGGGTCGGGCTCAAAATCGAGCCCTGAGGGACCCCGACTCCCAATGGCGGCATAACGGCGGAGTCAGGTGGCGTCCAGACCGTCTGCCGGCGGCCGGCTAAAAAAGACGAAAACCATTTGAGCACCGTCCCCCGGAGACCAAACTCGAAGAGTCTTGCGAGAAGGCCATCATGGGGGACGGTGTCAAAAGCCGCCGACAAGTCCAACAACACCAACATGACTTTGCCCCCGGTATCCAACACCCCTTTAATGGTTTCAGAAACCTCAAGGAGCGCGGTCTCGGTGCTACGATTAGAGCGAAAGCCTGACTGAGAGTCATGCAGAATCTCATGAGACTCCAAAAAATTGGAGAGCACCGACTGGACGTGCTTCTCCAAGATTTTTACCAAGGCTGGCAGCAGCGAAATCGGCCTATAGTTAGCTGGGACCTTTGGGTCAAGGCCAGGTTTTTTAAGTAGCGGGATAACCATGGCCTTCTTCCACTCTGACGGAACCACTCCCAAGCTCAACGATAGGTTGAGGAGAGGGTTCGCCAGTGGGTTAATTACCTCCGCCAATTTACCCAAAAGTTTAGCTGGGCAAGGGTCCAACGGCGACCCAGATTTTAAACAGCCCATAAGCGCTAGAGAGGCGGGGGCTGACAAAGGTGGGAACTCGGCCAGCGTAACACCCCGCACAGCCAGAGAAAACAAACCAACCTCGGACACCGGCGGCCTGACAGGTCCTACAGATGAAAAAGAGTCCTGTATGATTTTTATCTTGCTAGTAAAAAAACAGGCAAGATCCGCTGCCCAGGAACCTAAGGGCACCTCTTCCGACGTGGTGGTCCGAGGGGACATGAATTCTCTTACGATGGTAAAAATCTCCTTGCTGGAATTCCCCGCCGCTTCAATTCTCCCCGCCAGATAGGCCTTCTTAGCGAGGCGGATGTCCCGATGGTAGACCTTAACCGCAGCCTTATAGGCAGACCTGTCCAAGCTGTCATAGTGAGCCCGCCAGGCCCTCTCGGCTACCTTGCACTGCTGCCGCGTAGCCCACAGTACAGGAGTAAACCAAGGGGCCGACACCCGCTTTGATGTCAAACGGGGGGGCTGCATCGGGGCCAGGTCATTAAGCCTCTCCATGAACCAATCTTGCAAGGCCTCTAAGTCCCTCTCCAACTCACCTGAGAGAGGACAGGGGTGATTCCGCGCCGCCTGAGCCAACATCTCAGGGGTCACTCTACTAAAAGCTCTAAACGCTCGTCCCCGTTGCTGTGGGACCGGGGTGGACGACCTGGCAGTGCCACTGATCACAAACTTGGCAAGCCAGTGATCCGACCACAAGACCGGGAGAATCTCTTTCACCACCAGAGGGGATGTAGAGAAAACCTGGTCAAGGGTATGCCCCTTAGCATGAGTCGGCCCCTGCAAATGAGGAATGAGGCCCAGCGGATTCATTGCTTCAGAAAGCTTTATGGCCGCAGGGTCGGACGGATCATCCATCCGGATGTTAAAGTCCCCCGCCACTAAGCAGTGTTCTGCTCTCAGAGCCAGACCCAACAGCACCGAATCGAGGTCGGCAAAAAAAGTTCCAAGCGGGCCAGGGGGTCGATAAACCAACAGCCCCTTCACTGACTGGTGCGGCGCAAGCGTGAGTGAAAAAGCCAGCGATTCCGATCCACGGATATCCTCCGTGGGCAAGACGGTGCACAGCGTGCCTTAATCCTCTAGCGCCCTCCAGCGCAAGTCGTGGTTACGACTTGCGTTGTAATGGACGCGTTGTTAAAGCCTTGCGGAGTAAAATCCGCTTGGTAAAGGATGTTTCCCTATGAGTTCCCCATTACCCATTAAGCGCCTCGTTCCGACGGTCATCATGCCGGGGTTCGCCGTGAAACAGGCGGTGGTGCATCTCTGGTGCTTCTAAGCATTATGGACCACTTTAACAGGTGAGACCCGGCCCATCCTGGCTCAGCGCTGTCAACGGGGAACTTGGGAGACAAGCCGCCAAAGCAACACAGCAAAATACCAAGTGTACGGATGGTCAGGAATGACGTGCAGAGCAAGGGGAGACTATTTCACAGCGAGGTATCATGTTTAAGAGGAAGTGAGACTAGAAGGCGTTGACATTTCATGCGCGCTAACCCAACTTAAGGTCTTGATCCATTTGGCTATTCCTCTTGTGTGGTGAGAGACGCGACACACCTAATCTTGGCCGCTCTGGCCTTGGCTCCTAGTAATGGCAGACTGTGCGCATATCAAGTTCTAATTGACAATAACAGTACACTGCAGTTTTGCACGAATGTGTTAATAGTGGGCATCACTCGGGCCCATTTCAGAGAACTAACTTAAGACAAAATCCTAAACTTACTACCATTTTGGTATTCGCCGAAGGCACTTACTCATTTCGGTATTCACAGAAGGCACTTACTCATTTTGGTATTCACAGAAGGTACTTACTCATTTCGGTATTCACAGAAGTTAGGAGTCCTAACTTTAGGACTCCTAAATGCCTTAAAGTCAGGACTTTTCTCAGTTCGGAGTCCTAACTTTACTACTCTTAAACTGAGAAAAATCCTGACTTTAAGACTTTCGGTATTCACAGAATGCATTTAGGAGTCCTAAAGTTAGGAGTCCTAACTTCTGTGAATACCAAAATGAGTAAGTGCCTTCTGTGAATACCAAAATAGTATTAAGTTTAGGATTTTGTCTTAAGTTAGTTATGTGAATCGGGCCCTCGGTGTATTGTGCTGTTGGTAATTTTGTATGGCACAATCTACTATTCATATGTTTGCGCAGTGCTCTCTATCAGTAATATCCCCGATGTGTCCATTGCACTGTCGTTGCCAACCGATGGGAGGATACCTCAGCTGTGATCGCCGAGGCTCGAGCTCGGGAACTACCACTACACACGAGCTAAGGTTGGTTTTGACCTGGAGTTTGACTCGTGGAGCCAGCATGCCGCCTTTGATTGGCCCATATTTTGATTTTGACACAGCTGGTCGTGAGCATGCGCGGCATCAGTGGAGCGGTGGCAGTTGTGTAGGAGTAGCAGGAATTTGCACCGCGGCCTGGCGCCAGCAACTACTAACGGTAAACTTCAGCATCATGTTTACCTGTGCTAAATTTGACCGGGTGGTTTCCGGTGCTCGGCACCGTCACTTAATTGTCGATGCCAGCGATGGTGACAGTTCGCCACTACTTGCCGCTGTCGCCCTATTATAGAGATGCCCACAACAACGGACAATTATTATTTCAATATACATTAAAATTACTATTGCCTGCTGCCCATGCCATTCTTATAGCACTGGGGCCTGGAATAGTCTGAATTGTCACACTTAATTCTTTGGGTTAGTAGTTGTGATGTTACTAGGATTGGCAGCAGGGCAGGAGCAATGTTTTGTGCAAACTGAAGTGGCCTCCTGACGTGAGGTGGGCCAACTTATGCTGTGGGGGTGATTTTGCAGACATAGGACAAGGCATACATCATGGTTGCTTTCTTAGGCGTGTCCGGTCCATTGCACAATACTGCTAATTCTGCAAAGCATTCTTACCTGAACCCGACGTCATGTCTCGGCGGCCCATGTTTTTTAGGCAAGAACTTCCTCGCCGTGCAGGTGTTATCTGCTCTTACTTCATCGTGGCAATATTTGGGGGCCTGAGGTCAATGAGGATGACGGATGTTAGTAACAGTTTTATATCCGTTCGGTCTAGGCAACTACCTTCATTGTGCGCCGCTCAAGGTTTATACAATTGGGTAGCGTATCCGCTTTCCGCATCATGCGGTGGTGCTAATAAGCACAGTGTGTGGTTTCCCTCGTTATGTTTTATTTGGGCCGGCGGCTGACACTGCATCCCACTGCTATTCTGAAGGGGGTTATGGCGATGCTATGCTATGCTCTATATGTTTGGGTATCTCTGGGTTACAGCACATGGGCTGCATTTCACTGGTCATGGGGTAGGCCCCCAATTAAAATCAATCAATCAATCAGAGAATTTATAAAGCGTGCTACCCACCCGTGAGGGTCTCAAGGCGCTGGTGGGGGAGGGTGGCTGCAGCTAGCGGTCGAAGAGCCAGGTCTTGAGTAGCCTCCTGAAGGTCTGTGGGTCTTCTGTCTGGCGTAGGGGTAGAGGGAGGGCGTTCCATGTCTTGGCGGCGTGGTGTGAGAAGGACCTGCCCCCTGAGGTGTTTCTGTGGATGCGTGGGACGGTCGCGAGTGAGAGGTCGGCGGAGCGGAGTTCTCTGTTGGGTGCGTAGAATGACAGTCGGCTGTTGAGGTATTCTGGGCTGGGTAAGGGAGGTACTTTTGTTCTCACCATCCCAGGAGCTTCATGAAAGGTGTGCTGTCCTTCAACAGTCTGGAAAGATGGGATTGGAGCACATATGCCGACAATCACCAGTACAGTTGGCATTTTTATTTCAGAAGGGACAGGGATAGTTGCTCATGTTTTACTCCCTGTCCTCATATCCAAATACATTGGCTAACCTTTTGGCACGCTGGGATACCTTACCAAAAGTTTTTATGGGATACAAATGCTGGGTGAGGGACGCCAGCATGGCAACACAGCATCCGTCAGTGCAGATGACGGATGGGTTTACAGGCTATAAGGACATAGTGATCCACCCTTGTCTTGGTTTAGGCGAGGTGACCCACCGAGTGGCCTTGTAGGACACGAGATAGCGTAAATTCACTCAATGTCTACATGTTTATTAACTGGCGCACCACTTGGTCATCAGTCTGTAACTGTACACGGGATCATCCAGGTAAAGGGGCACATTAGGGCTTAGTCAACCCCAAACTGATATGCACAAACTGGCACACAGTGCATTAGGGTTTGCATCACACAGAACTGGGGGTGTCTCATTGAGCACACCCACTGCCTGTGCATTGTGCTTTGGCTGGTTTGTTTAATCTTTTCATAGGGAAGAGATATGTAGGGTACCTAATTGGTCACAACATGGCACATTTAGGTGGGCGCAAGCCGGGTTGTTACTCATTAAACGGTTTCACATTTACTAACGTGTGAAATTTTCAGTTGCCTGTGCATAGGTAGGTAGGAGGTAGAATCGGGAAAACGGGCTCTCGGGCTTGGGATCACTAAATAGTGTAAATCCCACCCGGCCCGTTCACCCCGTTTACCCCGCCACCGCCATCAGCTTCTCTCTCTGGACTTACCGATCTGTGCACCCGGAGTCCTCAGGAAGCCATCTCCTGCCCTCCGGATGATCCGCCTCGCTCACGGGAGCTGGGAGCCGCATCGGTGACCCTCGTAGCGGAGTTCTAGACGACGTAGCGGCCAGGCTTAAAGATTGGCCTCAGGCTCACCCGATCTGCCCCGCGGAAAGACAGGAGCGGCACCGTGGGAGACCAGATCTGCTTCACAGCGCATCACCCCTCCACTGATGCCTTAACAAGGCGGGCGCGTGGAACGACGAGATCGCACTCGCTGTGGATGTCGCGAGGCGCGGCTCTGCTGCTCCCTCACTCCGGATCGCTATACGGGCGAGTGCGAGACTCCCCTCCCAAGCCTTACACGGAGGGATCAAGACTTTAAGGACCGAGGAGAGCTGGGAACGGCTCAAATGGAGAAGCCTGGCCCCAAGATGGCCACTGCCCGGGACCTGAAAGACAGAAGGGAAATCACAGGCTGTTCCATCTAAAGGTGGAGCGCGCCGCCTCCTCCTGTGTCCTTCACAATGAGCCCCCCGCTTACCCTAATCGAAGCCTGAAAAAAGAGATGAACTTACTCTCAGGAGCGACCCACATGGGAATGCCCTGCCCTAAGATGGCCGCCACCTGGGACATGAAAGATTGGTGAACACATCAGACTTATGCCTCTAACGGTGGAACACGACTCCTCCTCCCTGGCCCCTGACAGTAAGTCCCCTGCTTTACCCCGACAGAAGACCTAAAAAGTAGAGATGGAATGCCTCACAGGACTGGCACAAATGGCGATGCCTGGCCCTAAGATGGTCGCCGCTTGGGACCCCGAGTGATCTTTGGAGATCCCCTGAAGCTGCCCCTGCTCCCCTTTTCAACTCACCTATTTACCCAAAGGGGTGACCTTTGCCCATTGGGCCACTCAAGCAGATGAAGCGCCCCCTCCTGGGATTGGCCCAATAGAATTAAATAGAATTGCAAAGAATTGAGCTCCTCACACCCCGGACAGCGCCAACCCACCTTGGCATTAAGAAAGTGGCATTTCACCCGCCGCCAGGCTGAAGACTACACTTTGGTCGCCAAACCAAATGCCCTTGCAGCTGAAGGGCTTACCCAGGACACCCAACCAAGCGCGAGCCGTCCTCCTCATTTCCCATCTTGACGACAAATTAGGTCAGCCTCCCGAAGCCTAGAGATTGACGGACCCTACGATGGCGACTAACAAGGACCAACAAGGACCACCACCCGCTCTGCTCCAACAACGCTAGTGACTCCCGGCCCACTCTAAGGTACCAGACCCGCTACTTGCCACCTGCCACGGCCACTCTTATACCTCAGTCTACTTGCGAGTTTCCACTATTTGCTCCTGGCCCATTCTATGGTACCAGCCCCGCTCCTAGCCCCCTGCCGCAACCACTCTTACACCGCAGTCTACTGAGCCCTTCCACTACTTGCTCCAAGCCACCCGCAGTAACAACTATTACAACGTAGTCCACTCTATGGCCCCACTCCTCTTGCTCCATGACACTTTCGCCCCGTTCAGTAAACACCACCATACCTTAGTCTACACTGTGCCCCCTCAATCACAGCTCCCTTAGTAATACCTGACCCAGGGAGCCTTTCCCCACAATTTTTGCTCATCCCATCCCCCTTACACAATACGCAATCATGTCACCAGACACGCCAGTCTCCGTCGAACCACCCATGTCGATCCACATGAAACCACACGTCGCGAATGCCTTCGCCATTAGCTTCCCTCCTAACCTCTCTCCTAAAGCGAGAAGGAATCACAAACACAATCTAATTAGACTACACCCAGAAACGCTATTTGTAGACATGTACCACTGCTCATCCAAAGGGCAGATGAAAATGGATCTCATCTTCCACACAGATAGACCTCAGAGCTGGAACACCACTCTAAGAACACAACTTCACATAACAACGACCACCTCACATAGCTGTAAACTGATGACCTCTCTTCCCAACCAGGCAACTAGAATAGGTAATACATCAGTGACCATTTACGCAAATGGCACAGTTTTGATACAGGCCAATAACGATAACTTGGAGGCCTTTGACTCCCTCTTCCCTACTCTTCGCTCCGCTCATCTGCACTCTCTTCATTACACTCCACCCCAGCCCCCTCCTTGAGCAACCGGCCCCATCAGGAGAAGCACTTATCTACTTCTGCTCCCCTGATGAGACCCCCTAGCCACCTCCCCAGAAACTCCTTCCACTACCTCGTTACCACAAATCATGACAAAGAAGATCAGTCCTCACTGCCCCCCCAAGCCTATCCTCCTCAACATCACCCCATCATCCCACGGGATCAGTCTACTGACCCCTCATCATCTCCCAAAGAAGAGCAATGCTCATCGCCTCCACATCCTCCTCTTCCTCAACAGCACAACTTCATCCCTCGGGCCCGGTCTATGGACCCTCACAGCTCTCCTGTAGAATCATTGAGAGAGAGCCCACGACTAAACACCCTACCAAGGGTCACTAACAGAGTCAGCAAGGCGGACCCACTCAACATGAGTCCACACAAGGCAACCCTGACCCCCAACCCTCGAGATGTCCCTACCCAGAACTGCAAGTCTCCAGCCCCAGTAGATATGGCTCACCGGCTGGATCAACTAGAAAACCAGCTAGAAATTATATTCAGAGGCCTGGATGAAATCCTTTCCAATCTAGACAAGGCGCGAAAGCCCCAACATTCACAACTAATGGCCTCATACCTGACTGACTCTACCCCCCGTAAACCCCAATTTGGGACAGCTCCCGCACACGGAAATCGACTGCTAAGGTCCTCTAAAACCAACACCATGACACAATCTCTCACAGCAATCAAAGCCGCCACGTCTGGAGCTCAGAGCCACACTAATAAAGATGCAGAGACCCAAAAACAAAGACCGTCCAGAACGAAAGCAGCAATGTCCACTGAAGAAGCCATGGACCTAGCCTCCACTTACGACTCCCCTTTCCCATTTTCCACTAACTCCAATATTCAAGTGATCACGGGCTTCGGAAGAGACCTTCCTCTAGTGAAAACCCCAAGACCCCCGTCTTCCCTCACCTCCATACCGAGGGCCCCATTAGGAAAGCACAGGAACAAAAGTAATCCAGCAGCTAACTGCATGCTCATTAACTGCAGATCAGCCCCCAAGCATGCAACGGAATTAGCTGAAGCCATCCTCTCTCAGGACCTAGACATGGCGTTCATCACAGAGACATGGCTAAATGAGACCTCCCCACCCTGTCTAGACATGCTGGTGCCCCCAGGTTTCACCATCATCAACAAAGACAGAAATGATCAACGTGGGGGTGGTGTAGCCATCATCCATAAAGATGACATGGACATCGCGGTAATGGACCCATGCAATTACAGCTCTTTTGAATAACTATCTGTCACCATCAAGACTAAGGTCAACCGCCCTTTGGTTGTTCACCTTATCTATCATCAACCTCGCAACTCCCCCACTTTTGGCGAACACCTTTCTGACCTGATCGCCCACGGTGCTCTCAAAGACTCTAACTTCATAATCCTGGGTGATCTCAACTTACACTGGAACGAAGCCAACAACACACTAATTCAATCTCTCAATACTCTCCTTTGTGACAATAACCTCTCCCAACACTGCTCTGAAGAAACCCACAACAAAGGAGCAACCCTTGATGTCATCATTGCCCACCAAGACGCAATCACGATCGACAACATCCTCCCAGTGGACTGGTCAGAACATCACATGATCTTATTCTACATCAACCAAAGAGCCTTGTCCCTGCCTCCTGCTCATGACCCCCCCAAATGGTCAAGAAATCTCACCCAGATCCCCCTGGACACCATGGGGGATAGACTAAATGGCTCCTACCCAGTGACAAAGATCTCTCCACAAATGACCTCACAGCGCTCTATAACACGAACATGGGTCTCCTCCTTGACCAACTAGCACCCCTGAAACTAAGAAAAAAATAGAGCCATTTCGTGCAGATCCTGGTTCGAATCAAGAAAGGAGACAACTAAGAGCCGCAGAAAGACGCTGGAGGAGCTTGCCCACTACCTGCGAACGTGACAAACTCAGAACTATAAGGAAGAAATACAACATCCACATCAAGAACAAAAAATCGATGTTTTTCCGCTCTGCTCTGGAGAGCGCAAAAAACAGACCTAAGGAACTCTTCAGGATTATTAGACAGCAAACCTCCAAACCCGACACTTCCCTGGGGCTGGCCTCCAAAGAACGATGCGACAACTTTGCCAACTTCTTTAACAACAAGATCTCCAAGATCGAACGATCTCTGATCACCAACTGCTCTTGCCCTTCACATAGAAGACACGGCGGGGTGCCTGGGAGCACCCTCCCGCCCACTACTAAACCTTGGTCTCTCTTTCAACCCTTTCCAGAAGAAGAGATAATCAAACGTATCTCCACCGCTAAACCTTCATCTCATACCCTTGACCCCCTTCCGGCTCAACTCACCAAAAAACTGACACTCTCCCTAGCCCCTCTGTGGTGCAGGATTATCAACAGCTCCCTAAAAATTGGAGTTGTCCCAGACTGTCTGAAAGTTGGACAAGTCACTCCACTGCTAAAAAATCCAGGCCTGGACAAAAATGACTTAAATAACTTCAGGCCCGTCTCTAACCTTCCTCTTCTTTCCAAAATCCTAGAAAGATGTGTTCTCCACCAACTAACCCGGCACTTGGACAATACCAACCTACTCGACTCACATCAGTCGGCATTCAGGAAAGGGTGCAGCACGGAAACTGCAATCCTCAATGTAATTGATGACATATACAAATCACTGGACTCTGACCAGTGTTGCCTCCTCATTCTCCTAGACCTATCGGCGGCATTCAACACGGTCGATCACAATCTTCTCCTCAAAGCTCTCGAAGAAAGGACCGGACTCGTTGACGTGGTCCTCAACTGGTTCTCTTCATTCTTGCATAACCGCTCCCAAAGAATCAAAATCAAAAGCTTTGAATCCGACCTTCACTCAGTCAAGAGGGGAGTGCCCCAAGGATCTGTGCTCTCCCCCCAACTCTTCAATATCTATATGGAACCCCTCGCCACCCTGCTCAGAAAAGCTAACATCCCCTTTCATCTCTACGCTGATGATACCCAACTCTACTTGGAAATCTCCTCTTCTAAAGACATTCACAGACTCAATGAAACACTAAAGGAAGTGCAACGTTGGTTATCAAGCAACCATTTAAAGCTGAACCCGGACAAAACAGAACTACTCCTCATCTCGAACAAAGAAGAGAATCCACAAATGGTTGAATGGTTAAAAGATATCGATGCGTTCAAAGGAAACCTCACCTTGGCTAACTGTTAAATCACTAGGCATCACGCTAGATACAAAATTCGACCTGAACAAACACATTAAGATCTCGGCAAAGAGTGCTTTCCTTAACTTGAAACTACTAAACAAAATTAAACCGTACATTCCACCCAAAGACCTCAAACAAGCCACCCAAGCATTGGTGCTGTCTTGATTGGACTATGGAAATGCTATCCTCTCGGGAATAGCCAAAACTCACCTTGCTCCTCTGAAAACAACCCTCAACGCGGCCGCCAGAATGGTCACAGGAATAAAGAAGTTTGATCACATCCCTCCGGCACTAAAAGAACTCAAGTGACTACCAATTGAAATGCGGGCGAACTTTAGAACAGCTTGCCTCACTCACAAAGCCCTTCACACAGGCAAACCCGAATATCTGGCATCCAAACTCAGAAAAGCGGGACAGAACAGGACTCTCAGAAGCTCTAATACTCTACTCCTTATCCCGCTAAAAGCACGAAAACAAAAAACTGCGGCCAGATCCTTTGCCGGAAATGCGCCCAAAACTTGGAACCCCATGGAATAGTCCTTCCTCCCCAAATTCAAAAGCCAGCTCAAAATCCTTTTCCTCGACCGCTCCCTATCGAACAGATAGGAGTAGCTCGGAGTTCTAAACGTCACTGCTGCTCTCGTTGAGGTGGCTATCAAGACTCTGTATTTTTAACTCGTCACTATCCTCTCTTACGATTTGTACCCTGAGTATATTGCTTACTGTTCTATGTTTGCCTTATTTTGCACTGCTCTGTACTTGTTGTGAAGCGCTCCGATACCTTCCGGTCAGGCAAGCGCTATATAAAACTTCCTAAATAAAAAATAAAAATAAATAGTTCTATTCATATGCACAGTTTTATTTATTTAAATAATCGCTGTATTAGACTAGTGCGACCAGCGGACGTTCACACACCAAGGCATTTGGCAGCGGAGAGTGTTGCTATGCTGTAAGGATATAAAGGTTAAATACGACTGCCAGGTCCCACTGGTGTGTCAGCCAATTGGTCACTTACGGGTTTAAAGGTGAGTTCAAAGGGCACAGGAGGGGTCATGGCAAAGAAAAACCTGGACGATTCAGCTTTTGGGTCTGGTGGTGGTTTGACCACATGGTCTTGGGATCTAACCGCTGTTGTGTTCAAACACCTTTCTTCATTCTGTGTAGTAGTGAGCGAGAATTAGCAACAAATGGCCGCCATGCACCTCTATGTTATATGTCTGTACGTTGTACGCCTGTCAGAGATTACACATCCAAACATAGATACTTACATGTTAAACGTTAAATGTTTAGACGTCGGATGCCGAAACGTAGGGCAAACACATATGTAAAACGCATACTCCATTAGCTTGCCCGGCAAACGTCATATTCGCTATCTGTTACTTGGTTTTCTATTTTTGTACTGTACAAAATACCAATAAAAATATATATATAAAAAAAAAAATGAATATCAGTAAGCGGGGTAAGAAATATCTCTGATCCAGCGGCAACATGCCTACGGGAACACTTGCACTTCAAAATACACAAGCGTCATGCTCCAACAAACGCTACACACAGATAACCGGGAAAGGTAGTAAGGTAGGCCTGATAACTCTTACTTCTACCTGCATTGGCACATTCTGTCAGGAGTCAAAGGTATTGCACTTCAGCTAGGCAATGTTAACACCCATCCACTCCAAGCCGATTGTTTAAGGTCATCCTGGGTACACAGCCAGTGTTAGGCCCCTGTGGTTGTCAGTGTCGTGAATTACTAAATTCAACTGAACAGGCGGCGTGACCGTGGTTTACACTAGCAAAAGTTTGGGAGTGCAAGCCTCCACCTAGGGGGGTGGCTGGTTAAATTTGATGGACTAGTCCAAAATGCTTCACAGGAACTGCACGTGGGAGAGTGTCAATTACCTGTGCATAGTTCATTTTGGATTCATTATATCATATGAATTAAAATAATAGCTGAAGTTGCAAGTTGCAAGCGGGAGATTCCTTCAATGTCAGCAACTGCTCACATTGTCAGCAATAAAGCTGCCTGGGATGTCTGGGTGCAGTCACCACACATCAAACTGAACAGGCAACAGTCTGGCAGGAAAGGAGGGATGTTGAATCGATTGCCCACTTAGCAGTATGACTATTGCACAGGAGGAGGGAGGGTGATTCAAGGGACACAGGTTGTGTGTTGGCAATGTAAGACGGTCAGTTTATGCAGGGTAGGAGGTTCTGCATCACCAACCAGAAGGGTGGCAAGTGGCAAAATCAGTAAATATGTTTAAGATATATGTGTCTCTGGCCTTATGGAGGTGTAGAGCTATTCTGGTTTAGAGGTCCGCCTCTGTATGTTTGTGTGCTTCTTAAGGTTCTCATGACCACTGCAGTTTTCAAGGGGAAGACATAAGTTAGGTAGTTAATTGCTTACAACGTAGCACATTCAGGCGGGCGTTGTTTTATTGCAAGTTGCAAATACGAGATTCCTTCATTACATCAGCAGCTGCACACATGGCCAGCAGCACGCGGCCTGGGAAGTCGGCGGGTGACTACCACAGATCTAACTGTAAAGGCAAAATTACTGCACAAAACGAGGGATAAATGGCAAGTACACGAAGACTCCCTTGCATAAAGTCACATATTCCATTGCGGGATAGTCACCAATTGACACTGGGAACCTTAGACTCTAATAGTATCATTGGTAAGATACACACGACTCCCTGGTCATGTGGGGTTTGTATGTCCCACCCTGAATTTTAAGGTGACTAGAAGGTAAGCTGAATGTGGAGTTGAATTTGTGGAGGGCAATCATTCCGGGGATAACAGAGTGAAGTAGGTCTCTAACTGGATTGAGCTTCAACGGTCTCGTGATCGAGCTTTAGTTAAGCAGGCCTGGCAGACGTAGGAAGGTGTCACTCCGAACAGGGTGCTGTGACTGCATTGGGGTGCGCAATACGAGCATTCCTGGTCACAATGGTTTAACAATTGAAAAGGTCCGGTGCAAATGTCTGGTCAACTGCAACGGAGTATGTGCCTGCTGTATGGGTAGGTTTCTGGTTGCTTCAGTTAAGCACAATATTCCTTGCCCTCATAGCCTCCATAGATAGGCTGGTTGTGGAAGCGGTCATGTGACAAGGGTGCTGCTGTCCCATAATATAGCTATGTTAAGAGTAGAGATACCTCCTGGGAGGCCATCAAATTCCTACAGATAGGATGAGGCAGTTGTACCTCCCAGAGAAGGATAAATAGCTCCATGCAGCTTCCCAGACGCAGTTGGTATGAATCGGGTTCCCCAGAATGACATGGGGCAGCTCCAAACAAATCAATGCAGAGATTGGCTTGTGGGGGAGTTTCCCTAACATCTTGGTAATCCATTTAGGAGGCACCGACCTCACTGCCATGGCTAAGGGAGCATTGTTGCAAGCTATGAAGGCTGACTTAGGTGAGATCAGCAAAGACATGGGTCAATGTGAGCTCTGGTGGTCTGAGATTATCCCTCGCAGATTGTGGCACGGGGCTAAGTCAGAGGAGGCTGTTGAACATTCCCAAAAGAGAGTGAACAGTTCAAGGGGTAAGTTCGCAGATCAGAATGGTCGATTTAATTCAGACCAATGTTAAAGGCTACTTGGATAAGGATGAGGTCAACTTATCACCTGTGGAAATGGTTCTGTTCCCCTTGGATTTACAGGAGGCCTTTAAATTGCAGGTTGCAGGCGATAAAGGAGCTGTATTGGTGAGGGGGCTCTTTGGGCATCGGGGGCCACCTCCAGAGCTGTGGCAGAGTTACAGGGAGATCTGGAAGCATATGGGTACAAAAGGGTACCTCTGCAATACCACGATATGGGTGCCAGAGCCAAAGCCCAGGAGCCTCATGGGAAGGTTCTGGAAGCTTTACGTCTGCACCCCGTTAGTCCTTCAGGCGGTTGTAGGCCTGAACAACCGGGGGCTTGCCTTGCTGCGCTCCGCCCTGAAAGGGTTGTGAGTAATAAGGGACCAATGAGTCACGTGATCCAGTGAAGGGATCACCCCTATAAGGGTAAAGCTGATTGGGTTCTCCACAGTGCTTGGCTCATCAGGCGGGCGGGGCAGCATAGGTTGGTACAGCTGCCTGCCCTGGGATCGCCCGTAAGATAACCCACCGTATTGCATACTTTTGTATGGAATAAAACTGCAGCAATATTTTCCTATAAAAAAAGTTGTGTTGTGTATTTATTTTTCATGCATGGTCAGACTGTGGGTGCGGATGTTGCCAATAATGGCAATTTGGAACGTTCTACCAGTATCCAGAGCCACTTGGCTTTTAGAAAGGCTATAAAAACGTGGTTATTGCTGAGCTGTGGCAGCTATGTGCTGTGCAAATCTCTCTAACATAACATCTAACATAGCTGGCACAGGCGGACAATGTGAAAAGCTACCGACTCCAAAGGCTGCGGAAGGACAGAAAGCAAAGCTCACCTTCTGAGGGTGTGTGTGGGAGGCACAATTAAATAACGTGGGAAACTGAGCAGGGTAAAGAAAACACAAGGCAGGTCCTTGGGGGCCAATTAAAAATATATAAAGTCTAAAGTGTGAAAAGAAATCAACGTTTAGGGGGATATTAAACACCATCCCAGTTGTATAATAGTTACAAAAAAATAGTTGTATGTTTGAGAGCAAAGTTACACTGCTACAAAGAAAGAAAAAAAAGAACTCAAGCAGAACATTTCAGAAAGGTTTGGTACCGGAATTCCATTGCATGAATCTCTTCTACAGAAATGTTGCTCCATTGGAGTAAATCAAGATCAGCTTGTACTTTACATATGGGGGCAGATTTACAAGCCCAGTACGCCACATTTGCGCCGCCATTGCGTCACTTTTGTGATGCAGCGGCAGAGCAAAGCCAGCGCCATGCTGCGGGGTATTTACAACGTGACGCATCTAGGGAGATGGGTCACATGTGGGCATTCCGGCACAGGGGGGGTTCGTTCCGGGGCAGGAACACCTCCTAAAAGTGGCTGAGTGAAGTCTACAAGATTTCACTCAGTCACTTTTACGGCCATGCTGCGTCAAAACCCTGCGAATGCTTGAAGCAGGCGTAAGGATTGACGCAGTATGTTAGCCATAGGGGCACCCCGAGCCTTGCTGGTGCTGCGTCGCGCTTGCAACGCAACTCCAGCAATGCGCCGCCTTTCCGCCGGGGGATGCAACACGCATCTGCCCATCCGAGCGCTGCGGTGCACCGCATTGTAAATGTGGCGCATCAGTGGTGGCGCACGGTTGGTTTGGCGTGACGCAACTGTTCTGGTGCATCCCTGCTGATTAGCAGAGATGCGCCAGAAGTTGTAAATCTGCCCCATGGAAGGGTGATATTGGCACAATCTTCTTGGTTTGAGCTTCGATTTTCACTGCACAGTTTTACAGACTTTTTCTTACGGATAGTTTGCTGCAGCTTCTCAAAGGCATTGCAACAAGAAACCCTATTTTCAGCGGTCTTTAACCTGTGATCCACGACCTATGGAGTGGACAACACATACTTAGGCGGTCTATGACAGCTTAGGACATGAAATAATGATAACAGAGTCATAGCGTGTACATAAATAAAGAATCAAAAGTGAAAATGTTAAAACGTTCCGTAAATGTTTCAGAATTTGAAATGGGAGGATAAAAATGAAGGCGGTGTCCTCCGAGTGATTCAAGGGAGCAGCGCAAGTGTATCAAACAAAATACAGCATGGACGTCCAGTGGCCTTAGTTCAATTTAAGAAAAGCTCCAACCTTCCCATTAAAGTGAAAATGTGGATTACTTTATATTTGTGTATTAATTAAATAAACTATTTCATTTTATTTATTTATTTATTTTAAAAGTTTTATATAGCGCTAGCTTGACCCTTAAGTATCAGAGTGCTTTACATACACGCAGTAAACAGCAGAAGGACATTACATTACATAGTAGGCCAGCAGTAAGGAAGCAAACCACAGAAAACAATACAGCATGGGCAATAAATATGCAGTGCAGCGGAGGAGGAGAGAGCAATAAAAGAAAGGCGAGAGTGACATAGTCCGGTCACCCACTATCCATGAATGTTCAGAGAGAGAGGAGACAACTCGGATAAAGAAGACTAGGTTAGTTGACGTTGGTCATGAAAGTAGATCATGGTCATGGAGTTTGAGGTCCCTTTTGAAACAGGAGAAGGAGGGGTTGCATCTGAGGACTCCAGGGAGAGCGTTCTATATCCTGGGAGCGTTGCCAGAGAACGATCGGTGTTGGGTGGTTTTCTTTTTCAATTTCGGAGGAATAAGAAGGAGTGAGTTGGAGCTTCTTAGTGTTCTGGATTGACCTGCTCTACTCAGTTTATTATTTAAGTAGTTGGGGTCAGGAGAGTGAAGGGTTTTGTGTGTGATGCAGGCCAGTTTATATTTTATGGTAAGTATAAAACCCCGGCAACCCACACAAACTGGCAAAGTTAGAGAATAATGAATAATAATAAAAAAGCACTGAAATGATATAGAGAATACAATTTAATAAATTTGATAAAATAGTGTCATGAAACAGTTCATTGACATGATGATAAATTTGAAAGACAATAAAAATATTCTTTTCAATAGATATGTCATTGGTACATATGATTTGTATTAATGATGATCCCGCTGATACAAGCGAAAGATGGTTTTCGTCTACGTGTTTCGACACGCTGTTTGTGTCTTCCTCAGGACATTACCATCATACTTCAATATATGTATCTTCAAATGTTGACGTCACAGTCTGGGGTAGTGAAGCTGGATAAATACTATCGGCACAACCTTGGTGTCTGAAATGCTGCCGTTGGATAATCAAGTCACTCCTAGGACAAGGGTAAAATAACAGCAGAATACCACGTGAAGTCGATTACAGCAATAACATCATGGTCTGCTGATTCTCTATGGAATCCGCTTGTCTGTTCAAGAAATGTTCGTACTTCAGATTTCAGCTTTGAGAGTCTAAGCTGGATGGTTTCTAGCGGGGTGTTCAAATCATGGAGAGCGCCTATGACCGCTATGGAAGACTCATTGTGCTTTGCAGAGCGAGCTGTAATCAATGGAGTATATGGAGCACTGGAGCCTGTAGTTGTTCAAGTGCTACGATAAGAAGAGGGTTTCGAACACCTGATACTTTGTGCGGAGCGGCCCGGCTGTTGAACAATATATAAATGCGGCTGTAACTCGTAATGGCTCGGGCGCGGTTGTGGACGTTAAAAAGTCGATTATCTGTGTAAGGATACACGTTGACGACTGGAGTGGCGTCTTGTATTTCGTCGGGATTGATCAAAAAGTTTATAGATACATCTCCCTTCTATGGGAAGCCAATTGAGGTAGTTGAGAGCTGGAGTAACGTGTTCAAATCTTTTAACTCCAGATACAAGTCGAGCGGACATTTTCAACACTGCTCTTAGAGGGGCTAGGTGAGCTTTTGGAGTACCTGTAAGGATGGCGTTCCCGTAGTCGATTTTAGAGAGAACTAGGGATTGGAATACTGTCTTGAGGTCATCGTGGGGTAGAAAAGAGCGATAGAGGATCAACGGTTTTGTGGAATAGGTAAACCACAAAT
Organism: Lissotriton helveticus; assembly: GCF_964261635.1. NCBI lineage: Eukaryota > Metazoa > Chordata > Amphibia > Caudata > Salamandridae > Lissotriton > Lissotriton helveticus. Next base: position 480,003,614 of record NC_136062.1, read on the forward strand.
TAAATGTTATACAGTGTCCACCCATGAGTGACTGAGGCACTAATAAGCCAACAAGGCAATGTTATATGGAGTCCTCCCAGGAGCAACAAGGGCTTAACATCCTTTATGCATAGGCTGCATAATTGCCATACCTACAAGTATCTGCAGTCACCACTGTAAATGGAGTACAGCTAGTACAAGGGTGTGGTTACCACAGAAATTAAGGCAGCTCAGCAGCAACTGGTGGTCTTGTGCGAGAATTAGGTTCTGAGAAGAAGAAAGAGTTTGAGTGGAGGGAATTAGGGACATAAGCTACACAGAGGAATAGGAGAGGCAGGGGTTCTAGCCCCAGCTCTAGCATGAAAATTAAGACAAGAAGTTATTCTTTGCCTGAACACCCTGAAAGGGAAGGTTAGGAGAGGTGAGGTGACTGTAAGAATGGTGGCCAAGAGGGAGAGAGATCAAGGGGTAAGACAAGATGAGGGCCAACGTGCAAGATAAGGTCTCATAATCAGAGTACCCCATCGGTTGGTGCACAGAAGAAATCAAACAACTTGGGAAGGGGGCTAACTCCATAAGTCACCCGAACGCAAAGCCCTTAGTCATTGAGTAAGATTAATTTTCCATCATAATACAGTAATCTGTGTATGCACGTGAGCCATTTAAACAACAAGAAGCTCCTCAATTAGGCGCTCTGGAAAATTATTTTGTCATCTCCTTAGCAGAAAATTAAAACCCTGAAGGAACAGTCAGGCTGCAAGCTTTTTAACACAGTCCTGCCAAGTATCACGCATCACGCGTTAGACTAACGCATTCCAGTGTGGCACTACGCATTACCGCACTGAAATGCATTGTCACGCATATGCATAGTCTCTGACTTCCAGCTGTGACACTCACCGAAGTGCTGCCTAACTGCTAAGTGTGGCAGTGCACAGCCCCATAGCGTGCGCACGCAGCTCCAGGCTTGGGCTAAGGCTGCTGGCAGGCTCACAATCCCTGCTTAGTGCTACATTTGTATCATTCTTGTGATGCCCTGCGGCGCCTGACATCATCGGGGCCCAGTCAGGTTGTGTCAATGCTGGCGCTGCGAGAGACGTCATATCCTGCAGCAAGAGCAAGGAGTTTTGACTGTTATAGAACTGAAGGTGGCTTGCAGCTACTGGTATGGGGGCGGTGGTGCAAATTTATTCCTGGCTGTTAATTACAAAAATTACAAAAATGCATTTATTGCCATAGCCGAGGGAGGCTATAGATGGAGAGGAGTCAGTGATGACCCGGGTTGTAGTTATCGCCGGGACATTCTGTCACTGGACGGCCCGCTCCGCACACTCCCTGAACAGCCTGGACGGACACTTATCACTGGAGGCGGGCCGGGGCGGCAGACCCGAATTGCCGCAGCTCGTGTGTCTGTGTGTGTGTGTGTGTGTATGCTTGATGAATGCTACTTTCTGTATTTTGTGTATTGTTTTGAGGTTCAGATCACCAGAACTACTGTAAGCAGGGGTTCCCGGCTTACTGTAATGACTCAGTGGGGGGCTACGGTTTCCAACATTGATCCAGTGGGGTCCCTGGATTCCAGTAATGACTCATTGGGGGTCCGTGAGTTTCAACAGTGATTCAGTGGGGTCCCTGGATTTCAGTAATGACTCAGTTGAGACCCCTGAATTTCAATAGTGATCCAGTGGGGTCTCTGAATTCCAAGAGTGATTCAGTGGGGTCCCTGGATCCCAGTGATAATTCAATGGGGGTCCATGAATTTCAAGAGTGATTCAGTGGGGTCCCTGGATCCCAGTGATAATTCAATGGGGGTCCATGAATTTCAAGAGTGATTCAGTGGGGTCCCTGGATCCCAGTGATAACTCAATGGGGGTCCATGAATTTCAACAGTGATTCAGTGGGGTCCCTGGATCCCAGTGATAACTCAATGGGGGTCCATGAATTTCAACAGTGATTCAGTGGGGTCCCTGGATTCCAGTAATGACTCAGTTGGGGCCCCTGAATTCCAATAGTCATCCATAGGGTCTCTGGATTCCAACAGTGATTCAGTGGGGTCCCTGGATTTCAGTAATGACTCAGTTGAGACCCCTGAATTTCAATAGTGATCCAGTGGGGTCTCTGAATTCCAAGAGTGATTCAGTGGGGTCCCTGGATCCCAGTGATAATTCAATGGAGGTCCATGAATTTCAAGAGTGATTCAGTGGGGTCCCTGGATCCCAGTGATAATTCAATGGGGGTCCATGAATTTCAAGAGTGATTCAGTGGGGTCCCTGGATCCCAGTGATAACTCAATGGGGGTCCATGAATTTCAAGAGTGATTCAGTGGGGTCCCTGGATCCCAGTGATAACTCAATGGGGGTCCATGAATTTCAACAGTGATTCAGTGGGGTCCCTGGATTCCAGTAATGACTCAGTTGGGGCCCCTGAATTCCAATAGTCATCCATAGGGTCTCTGGATTCCAACAGTGATTCAGTGGGGTCCCTGGATTTCAGTAATGACTCAGTTGAGACCCCTGAATTTCAATAGTGATCCAGTGGGGTCTCTGAATTCCAAGAGTGATTCAGTGGGGTCCCTGGATCCCAGTGATAATTCAATGGAGGTCCATGAATTTCAAGAGTGATTCAGTGGGGTCCCTGGATCCCAGTGATAATTCAATGGGGGTCCATGAATTTCAAGAGTGATTCAGTGGGGTCCCTGGATCCCAGTGATAACTCAATGGGGGTCCATGAATTTCAAGAGTGATTCAGTGGGGTCCCTGGATCCCAGTGATAACTCAATGGGGGTCCATGAATTTCAACAGTGATTCAGTGGGGTCCCTGGATTCCAGTAATGACTCAGTTGGGGCCCCTGAATTCCAATAGTCATCCATAGGGTCTCTGGATTCCAACAGTGATTCAGTGGGGTCCCTGGATTTCAGTAATGACTCAGTTGAGACCCCTGAATTTCAATAGTGATCCAGTGGGGTCTCTGAATTCCAAGAGTGATTCAGTGGGGTCCCTGGATCCCAGTGATAATTCAATGGAGGTCCATGAATTTCAAGAGTGATTCAGTGGGGTCCCTGGATCCCAGTGATAATTCAATGGGGGTCCATGAATTTCAAGAGTGATTCAGTGGGGTCCCTGGATCCCAGTGATAACTCAATGGGGGTCCATGAATTTCAAGAGTGATTCAGTGGGGTCCCTGGATCCCAGTGATAACTCAATGGGGGTCCATGAATTTCAACAGTGATTCAGTGGGGTCCCAGGATTCCATTAATGAATCAGTTGGGGCCCCTGAATTCCAATAGTCATCCATGGGGTCCCTGGATTCCAACATTGATTGAGTGGGATTCCAGTAATGACTCAGTGGGGCGTTCTCGGAATCCAACAGTGATTCAGTGGGGTCCCTTGATTACACTAAAGATGAAGTGGGTGTTGAACATGGCCTCTTAAGGAAATTTACCCCAAAACCTTTTGCTTTTTCTTCCTAGTCTTGGTGACTCTCTCTGCACGATCTTAGGAATCCGGGCACCTTCCCCGTGTACAGTAGAGGGTAGGTGGCACAACTGCCTCATCCGTATTGGACAATAAGGTGCATAAGCAATGAGTTTTGGTTCTGTACCTCCGTGTGCCATGTATGTGTCTTGTAAAGTGCACTGCTGCCCTGAGGAGTCGTGGCGCTGTAGACCGCTGGGGAACCCGTCCTGGTTTTCCCTGTGAGATGGTCCCTACTGGGTATCTCCAAGGTGAAGCCAGGCATCCCCGGCGAATGTGGGGGTCATTGTAGAGATGAGGCAAGCTAATGCCCAGAGTTGCCGAGTGTGATCCCAGGTTAGAGTAGGCACCGAGGCGAGAATTATCGAGTCCGCTGACCCTGGTCCACGACCCTGCCGCGTCGGGAATTGAACCCTGGTCCCGGGCCGTTCTCTGCTTCCGGGCCTGCCGCCTCTAACCAGTGAGCCACACCACTCCACATGTAAACAGGTACCCCACATACCCTGGGTGGGTACAGCACTGGCTAGTAGTTGGACGTAGCACTGAGTGTGCCACCCACCGGATGGCTTGTCAAATCTGAATCGGGCCTGCCTTTGACATCCCTTATGCATCAGCCAACCCTGAGTGGATCACCCCATACCATGAGGGCACCCTTCCAAGCAAGCCGTGATGGGTGCCGGGGTGTGGTAGGCTGAAGGCTGGGTGGGTGAATAGGGATGTTCACTGTCCAAGTAGGGAGGAACCCCCCATGTGGGGCTGTCCATACTATGAAGTTCGGCTCTTCTTCACATAGGACACCCCAGGGGTTTTGCTGAATCACTCATGCGACCTCAGGGCCCGGAGCACATCCCTACTGTCAAGGCAGTGGGGGAGTGCATGCGTCTTCCTGCCCATGGCCCAGTCTGCTATCGCAGACCGATGTGTGCACACTGGCAACAATCAGGAGTAAACTCATGAGCAGATTTCCGTTGTAGGCATCTTTATGTGCACGCCCTCACCTATGGTGCACATGATTGTATGTGCCGCTTGCCATCACAAGCTTGTGCGTTAGCACAGATATACATATTAGTGAAACCAGTGCACAGTCTGCTGTGCAGACTTGGGCGGGTACACTTACACCCCTGGTGCTGGGGACTGTGTCCAACCTGCACAATAGCGTACTGCGCCTTGATAGTGAAGGAACCTATGTGTGTTAGTACTACCTATGAGGCCGCCTCTTCCCATAGGTTAACATGGGGAAGCGGTTGACATTACTTCGGGCTGCAATAGTGGATTGCAGTGGAGCAGCCTCAGGATGCTTCGTATCAATGAATGCGCCGTGCCAAATCCTTTCCATTGGTAAAAGGCCCATAGGAATGAATGAGAATTACCGATTCGGTAAATACCGAATCAGTAAAAGGGGGTAGACTTACAAGGGTGGCAGGGTGTCACTGTGACACCCTGTTGCACCCCTGAATAGCGCATGGGTGCACATGTGGCAGACATACATGCCCTAAGGGCATGTATGTCTGCCACATGGCACAGTTGAAAAAAGCACAAAATAGCTTTTTTTAAGGTTTTCGATATTTACCACCAACTTGTAGTTGGTGGTAAATAACGAATCCTTACAAGTGAAAAGCACTCACTTGAGTGCTTCCTACATTAAGGATTCGGTAATTTACCGAATCGGTATTTAAGAATTCGGTAATTTACCGATTCCTTAAATTACCGATTCGGTAAATTACAGAATCCTTAAATCCTTAAAACATCTGAAAAGCCTAATACCGGTCGGTAACGGCCAAAATTCGGTAATTTCAGCCTTTACCGACCGGTATTAGGCTTCCTACATCTGGCCCTCTGATCTGTATTCCATGACCCATGGCAGACCGACCAACAATTCAGAGGAGACATTTGTGGATGAACGGGAAACCCCTTAAACCACGCCTAACTTTTAAGACAAACAATAGGGTGAGATACGTTTGTGGGGACCTAGGACCGGAGACCCCTAACTGTGTGGTGCTCATTGCCAGATGACTCAGTTTTGCACATGGGGGATAACTGTCTGAATAGAGGCTGGTCTGGGCTGAGGGCCGGCAGAAGTGAGGTGCCCTGAAGTGTGCTCTCCAAGAGCCCGTCGGCGGGCCTGCTCTTCTCCCAGACATCTCAGCCCCATCACAGATCTCTGAGAGTACACCATCTACCTGTGACATCTGGAGAGCGGTGCCCTCTCAAGTGCCCTGATCGGCTACTGGATCCCAACTGGTAGCGTAGTGTGAGCATCCTTGTGTGAGGAGGGGACCCAATGAGGTAGCATGTCGCCTTCGTGTGAGTGAGGGTTCTCGTCCTAACAGCATAGTGCTCCTTTCCTCGTATTACCTAATGTACAACTGTGTGTGAGAGTCAGAAAGTCAGTCCCAGGGGATGCAGCAGGCAAGACCTATCAAGATCAGGATAGGGGAGAACAGAAACCACCATCCGGGGCGGGCGCAATGCAACCAGGATGTGCAACCACTTTATTGATTTAAAACACTCACAGAGGATGGGACTTGGACTGTTTTAGAGGCCATCCCATCATGGAATGCAACCCTGACTATTTAGCAGGGATGAACAAGGGGTGTTCCATCTTCAGACACACAAAAATGGATTGAACAACGAGATCCCTTGGACCGAATGGTAACCAACGCATGTCCTTCTCAGTTTTTACTATCAGATTACCCTAGATCATATTGCTATGGAACTGGTGGATGACCTAGCGGCATTACAATTAGATCAGCGGGTCACAGCCCCCACACACACCAAAGGTCATCTATTGGACCCTGTTTTTAGCAATTGTATAGAGCTAGCAGTTGGCCAACCAATCGGCCTCCCCTGGACCGACCACTCCCTTATCCCTTTCACCTGGTCCACCTGCAAATTTACATCTCCTATACCTCAAGTTAAGAACATGAGGAACTGGGCCAGATTACCCATTGAATCCTGGACTCACAATCTAGAAGCTACCTGTCCGTCTTACAACGCAGACCCTAGCGTAGCACACCAGGAATACGAAGATTGGATTATAAAATCTCTCGAAACCTCCCTTCCACTTCGCAAGACTACACCTAAAAGGGCCCATAAATCAGCCCCCTGTTTCTCAGACACCCTCAGAGATAAAAAACGTCTCTGTAGGAAATTAGAGAGATCATGGCGCCTGGATTATTTACCAGAAAAAAAGCTTCGATATAGAGAAGCAATTAAGGCCTACAAAGGCGAGATAAAGGTCGCTCAATCAGCTCACTTTGCCGATAAAATCATGGCAGCTAAATCCAAACCCAAGGAAATTTTCCACTTAGTGAAAAAATTAACCAAAGTAGCTAGCTCAGCCGCACCCCCTGCTAAGACTCGAGCCCAATGTAACGATCTAGCAGAATTCTTTCATAAAAAAGTCACTCAGATCTATTCCACGTTCCCAACGGCTGTCACGGATTTAAGAGCACATGACCAGGTACCACTGAGACAGGCCCCCCCCCCCTCGGACAGGGTATTACTAGACCAATCCCCCCCTCTAGATCTTGAAGCCCTTGACCAGCTAGCTCACCAAGTAAAATCAGGATCCCCACGTGACCCAGCTCCACCAGAAGCCATGATAAAGGCGAGCCAGGCCACCCTGCCTGTAATAATGAACTTATTAAACGCTTCCATCTCATCCTGCACCGTGCCCATTGCTTGGAAGAAAGCCATGGTTCAGGCTCTGCTTGAGAAGCCAAATCTCGAGAAGCACATCAAAATCCATCTGATGAAGTTCCTCGAGAACAATTTGCTTCTGGATGCCACCCAGACAGGTTTCAGACCCAGACATGGAACCGAAACCGCCTTACTGGCGGTCACCGAAGAAACCCGAAGGATTCTGGATCAAGGAGGATCAGTGGCAGTGGTCCTCCTTGACCTAAGTACTGCATTTGATACGGTCAATCACGCCACTCTGTTGAACCGCCTATCTAATATAGGAGTAACGGGCAATGCACTTAGATGGCTCGAATCATTTCTGAGCAACAGATCGTTCCAGATTTTTGACGGGATACAGTGTCTGCCAGCAGATCACTGAGCTGTGGGGTACCGCAGGGCTCTTCCTTAAGCCCTGCGCTATTTAACATTTACATGAAACCACTGGCCGAGGTCGTCCAGCTGTTTGGTAGTAAGATCATTTCATACGCTGACGACACTCAGCTAGTGGTTTCCTTGGCGCAGGAAGGCAACAGACCGCCTTCATCAGGTCTTATGAAATGCCTGGAGGAAATTAAGGAATGGATGACAACGTCTTCCCTAAAGCTCAATGGGGATAAAACAGAGCTGATGCTTCTAGGACCAACATCTCCAGTACCATTCAATTCCCTCTGGCCCCCATTCCTGGGCACTCCCCCAACACCTAAAGACAACATAAAGAGCTTAGGGGTATGGCTTGATAAGACCCTTTCTTTCAACACTCAGCCCATCAAACTGTCTGCGACCTGTTTTGGCCTCCTCAGAATGTTGATGAAAGTTCTCCCGCTTCTACCTGTGGAGGCCAGGCAGGTTGTAGTCCAGGGTCTGATTCAGTCCCGGCTGGACTTTAGTAATGTCCTTTACCTTGGTGCCCCGGAATTCACACTGCGAAAGCTCCAGGTAGTCCAGAACTGCGCAGCTCGCACCCTGTTGCAGCTGCCTCGCAGACAATCAGTCAAATCCGGTCTCAGCAAGCTGCATTGGCTACCGGTTCGACAGAGAATTGCCTTCAAGGCAATGTGTATTTCTCATCAGGCTTTCTGGCAGACGGGACCAGTAATTAGCCGTAATCTAATAGCTCACTACCACCCGACCAGAAATCTCCGCTCCTCCCAGGCCTTTCTAGCCCCAATTCCCAAAGTAAAAAGAGCAAGAGCTGGTGGCAGGATGTTTGCACTAAACGCTGCCAAGTTGTGGAACTCTCTCCCTCTTCAACTTCGATCCAATTCCAATCTGCTGTCATTCCGGAAACAATTAAAAACCTTCCTGTTCACTACCCCCTGTTAATTCTTCTGGCTGATTCCTTTTAAGTGTTTTGTTACTACTAGCCTACACTAGCGCTTGGACGCCCCTGGGCAGCAATTGCGCTCTATAAATTCACTTTTCATTTCATTTCATTTCATTTTCAGATTGCTTAGTTATAAGAATACCACACCATTAAGTTGCACTTGCGAACCTTACTATGACTCTGGTATACTAGCAAGGGCAAAAACATAAAAAATACTGCTCCCTTATAAAATGAACCCCCAGGTGTATGCTTGACCTGACTCCTGTGAGCCTTACAACCGCCCCGTGTACATGGAGCAAATTGAAAGAGCAATACACTGCTGCAACCTACACAGGGACATCTATTTTCCATTTGTAACGTGCCCTTACTGTACCAATAAGCGATACCGTATACACTGACAAAAAGGTATTACTAATAAAGAACACTACTTCGATAACCAGACCATTCAAGAACTCGTCATTTTTGCAATCCAATCACTGAATACCATACATGTCGCTTAAACTAAGCATTCTCTTATACATTATAATGAAACATATTAGATGGCCATGTGTCACTCTGAACACCTACTAGCAGCACACAGTCAATTTTGTTTTTAATATGTACATTGACTCCACCATTCCAAGATGGCAGGGCGTCATGCGCAGCCGGACGCGTCCAGGAACAACCCAAAAGAATGGACGCATGCCAGCTAACCCGAAAAACGACATATCCAGCGCCAGTTCCCAGCATGACCACAATTCGGGTATGCAGAGGCGAGGGTAGATGCTGCGAGCAGTGCACTCATCAAAGCTGTAAGCAACACCCAGTAATTTACCCATGAGAATTTCTTTTTGTCCGCACTGGTGGCAGTTACAGACAACATTAGGATGCTGTTGCATAACGGTCAAGCGGTACTCTTGGTACTGATTGACCTATCCGCCGCATTTGATACCATCTCCCACCAGACTCTATTGAGGAGACTGCGAGACAAAGACCTTACAGGGAGTGCACTGAGGTGGATGACCAACTTTTTGTCGGACAGAACTCAGACCATTAACCTTGGCTCATTCCACTCACAGACCACCGGGGTGGCCGAGGGAGTGCCACGGGGCTCATGTTTGAGCCCTACCTTATTTAACATTTACGTTACTCCGTTGGCGAGACTATTGAGGAATTTGAGATTTATCCCCATATCCTACGCTGATGACACCCAGCTGATCCTCTCCTTTGACAAAACCAATTCCAATGTTCAGACCTCTTTTGCCGAAGGCATGAAGGCCATCGCGGAGTGGATGAAAGAAAATCTTCTCCAGCTCCATGCAGCGAAGTCAGAGATTATGCTGTTTGGTGAGGTGGGAAAGAGAAAATAAATAATAGATGAACGGAAAAGTAGAGAAAGGGCGAAGAAAGGAAGGACACGCCTGTTATGTCGCCACGGCACACTGGTAGTACATTTTGTATTATTTCAGAACCCACTGAAAGCCGTTTCTTTGTTTGGGGAAAATCTTTAAAAACTCATATTATACAGGGCCTTTAAAAAAGGTTTTCAGCAGCAGACCCCACCTGAGCACCAGATCTGTTTAAAGCCCTCTAGGGACGCGGGGTCCCTGGCTACGCTCACACTGTGTCTCGCAGGGTTGTCCTTGTACACGGTCACTGGTGCGCATCAGGGCATGAGTCGGGGGTACACGCGGGTGGACACCGTCCACCCACTTTGCTCACAGGGTGAACGCTGTCCACCCTGCCAAGAATTTGGGTCCCACTCAATAATGTTCTGAACTCGTCCCTGTGAAATTTCCAAACACCAGGACACTTTCAGCAGTGCCTGCACGCTTTCTGCTTTCCATCTGTAACAACGTGCAGGCGGGAGGGGGCTTTCTCATTTAAGAATCTTGCAGGACCCATAACAAAGGTCGAATCTGAGGGGTCATCAGGTCTCCTTTTGTTGGAGTCTCCTGGCTGGGAGCAGTCACAGGAGCCTCACACCTGATGCAAATGCAGCAAAGGTAAACAAAGGCTCACACCTTGTTAGCACTTCACACATACTTAAGAGAGGCAGCTCTTCACTTTGTTCAGTCCTTGCTCAGGAGACATTCATGCACTGCAAGAATGTCAGATGTGTTGGTCTTTCCTAGTTTATACAAAGCAAATTACATTTTTATAGAGTTTACTTCCCCTGAGGAGGCGTTGAAATAATTTAAGCACCACTATTTTTCTTGTATAACCCTACTCATTCCAATGCAGGGTGTCAGAGCACTTTACATCAACATTGGCAAATTACATGTACAATACATTATATAAGTTTGTAAAAGGATGTACAGGATGCGTTACATAAAACTGGGCAGTTGCATAGTGTAGAAGTCACATATCATCTACCATAGTTCACTGTTCTACTATCATCACAATGCGCTCAAACGTACACATGATCAACCTGCTAAACATATATGTGAGGGCTTCAGATCTGATGTCACTTCTTGTGACCCCACTTTCTGTAAAGTCGTGGCTTTTGATGCCACTTTCTATGAGGTTAATTCCTGTGATGCCAATGTGTGATGTCATGCTCTGTGATGTCGTGCGCCGCGATGTCACATGCATAGTGCCTAACAAGGTTAGTCCCCCACTTATTAGGTCTCGTCCTCGAGACCTATTGCTGCCAAGATGCCTCTCAAGGGAGACAGACCGGGGCACGCGCTGTGTTTCTGGTCTGTGGACGCGCACGTCCAGCCACGCGCACATCACCTGTCCCTGAAGGCTGGTGCGAGCATGGTGCACTTTCACTTTCGCGGTTTGCCTCCTTCCCGTGTCACTGGTGTAAGTTGCATTTACGTTAGATGTTAGCATTTCAGGTTTAAATACTTAAGTGCTGGCTTATTCTATCACATACTTCATTTGCAAGCAGTTACAAACATGCGTTAGCGTCCAGTATGCAATCGGCAATTGGGCTTCGGCGCCCGTCTTACTGGCGTTCGTCACCTTTATAAAGTCGCATTTGCATTAGGTGTCAGCCTTCTTTTACCACATACTTCGCTCGCAAGCATGCTCATAAAGACGCATTAGCATCCAGTTTAGCATCCAGTATTTACAAAAAGAGCATATGTTAAACTTGCGCCAAGCATCGTGCTGTGTTTATTGGTTCCCTGCTCTGTTGTTCACCACAAGTGTTACAGCTTTTGAAGAACTTGGGTGGTCGACTCGGTGGCGCCTTAGGTGCTTCGTGTTTTTGCAAACAATACTAAATGTACAGTTCCCTCACCCTCTCCTTACACACATACATAAGGCATGCCACGCGCTTCACACATACAGCAAATCCCACTTACCGTGCGGGGTGGGCTTCCGTGGGACTCCACTCTGCGGGCTTCAGCAGGCGGGGCTCCCTCAGCTCACAGGAGCCCCGGACACTGCCGCACGCGCCATCCCCGCCCATCTTCCAGGCAAGGTTGGCAGCACGCATGCTCAGTAGATAAGCATGTGTGCACGAGCAGCTATTGTGCCCTGCGCTTTCAGTTTCTCTCCCCGCCCGCTTGTTTACAATATCGATGGCGAGTGCTTGTTTTTTGTTGTTGCATGTTTATATAGCCGCGAACTCGACCCGAAGGTATGGGAGCGCATTACACGAGACCAGTTATGTTACACAAGGACACATTGATTATTGGGTAGGTCAACGACGCCGAGGCTCCAACCCAGTTCCCCAGCGCCGAAGAGGGTAGCTTTAGCTCTCCCCTTTCAAGAACTTTCAAGATACGGGGACGAGAGTGGTAGAAGTGTTTTTAAAGGAAAAGGAGGTGGAGAGAGGAATCATCCGGTCTGTTTAAAATTTCCTTCAATCTAGTCTGATGTTGAGTTAATATAAGGGGATGACTTTGCAATAGAGTTCTAATCTCTTCACCTCCCTCTCAGGGTAATACTTCACTGGTCGATATTGCCACCTTTTAATAGATACGTGTACACAACGGATAATTAAATAAAGACTACGACACACTGGTGTGAGTGGCTCACAGTTTGCAATCCGGCACACATAGTCCTAGAAATGCACGGACCGTGAAACGCTCCTTCTATTTTGTTAGTGAATGCTTCCGCTGCGGTAGTGTTTCTTCCAGTTCTAGTGTGCCTTAAACGAGAGGAGGTAATGGGGCTGTTTCATTCGCTTGCCCTCTCTGTTCAAGCCAATGGGGAACCGAGGTCGTCACATCGGAGCGCGCCACTGGTGTCTGCTCAAGCTAGTGGCGTCGTTGTTTGAAATGCTGACCGAGGAGTCGGAGTCAAGTGCCAATTCTATAGGCTTCCGGACTCGCCACGTTGGTTTCCCTTCGGAAATGGAGCATGTGAGAAGGACTGTGCTGGACCCTGAACAAGCCTTCGATGAACTGTGAGTGCAACGGGACTGGCGTATTGCTTGACCACTTTACTAGTCCGTCTTCTGCCCCTCCGTCTTCACTTACGCCACACGTTGTGACACGTTCATTATTTTAAGGCTTTTAGCAACCACGTTTTGGGATATATAAGTCTATACATATACTGTAAACAGCAAAACCACAGCTACTAGAATGCCATTAATGGGGCGGGGTTGAAATTTGGCATAGGCAGTGTGCAGTCATGTCACAGAGAGGGACATTAAAAGTCTTCTATGGGGTTAACGTGTCTCTTTAATGGGAACAAACCAAGATTTCCATGGTATCAAAGCGCACATGAGCAGTGTCTGACCTCCTACATATAGAAGACCTACGTGTACTTTGGCACAACAATGTGGGAGATATTTAATGGAACATGGGGAATGACTACATGTTCACATTAACTTTTATTGGGCAGACGAAGTTTTCAGTTGGAGAAAGATAAAATATTGTAATGCATGATATAGAATTGAGATATTCCTCTCTGAATGTGACATGCATGTCTATTCACTTTTTGTGACTGTAATGCACAGATACTCTAGGCAGTAAAGTCTATTATTTTACTTTTACAGATAACTTGCATATAATTTGTTTGAGATGCAAACATGCATTTATACACTTTTAACTATTCGCGGGGCATAAAGCAATGCCCCTGTGAAAACTCCAGCTATGTATTCAAGTCTCAATTGAAGAAAGCATATCTTGTTTTAAAGAAGTGAGAAATTGCGTACATTTGTTTCAAAAAGATCGTAATAGTTAACAGCTTGTTGATTTAACAGTTGCTATTTTGTATGCCGATATTAAACACCGCTGCCTAAGCTGCTTCACCTCTGATATATTTAGCCCCACTCTCATACTTGACAGCCATACGCAAATATTTTGCATTTCCTTGCCTAAAAGTTCTCAGTGTCTAAAATTATTGTGCATGTATCTCTTTTCAGGGACTTCTGCTTTCTTCACATGAGGAAGCTGTGTACCTGTGGTGCGATCCAAGTTTTTGTTTCGGTGCCATGTATTTTCTTTTGATGTTATAGTGCAAAATAGCTATAAGATGGCCACGTAAAAGGTGTTTGAGCCGCCTTAGATGCTCAACTGCTTTGAGAGGGAGTCTCTGGCACTTACGTAGGGATTTTGTACTTTACGTATTCTTGCTTAATGAAAATGTTCCAATTTTAAATAGACTTGATAGCAGATTATATTTAACAGAAGCACTGCATTCCTTGGCTGTTTGCTATTTGATTTGTTGGATGCATATGAAGTGAAAAACAATTACTTGGGATACAATAACAACAAGCATTTACAATGCAATAGGTCTCGCATTATTAAAGTTTGAGCTATTGGCATTGTAAATGACAATGCCTTTTATTCATTTGTTTTTAAAACCTGCAATGGGTGCATAAACACGCACTTTGAACGTATAGTCCTTGCTTACAAAGAGCAAAGTTGGCAGTTAAAGAGACTGCCAGCATTGCTTCTCATAAGCATGGACTATAAGTACAAAGTGCTTTTTTACGCACTGATGCAAATGAATAAAAGGCATTGTCATTTACAATGCCAATAGCTCAAACTTTAATAATGCGAGACCTATTGCACTGTAAATGCTTTTTTTATTTATGCGTTTTAATATAGCGTGGACGGTACCCGAAGGTGTCAGAGCGTTTTACAAAAGGAACAGAACTGATATAAGAGAACAATACATGTTAACAAATTGCAAAAGTTACATTACATGAGGCAAAAGTGACCTCGTGAGTGAACAAAGTACAAGTGGTAGAAAACGGTGCATTACAGGAGGAAAAAGTTACATGTGTGCAGGTTACAAAAGTGTACAAAGTACAAGTAGAGGTATAATACTTGTTGGACGGGGCAATCTCAGGGGGCCAGGTCGTGCTCACCCGGACACCCCAAGATCCACCTCTCCCACAGAACTTGCCGAGTCTTGGTTGTGAGGTCCTCGCCGGGGAGGACTTCGGGTCTAGGATCGTACACACTGAGCTCACACCACACTACGAACAGACACCACACCGGTGGGTTTTAGTAACAAGATCTTTATATAAGCAAATAACGAAGGAAGCACTCTGATATACACAGTGGTCAAGGGACCACAAAGTCTTAGAGGATTCGGGAAGGGGGAAGCGGGACAGTCTTTTAGTCTCTGGGACAGTACGAGGCGTACCCTGCGCACAGCTCTCAATCCTCGAGCCGGGGGGTACGGGACGATGGTCGTACGGCCTGCTGCGCCCACGTCGAGTCGGCTCGGTCGTGAAGGTGCTCTCGATGGTCCAGCCGGACCCGAGTACTCCTCGAGCCGCGACGAGGTCAGCAGGGCTCGATCCGGAGAAGTTCGTGAGGAGCTGCGACAGCGTCAGCAGGGCTCAGATGATCGTAGAGGTCGAGCCGCGACAGCGTCAGCCGGGCTCCGATGGTCTTAGAGGTCGAGCCGCGACAGCGTCAGCAGGGCTCCCATGGTCTTAGAGGTCGAGCCGCGACAGCGTCAGCAGGGCTCCGATGGTTCAGTTCAGCTTGAGCCGCGACAGCGTCAGCAGGGCTCAGAGGTTCAGGATGAGTCTTCTTAGGGTCAGCTGCGATCAGGTCAGCAGGGCTTCAGGTCCAAGATACAACTGCCCGCTAGTTGTCGGGCGGGCCCAGTTATAGTCCTCCTGCTCTTTGATCTCCGGACCCTCGCAGGCGGAGGTCTCAGGCCCTGGGGGCTGATCGTTGGCGAGGTCCGGCGGGCGGCTCTTTGATCCCTTTGAAGGATGGGTCCGGGAATTCCCAGACACCCAGCGGGTCTGGAGCCAGCCCTCGGGGAGGCCAGAGGGGTGATCGAAACTGGCCCACAGGGGAGGGCCAAAGGTGTGACAGAAACCAGCCCCTCAGGGGAGGCCGGAGGTGCCATCGAAACTCCCTGGCTTATCTCACTCGGGAGCCCTTTACCCCCCAGCCGGGACTGGCGCGCCTTTGGAGTCTGGGTTTCACTGGGGCCGGGGTCACGCTAGGCCTAGGGAGACAGGGATGTCGGGAAGGGAAGATGGCGTCCGGGCCTTGTGGGGCATGCAAGGTTAGGCGCTCGGAGCCGGGAGTGGAGCGGGGAAGGCAGGCCGGGTCGAGGTTCCAGGGGGATCAGGGCCTCGCTGGGGTAGGGCGACCAGGCTCGGGGTGCAGGTTACACTAACGTGGAGGCTGTGCAGGGGACTCGGGGTACAGGCCTATGCTCACAGGGGGTGGAGGGACAGAGGCGAACCACGCCACGAGGCCGGGTCCAACAATACTGCAATAAACGGAGGACACTCAAACACAAGAACAAACGTTACATAGGCAATGGTGGCACTTGTGCAAGTATGGAGAGCAAACAAAAAGTGAGAGGTAGCAAACTGTGTGAGCCGGTACGAACAAAAAGGCACACCACTTCACCTGCATGGAAGTGTACACACAAATATGGCTTGTTGTGATACCTTCCAAGTAATGCAGACTTGTGCGCGAGCAGACTTTGGTCTGTGAACGCGCTTCCCACGAGCAGGTCTGTGAACGTGCTTAACATGAACAGCTTTTGCGCGTTCATTCAATTTGAGTGCTCCTCTCCGGAAGACCTGCTGCGTTAATTATAGGTCCTTTCCGGGAGAGGTGCTAATATTTAGCAGCGTGGGGCGCCTGTCGGAATGCTGTTTTAATGACTTTATTTTTATTGGAATGCAGCCTGTTTCTCTTGCTCTTTTTTAAGATAAATGGAATGCTCCGAAATAGTTCTTAAATCGTTCCTTTTCCTTTAAATGGCATCACAGAAGACCTTTCAGTTTCATCAATGCCAGGGTTTTTTGAAAAGGACAATGCTTTCTTTTTCACAGAAATGTCTTTGTTCTCACTGCATTAGGTGTCTACTACGTAAAGTCACATGGTGTAACCATATGCTTCCTAAAATGTAGCTCAAATTGCCTCCAACCAACTTCCTGTTCTGATGTGCGTTTTTTTCGCCCCTTGCTGCGCTCGTCCGCTCGGGAAACTTTCTCCCTGCACCAACAAATAAACAGGACTGGCAAGCAACTACCTCAAAGGGTGCACCCACATCGGAACTTTTTATTTAAACAAAAACTTTATTGAATATATCTTCAATGGTCAAAACCATGGAAGAAGGACTCATGCGTACACTAGTTTATCGCAATAATAGACAAACATGAAGGTCCCTTGCAGTCTGCCAACTAGTGCTCAGCACTCACCCTGGATGTGCTGTCAGAACTTCACCTGCCGCCGACTGATTCGTTGTCATTTGTTTTTTCTTCCTCTGGCTTGTTCCAGCACGTCAGCCATATAAGCCCCGCCTTCTTGCTTGCCGGCGTCTCTTTTGATTTACTCAGTCGTCATCTTGATGCTTCTGGTGAGTCTATTTCCAACCTCGATTGCCCTTTTGATTTGTGCACAGGCCTCAGTTAATTTTTCCTTCTAGGCCTCCATAGTGCTTATCGTTTTGGCAATCTGCTACATCCCCTGACCTCCCGGTATTTTGACCAGTTGTTCTTGAGCTCCGCACTCCCACCTTAATTTGCCAGGGGTCACACGCGAGATTACAAACACGGCATTAGTACTTACATTCACACGGCCCATTGACTAAGTTTTGATTTTTTTAAACTGCTCTCTTCCCTGCTCTTTCTGCTATACTTAATTGTATCCTGCGTACCAATTGGTATTGGTCTGGCCTTGAAGGCTCATTATTCCTGTAACCCCACATGCATTCAGTGCTTTTCTCTTTTCACAACACACAGACCCAACGTTGCATGGTCGGGGTACACGCCGTACTTACGTGGGCTTATGATGTTTTGTACATCCTCACAAAATTAATGTCTCGTATTCACGGAAATCCACCTGTACACTGTTGTGCTTCACAAAGTGTTTATACAGGATTCCTTTAAATGAACCTATTCACTAGCGTTTCCCTGGTATTTTATCACCTTCAGGGGGTCTGACATTCAGGGCGCAGGGTTTTTATAACATTAATAATGCGTTTCCAACCCAGTTACCGAAGCCTCCCCTTTGTTTTAAGGTTTCCGCCCATTCTGGTTATTTCTCCTCTCACTCACAAGGGCCTGTGGGTTTGCGCAATCCTCCAAATAATACTCTGCACCCATCTGCTGTTTTCGTGTGCCTCCGTTGCCTGCTTGTGATTGGGTTTTCGTGTGCCTTTGTTGCCTGCTTGTGTTTCGGTTTTCGTGCGCCACTGTTGCCTGCTTGTGATCGGGTTTTCGTGTGCCTCTGTTGCCTGCTTGTGATCGGGTTTTCGTGTGCCTCTGTTGCCTGCTTGTGATCGGCTTTTCGTGTGCCTCTGTTGCCTGCTTGTGACCCGCTTTTCGTGTGCCTCTGTTGCCTGCTTGTGATCCGCTTTTCGTGTGCCTCTGTTGCCTGCTTGTGATCCGCTTTTGGTGTGCCTCGGTTGCCTGCTTGTGATCCGCTTTTGGTGTGCCTCTGTTGCCTGCTTGGGATCCACTTTTGGTGTGCCTCGGTTGCCTGCTTGTGACCCGCTTTTGGTGTGCCTCTGTTGCCTGCTTGTGATCCGCTTTTGGTGTGCCTCGGTTGCCTGCTTGTGATCCGCTTTTGGTGTGCCTCTGTTGCCTGCTTGTGATCCGCTTTTCGTGTGCCTCTGTTGCCTGCTTGTGACCCGCTTTTCGTGTGCCTCTGTTGCCTGCTTGTGATCCGCTTTTCGTGTGCCTCTGTTGCCTGCTTCTGCTTGTGATCTGCTTTTGGTGTGCCTCTGTTGCCTGCTTGTGATCCGCTTTTGGTGTGCCTCTGTTGCCTGCTTGTGATCTGCTTTTGGTGTGCCTCTGTTGCCTGCTTGTGATCTGCTTTTGGTGTGCCTCTGTTGCCTGCTTGTGATCCGCTTTTGGTGTGCCTCTGTTGCCTGCTTGTGATCTGCTTTTGGTGTGCCTCTGTTGCCTGCTTGTGATCTGCTTTTGGTGTGCCTCTGTTGCCTGCCTGTGATCTGCTTTTGGTGTGCCTCTGTTGCCTGCTTGTGATCCGCTTTTGGTGTGCCTCCGTTGCCTGCTTGTGATCTGCTTTTGTGTGGCTCCAAATGCAATAGGTGTTGCATTTGCGAGAGATCAGGCTATTGGCATTGTAAATGACAGTGCCATTTATTTATCTGTTTTCAAAGCCAACACATAAATAAAAATGTTGTCATTTACAAGGCCAATAGCTCTAACTTTTGCAAAGGCGAGACCATTGCATTGCAAATGCTTATTTTTTTTAGGACTTGTGCCCTGGTGCTCATGTAAAGCGCTCCGATACCTTTGTTTTGAGTTCGCACTATAAAACTGCAAAACAAAACAAAAACGAGGGTGGTGTTTTCATTTTCTGATACTCTTTTGAATGGCATTGAGAGGCAGGTGGGCAGTGTGATAAACGACCACCAGAGGGCGCTACGAGGCGCTTGCACCAGGCAAGGGAGGACCCCTCCTCTTCCCAGACCCACACCTCCCATCGCTCTGTTTATGTCTCCCTTTATCCGGCTCGTGGCCTGAGTGCCCGGGATCATTAATGTGCAGAGAAATCCAATACCTCTCTCCAGCATTAGACCAATTAAATCTTTTGTCTTCACTACTAATTGGCCTGTCACACTGTTCAAAGCGAACTCAGCATCACCCAGCGCCAGCGCAGACACAGCCTTCCAGAACAAACAGACAAAACCTTTCATTGACTTGTGAAGAGATGGCAGACGCAGAACATTCCAGAACAAACAGACAAAACCTTTCACTGACTTGTGAAGAGATGAAACAGAACATTCCAGAACAAACAGATTTTTAACTGTCTGGCCCGCATACCCCCACCTCTGCCATCCTAACTTGCACTCTAATTGGTGAAACTCACCGCGCTTTGCGGGTCCTTCGCCCGGTCTCGAGGCGGCCATCTTTGGTGAGTGGGATCAGCGTGCAAGAAGTCCTTTCTCTACCTTGCTCGCTCTGTATTTAGGCAGGTATGCTGTCGCGCAGCGGTCACGCGCAGCGGGGACGCCGAACTGACGCCGGAGTTACGCCAGAGTTCAGCCCGTCTGTGCCCGTCCGGGCCCAGACGGTCCCAGGGCCTGTCGTCATACCCGTCCCTTCGGCGCCACCTACTACCGGGTTCCGGTATGGGAGGGAGGCTTTATTTTCTTGTCGCCCGCCCCATCCTACCATATGCAGTTTTGCACAGGAGGGCACCATTCCGTTTCTACCGTGCAGAGCCTGTATTACCGGCCATAACTCTGCTTCTGTTAAATCTGCTCTTTCCATTGCGTTACTGAACTGCCGGTCACTGCCGAGTCACGCTATTGAAATCAACTCACTCATTTTGGACCACGAGCTGGATGTGTTATTTCTTACTGAGACCTGGCTCTCCCCCAGCTCAGGCCCTGATATGGTCAGAGCACTCCCTCCAGGATTTCTTATATCCCATCTTGATAGACCGGTGGGGAGGGGAGGAGGAATTGCTATCCTTTACAGAGATACGCTTGCTTGCAAGGTTCAGAACGGAGGGGTGAGTGACTGTGAGAGCTGTCAGTTCTCCCTTCGTTTGACATCTACTGTGTCTCTGGCAGGCCTGCTGATTTATCGTCCTCCTGGATCCCTGGGAAATTTCCCCAACTCTTTCTTAGAAACAACCGCACTTCTGGCCTCCTCAACTGCCAACTTTGTTGCCCTTGGGGACTTCAACATCCATCTTGATGACCCCTCTAATCCCCCGGGAGTAGATCTGCTAGATGATCTCAAAGACTTTGGGATCAATCTGGCCAACTCGGGTGCGACGCATGAGAAGGGCCACTTGCTTGACCCCATATTTTCAAATCTGGACCACCCTAATTCATCTCCTGCGCTGGCCCTGCCCTGGACGGACCACTTTTTGGTGTCCGTACTGTGGCAGTACGACAGCCCAGCTGCGTTGGTCCCTAGGGTTCACACCATGGAAAGAGCTTGGTCGAGGCTCCCAGTTGACACCTGGGCGGTACACCTGGAGGCAACGCGGCCTCCCCCTGGATCTAACCCGTTAGTCGCCGATGCGAATTTACACATCTGGCTTACGGACTCGTTGGATACCCTCCTACCCAAAAAGAAACAACTCTCGAGGGGGAAGAGAGTGGGCTCGGCGCCTTGGTATACATCTGAGCTAAGAACTTTGAGGAAGGGATGCAAGAGGCTAGAGCGGTCCTGGAGGAAAGATTGGAGCGAAACGAGCCGGAAAGAATATCGGGCGGCTCTGAGTAGCTACAAATCTGCTATTCGGGTGGCAAAATCCGGATTGTTCGAAGAGAGAATAGGCTCTGCGGCCAACTCTTCGAAAGAGTCATTCAGGGTCATTAAGGAACTAATGAAAACCCCCGAACCTCAGGTTATTCATGAGGACCCACGCAAAAAATGCACAGATTTGGCTTTCTTTTTTAAAACAAAAATCGATAAAATTCTGGCATCCCTTCCCCGGCTAGGTGAGGAAGCCTCCTCTGGTAGCAACCCCAGCTCTCAGCCGGGGATGCGATCAGTGGAGCTGGTCTCTCTTGGTCCTGTTACTGTGGAGGAAGTTCTCTCGGTGTTGAGGACCATGAAGAGTGGCTCCCCGAAAGACCCGGCACCTATTAAATATCTAAAGCAGGTGGCATCCACCATCGGCGGCCCAGTGACGGACCTAATTAATCTGTCCCTCACTCAAGGTGTAGTACCCCCGAGTTGGAAAGGTGCGGTTGTTAAGGGTCTCTTGAAGAAGCCTAACCTGGACCCTGCCGACCTTGCCAACTTCAGGCCTATCTCCCTGCTGCCGGGTCTCAGCAAGGTGGCTGAGAAGCTGGTGAACAGCCGCCTGTCGGACTTCTTGGAGGCTAACTCCCTCCTGGGCGATTCCCAGACGGGTTTTCGTCCTGGTCAGGGGACTGACACCGCCCTGCTGGCGGTCGTGGAGAATGCTAGGAGCATTCTGGATTCGGGGGGATCAGTGGCAGTGATCCTCCTGGACTTTAGTGCTGCTTTCGACACCGTGGACCATCAGGTGCTTCTCCAACGGCTGTCGGGGGTGGGGGTCACCGGTTTGGCCCTCAAGTGGTTCGCTTCCTTCTTGGAAGGCCGCACATTTGAGGTGTGGGAAGGCCATGAAAAATCATCTTCAGTCCCTCTCCAGTGTGGTGTGCCACAGGGCTCTTCGTTGAGCCCCACCTTATTTAACGTTTATATGGCCCCCCTGGAGAGTGTGGTACTGCCGCTGGGTATTAAGATCATCAGCTATGCTGATGATACTCAGCTGGTGGTAGGCCTTTCCCAGTCGGCTCACCAACCCGACCGGCTGCACTTGTGTCTGGATAAGATCTACACGTGGATGTGCAGCTCAGCACTAAAGCTCAACGGCTCCAAGACGGAACTGATGCTGCAGGGGAACTCTTCTCCATCTTTATCCCCCAGCAGCTGGCCTGATTGTCTGGGACCAGTTCCCACCCCCAAGCAGGAGATCAAGAGCCTGGGGGTGTGGCTCGAGCAGGACCTTTCATTTAAAACTCATGCTAAAAAGACAGCTGGCGTGTGTTTTGGCCTGCTTCGATCAGCGCGGAAGATTCTACCGCTGCTCCCAGCGGCTACTAGGAGGCTTCTCGTCCAGGGGCTTATCATCTCGCGGCTGGACTTCAGCAACGCGTTGTTCCTGGGTGCACCAGAATCTACCCTGAACAAATTGCAGCAAGTGCAGAACGCGGCCGCCAGGCTCCTGACGGGTCTTCCCAGGCGTCAGTCGGCTCGCCCTGCGTTGAAGGCGCTGCATTGGCTCCCTGTTAGGGACAGGGTGAAATTCAAGTCACTCTGTATCGCCCATAAAGTCCTGCAGGGGGCAGGTCCACCCATTCTGGGGGATATGGTTCAGCCCTATAAGGCCCCCCGTTCTCTCCGTTCCGATCATCAACATTTGTTGCAGGTCGGGAGGGTGCGGAAGGCAAGAACTGGTGGCAGAAGGTTTTCGATAAATGTGGCCACCTTGTGGAATTCTCTTCCTCTGCACTTACGCTCGGAAGCCAGCCTTTTCCGGTCCCGCAAACTTTTAAAAACTTTTTTGTTCTCTGCTTAACTCCTGCTTCAGTGTGGTAGTGTTTTTTCTCTGGTGAGCGCTGGGATGCCTACTGGTAACCAGGCGCTATATAAAACTCACAATAATAATAATAATAATAATAATGCCGCCTTGCAGTGACCTGTGATGAGACAGTCAACACAGAACAAAAGGATAAAATCTTTCATTGACTAATGAAGAGAGGACAGAAGCAGAACATTCCAGAACAAACAGATGCTGCTGTGCAGTGAGCTATGAAGAGACAGCACAGAACATTCCAGAACAACCATATACCACCCTGGTGTGACCTGTGAAGGGATGACAGACGCAGAACATTCTAGAACGAACAGATGCCGCCCTGCAGTGACCTGTGAAGAGACGACAGACGCAGAACATTCCAGAACGAACAGATGCCACGCTGCAGTAACCTGCAAAGAGACGGCACAGCACATTCCAGAACAAGCAGATGAACCCTATCATTGACTTGTGAAGAGATGGCAAAAGTAGAACATTCCAGAACAAACAGATGAGACTCTGTAGTGACCTGTGAAAGGACCTCAGACACAGATCAAACACATCAATCAATCAATCAATCAATCATGACACTCAAATGGCGACCCGCTTTGTCAAATTCATTACCGAAATTAATTCCATGACTTTTCCCTCCGTGTAATGCCTGAATTTAATTCCTTGCAAGTAATCGATTTTTGACATTCCTTGCCTTTATACTTTTCCTTCCCACCCATTTACTGTTCTAGTATTAATTTTTAACAGCCTCGAATGTCTCTATCACTGTCTTTTATATTCTTGCATAATGCAATGAATTTAAATAATTGTGCAATAAAACAAACTTTAAACACTTGTATAGCGCGCTACTCACCCGGAAGGGTCTCAAGGCGCTTGGGGAAGGGGTCCGCTACTGCTCGAACAGCCAGGTCTTGAGTTGTCTCCTGAAGGTGAGGTGGTCCTGGGTCAGCCGAAGGTGGATGGGGAGGGAGTTCCATGTCTTGGCCGCCAGGTAGGAGAAGGATCTGCCTCCGGCGGTGGCTCTTCGGATGCGTGGTACGGCGGCGAGGGCGAGGCTAGCAGACCGTAGCTGGCGGGTGGGCGTGTGGAAGGTCAGGCGGTCGTTGAGGTGCTTGGGGCCCAGGTCGTGGAGAGACTTGTGTGCGTGGGTGAGGAGCCTGAACGTGATCCTCTTGTTGACGGGGAGCCAGTGCAGGTCCCTCAGGTGGCCGGAGATGTGGCTGCGTCGGGGGATGTCCAGGATGTGTCGGGCGGAGGCATTCTGGATGCCTTGGAGTCTTCTCTGTAGCTTGGCTGTGGTTCCGGCGTAGAGGGTGTTTCCGTAGTCCAGTCGGCTGGTGACGAGGGCCTGGGTGACCGTCTTCCTGGTTTCGGTCGGGATCCATCGCAAGATCTTGCGGAGCATGCGGAGGGTGTGGAAGCATGAAGAGGAGACGGCGTTGACTTGTCTGGTCATCGAGAGGGAGGAGTCCAGGATGAAGCCCAGGTTGCGCGCGTGGTCTGTTGGCTTGGGGGCGGTGCCCAGGGCTGGGGGCCACCAGGAGTCGTCCCAGGCGGAGGGTGATGGTCCCAGGATGAGGACTTCCGTCTTGTCTGAGTTCAGTTTCAGGCGGCTGTTCTTCATCCACTCGGCGACGTCTTTCATCCCTTCGTGGAGGCTGGTTCTGGCGGTGTCGGGGTTTCTGGTGAGGGAGAGGATCAGCTGGGTGTCGTCGGCGAAGGAGATGATGTTGAGGTTGTGTTGGCGTGCGATGGTGGCGAGAGGTCTCATGTAGACGTTGAAGAGGGTGGGGCTGAGTGATGATCCTTGCGGGACGCCGCAGATGACTTCGGTGGCCTCGGATCGAAACGGGGGGAGGCGGACTCTCTGTGTTCTTCCGGCGAGGAACGAGATGATCCACTTCAGTGCCTTCTCTTGGATGCCGGTGTTGTTGAGGCGTTGGACTAGGGTTCGGTGGCAGACAGTGTCGAATGCTGCGGAGAGGTCCAGGAGTATGAGTGCCGCTGTTTCCCCGTTGTCGAGAAGGGCTCGGATGTCGTCGGTGGTGGCGATGAGGGCGGTCTCGGTGCTGTGGTTGGCTCTGAAACCGGACTGCGAGGGGTCGAGGGATCCATTCGTCTCGAGGAAAGCGGCAAGTTGTCTGTTGGCGATCTTCTCGATGACTTTGGCAGGAAAAGGGAGGAGCGAGATGGGGCGGTAGGTCTTGAGGTCGGTGGGGTCCGCTGTTGGTTTCTTCAGTAGGGCGCTGAGCTCGGCGTGCTTCCAGCTCTCCGGGAAGGTGGCGGTGTCGAAGGAGGTGTTGATGACGTCTCGGAGTTGGGGTGCGATGGTGGAGTCGGCCTTGTTGAAGACGTGGTGGGGGCAGGGGTCAGTCGGAGATCCGGAGTGGATGGTGTTCATCGCGCGGGTTGTGTCTTCGGTGGTCACCGTCGTCCAGGTGCGGAGGGTGGCGGTGGGGTGCGTTGGTTCGATGGTTGGGTGCGTGGATGGTGCGCCGAAGCTGTTGTGGATGTCGGCAATCTTGCGGTGCAAGAATGAGGCGAGTGAGTCGCAGAGGTCTTGCGAGGGAGTGATGTTGTTGTTGCCGGTGCTGGGGTTGGAGAACTCCTTGACGATGCTGAAGAGTTCCTTGCTGTCGTGGGCATTGTTGTCCAGTCGATCCTTCAGAGATTTCTTCTTGGTGGTGCGGATGAGCTGGTGGTGCTTGCAGGTCGCGTGTTTGAGGGCGGTCATGTTGTATGTGGTCCGGTCGAGGAGCCAGGCTTTCTCGAGGGTGCGGCAGGTCTTCTTGGAGTCCTTGAGTTCGTCGGTGAACCAGGGGGCCTTCTTGCTTCTGGGTTTGCTGGGCGGGTTCTTCAGTGGTGCGAGGTCGTCGGTGCAGGCGGTCAGCCACTGCGTGAAGTTGCGGGCTGCTTCGTTGGGGTCCGGTGTGCTGGCAGGAGGGTTCTGGCTGAGGGAGGTGTTGAGCTGGTGGGCGGT
This sequence comes from Lissotriton helveticus, assembly GCF_964261635.1. Taxonomy (NCBI): domain Eukaryota; kingdom Metazoa; phylum Chordata; class Amphibia; order Caudata; family Salamandridae; genus Lissotriton; species Lissotriton helveticus. Next base: position 480,029,478 of record NC_136062.1, read on the forward strand.
GATCTTGCTCCAGCTTCTGTGAGGGACCTGTTGCGGGTGGTGGTGGGTGGTGGTTTTTCTGAAGCTGAAGTGGACGCAGCTGTGGTCGGTCCAGTGAAGTCCGGTGAAGTGGCTGAAGGCGATGTGCTTGCTGGATGAGAAGACAGGATCAAGCGTGTGGCCGGCGTAGTGGATGGGGGTGTTGACCAGTTGCTTGAGTCCGAGGTTGGCGAGGTTGTCCAGCAGGGTGACGGTGTTGCGGTCCTTGTTGTTTTCCAGGTGGAAGTTGAGGTCCCCTAGGAGGATGTAGTCGGCGGAGGGGAGGGCGTGTGGGCTGATGAAGTCCGTGATGTCTTCGCTGAATTGTGTGCGTGGTCCTGGGGGTCTGTAGATGAGGGTGCCTCTGAGGGTCGTCTTTGGGTCGGTGTGAATCTGGAAGTGGAGGTGTTCGGCGGCGGCGTAGGTGTCGTCGGCCTCGGTCGTGATGCGGATGGTGTTCTTATGGACGATGGCGATGCCTCCTCCGGTCTGGTTGACGTGGTCCCTCCTGATGATCTTGTATCCATCCGGGATGGCGATGGCGATGTCGGGGGCTGAGGAGGCGTTCATCCAGGTTTCCGTGAGGAAGGCGACGTCTGGTGAGGTTGTGTCGAGCAGGTTCCAGAGTTCGACGGCGTGTCTGTGGACGGAGCGGGTGTTGAGCAGGATGCATTTGAGGTCGCTGCTGGAGTTTGGCTTGGCGGGCGCGGTGCATGTTCGGAGGCAGGTGAACTTGCAGGTTGTGCAGGTGAAGGGTCCGTGGAAGCGTTTCGGGGCAGCCTGGCAGCAGGTGGGCTTCCGGCCGGTATTGAGTGCGTTGAGGGCCGCGGCGTTGTAGGTTTGTCGGGTCGTCTTGCGTCGGTGGGGGCCAGGGGTCCTGGCACTGGGCACGGTCCAGGCACGGACAGGCGCAGACGGGCTTGCCTTTGGCGCGCCTTCGGCGCACAATCGGCGCTTCCGCTGCGGGTACGCGCGGTCGCCATTTATGGACTAATGGGAGGGAGGAGCAGCAGGGAGGCGGGAGCGGGGAGGACACAAAACGAAAAGGGGGCGTGGCCGCGTGGACGGCGGCGGGAAGCGCGGGGCGGGCAGGGCACAGGGGGACTGTAGTAAAGAAAATACAATAGGCTAATTCAACAACATGCACAGGGGACAACAGCAGTGACTGATAACACAAAAAGGCAATGAGAAGAAATAAGAAAAGAAATAAACACACGCAATCACGGCGGAGGGGCAGGGATCAGCGAGGCAGGCAGCTAGGGCAGAGAGGCAGGCACAACGAGGCTGCAAGCAGCAGCGAGGGGCACACACACAGCTGGTGGCCGTGCGGCGCGGGGGTGTCCTGAGAACAGGTCACCCTCACATAAAACCTTTCATTGACTTGTGAAGAGATGACAGACACAGACCATTCCAGAATAACAGATGTCACCCTGCAGTGACCCGTGAAGAGACAGCAGACACAGAACATTCCAGAACAAACAAATAAAACCTTTCATTGACTTGTGAAGAGATGATAGACACAGAACATTCCACAACAAACAGATGCCGCTCTGTAGTGACCTGTGAAAGGACAGATAATAAAGAACATTCCAGAACAAACAGATAACCCCTATCATTGACTTGTGAAGAGATGGCAGGCGCAGAACGTTCCAGAACAAACAGATAAACCCTTTCATTGGCTTGTGAACAGATGGCAAATGCAGAAAATTCCAGAACACACAGATGCCACCCTGCAGTGACGTGTGAGGATATGGCAGATTCAGAACATTCCAGAACAAACAGATGGCACCCTACAGTGACCTGTGAAGAGAAGCCAGACACAGAACAAAGAGATAAAACCTTTAATTAAACTGTGAAGAGATGACAGTCACAGCACATTCAAGAACAAACAGGTGCCGCCCTTCAGTGACCTGTGAAGAAACTGCAGATGCAGAAAAAAACAGATAAAACCTTTCATTGACTTGTGAAGAGATGGCAGACTCAATGAATTCAAGAATGAATAGATGCCACCCTGCAATGACCTGTGAAGAAACGGCTGATGCAGAACATTCTAGAATAAACAGATGAAACCTTTCATTGGATTGTGAAGAGGCAGCAGACACAAAACAATCCAGATCAAACATATACCACCCTGCAGTGACCTGTGAAGAGACGGCAGACACAGAATATTCCTGAAAAAACAGATAAATCCTTTCATTTGCTTGTGAAGAGATGGCAGACGGAGAACATTCCAGAACAAACAGATAAAAACCTTTATTGGCTTGTGACTAGATGAAAGATGCAGAACATTCCAGAACAAACAGATGCCACCCTGCAGTGACCTGTGAAGAGAGGGCAGATGTAGAACATTCCAGAACAAACAGATAAAAACTTTGATTGGCTTGTGACTAGATGAAAGAGGCAGAACATTCCAGAACAAACAGATGCCACCCTGCAGTGACCTGTGAAGAGAGGGCAGATGTAGAACATTTGAAAACAAATAGATGCCACCCTACAATGACCTGTGAAGAGAGGGCAAACGCAGAACATTCCACAATAAACAGATGATAGAGCGCGCAGGTCACCCGACTAGTCTTTTATCAATATTCGCCTGGGCCCATAATCAATAAATCTCTCAAATTATGCAGGTAACCTTCGCTCTACTACCAGTGTATTTAACCATTTAGGACTTTGACCTAACTATACCTTGACTTACCAATACCTTGACTTACCAATCCACGTCACCGGTACCTAAAGTCCTAAGGGATCAAGGGTGTTATCATAACAGGAATAATAACATTTGCACTCATATAATAACCACAAACTCGGGAAGTTTTAAATTCTATATCTAAGTTTCTTAAATGGGCATGATCCAAAGATTAAACACCAAAAGACTTTCAATTATGAAGATCAGAATCACAATGTAACTATGCAAATGATGTATTAAACTAATTTCGATCATTTAGCAATAGGGAAGGTAAAGAAAGGAATATAAAATACGATCAAAACGTTTTAACATTTAACAAAAGGGAGGGGAAAAGGGAAAATATGTCAAACTTTAGCAATAGGACGGGTAAAAAAAAAATGAACATCGATATGCAAGCACTATTATCAAATATATATTTACCTAGAAATGGTGTGAAGAACTAACCCTGGCCACAGGTCAGTTTGAAGGACAGAACCCCAAAAGTTGCAGTCGCCAGTAGGATAGCAGGTGCAGATCAGAATCAGGACAGGTAAAGCCAAATTGGATCAGGACAGGACCACCAGAGGTAAAGACTGTCACCCGCAGTTAAGTTGCAACGCCTGCGCTACTCCCTCTCTGCAGCTTACAGCCAGAACCCCGATTGGGTTATCAATTTTCCCGACAAAGTGCTTCGCCAGCACTTCAGCTTCCCAGAACCCCGATTGGGTTATCGATTCTTCTGACAGAGTGCTCGGCAGCCCTCTGCTCTTGATCACCTATTGAGTGCGTTGGGTCAGTGACAGGTCAGCTATTCAGACAAGTCGGACAAATTAACTGGCTAAGCCTACCCTAGTTATACTGTTTTCCAGGTCAGTGTACCAACCCCCAATGTTGCAAGTGTAAGGATCCCCAATTTTGGTTGGGCAAGGAATGAGGAGAGGTGATCACACCATACCAAAATGAAACTTTCTGCGTGTCATATTTAAATTATTGTTCCCGCCCATCAATTTATTTTCACATGACATCTTTATTCCACCCAGCAATGAATGTTCTCTTAGTAAATACATTGTATTAACATTGTACGAATGAGCTTCCTTCGATAGGGTAAGAGGTCGGCTTCCCAGGCACATCTTGGATGTGACTGTTCTTTGGCAATCATTCAATGTCATTTCTGAAGGATGTATGACATTACAACGCATGCTTTTACATCGCATGCCTTTACAACGCGGTTTTTACAATGCATGCCTTTACAACGCATAGTGCTTTGGGGCGCTGTGTGGAAAAGTAAATTTTGTCATGTTCTGTGTCCCTACGTGTCATCCATCATATGTTATGTGTGCATGACCAATATGCATATGTTATTCCCCATGTCCGATTCAAGACGCAATTACAGTTGTGTCCTCCTCTAGTATGCCAGTTTCCAGTCCTCGTGAATACTACGAATATCAGGCCTATGTAAAGTTACGTTGCCACGTTTCTCAGTATGTACGTTATTTCATTATAAAGTCCCCGTTTCTAGGCCTCAAAAGGGCCCGGACATCAGATTCAGCTCCTGTCTCCTGAAGCCTCGCTGAGGAGTGATACAGCCCCCACCTGTATCCTCGACCCTTCACTTACTTCCTGCCTCGCAGTGCCCGGTGCAGCTTGGCTCTGCCTCTGAGTCTGCCAAGACTATGTTATGATTCCAGTTATCAGTTTAGTCCTCCTTCTCTGCATTCCTAAGCTACTGAACCGCATCAATAGTTTCCGTCATTGTCTAGCCTTTTCGGCTCCATGTTAAGAGAAATACTGTATTTAATGGTCATTTAATATTCTTCATCACGCACTACATGTAGAATAAATGCATGCTCTAGTCTTAGAGTCAGTTAGCCTTTCCCCTCATGACTTCTAGTTTATATCAACATGTTCCCTAAACATCAGATACTAGATAGGGTTTAGGTACATGTCGCTCCGACCCTCCAGACTTTAGTCTCTGCTCCTAGCACAGAGTTCATAGCCCCCAGCTTCTCCTCGTAACACGTCATTGCCAGTTTGCGCGCACCATCAGGTTAGAGGTCCCGGCTCCTTAGGTAGCCCCCTCCTATGTTTCCGCCCATTCATGACATATTCTGTTACGTTTGCATCACATGTCTGAGTTACACCTTCTTTTTACTCTTATCTTTCGCGACTGCTACGCGTCACGCCTTCTGCTCCACCCACTGCTACGCCTACTGCAATGTAATGCTATGTGTTTGCGCTATGTATATATGCTCGTGTATTGTTATTAAAAGTTAGCGCGCGCTCATCCCAGACCCAGCCCCAGCAGCTGCTGGGCCCTGTCATCCTATTCCTATGCAGGTTGTCCTGTTCCTGTCCTTATGCTGTATTAAACCTGCAAAAACTCCTACTACCTCGAATCTTGACTCTTATTTATTGAGCTATCTGTTATGATATATGTCTAGTCAAAAATAGGGTATTATTTATTTATTTACCACATAATGGCGCCCGAACAGGGACTTGCCCTTTCCCCACGCGTCGGTGAAGCCACGCCGACCCCCTGACCCTCTGCAGTCGTGACGGAACTCTTCTGCGCAGTGGCAGATATTTCTGCTCAAGTATCCCTCAGGCCCACGGAGGAGACGGAGGAGGCGGTCCAGCATCCAGACGAGACGGTGGAGGAACGCGGCGAGTCCCGACCAGAGCCCAAGCCAAGAGTCCAAGGTCCGAGGTATCCGGAGGTCCACCCGTAACTGAAGTCCGAAGTCCGAAGTTCGTCGTCGTAGCAGTCCAGTCCAGTCCGAGGCCTTCCGTTCTTGCTGCCCGGTGAGTACCGTTACTGGGGTGGTATCTAGACAGGGTCAATTTAATTGACTCTGGTCTGTGGGTTGGTGGTACACAGTCCCACAAACGAAGTGTCCACTTCGGTGGATGCGGGTCCTGACGTGTCTCTTTAAGAGACCGGTAAGTGTCGTACTGTTTCAGCAGTGCATCTAGTTTCTGTTCTAGTCAGTTCTGTTCTCGAGAAATTTCAAGTATTTTCAGGTGGTATTCTGTTCGAACTGTTATTCATAATGTTCTTCATGTATTTTAATGTTGTGGTATGAGTGCGACGTGATTTCGTGTTTTTATTGTGTATTGTATTATGTCCAGATTATAGTCCAGTCATGCCGCTCTTCTCAAAATTACGTCAGTTAAAAACTAGAAAGGGTCTGCTGGAAGCAGCAGTTCCCGTCCCGCCCAGGGACAGTCCAGGTCACTTTATGTATCAGAAGCATGGCATAAGCGCCATATTGTATCTAGATTTATGGGTAGAGTATACCAAACAGTTAGAAGAAAAGTATAGATGGCCCGTATCGGGTACATGGGATGCCGAATGCATCATGCGAGTAGAAGAAGCATTATGGAAAAAGAAAGCCAGACAGTCACAGAAAGATGCCATCGAGTTATGGCGCAAAGAAGCTCATAAAAGAACCGAAAAAGAAATCAGAAAGACAGAACTAAGTAGAGAATCCCAGGAACGAGCCCAAGAAAGAGAATTAATCGAGATAGGTGAACGAGTTAGAACTGAGCAATCAGACAGACAGAGGAATGCCCTCATTAAGGGTATGTATCCTCTTCTTGCCGAAGGCTTGCCAAAAGCGACCCCGGAGGCATCCAGTAATTTCCCGCCACCATTAGTTCCGACCAAGCTACGTCACAAACCGACCGCAGCTGATATTTTTATTTCGTCCTATCTGGACGACACAGTCCCCGAATATGCAAATCCTGTTCGCGCTCCGCCAGTCCCTGTAAATCAGGTAATTCCTGCTCCTCCAGACACCGGGGTGCCATTAACAGCCCCCCCGGGTCAGCCCGCCATACAAGTCCAGCCCACGTTACAATTACCGACCCTGCCAGGACGGAAAGCATCAGTTGATGATTCCAGTTTAGGGGCCGCAGGAGGAGGTCTTCCTCAAACCCCGCCGCCATACAAGCGTTTATCAGCACTCGAATTACATGCTCAAGCATCACAGCGTACTCCTAAGAGTAATAAGTCTGTTGCAGAGATCAGGCAAACCCTTGGCGAATGTGTCTATGACCCAGTTCCAGGCGAGTTTAATATGGTTTTATATTCCGTACGCGTAAGGAGAGTGACCGAGTATCTAGTCACCCTGCCGAATATGAAAGAAGATCTAGACCGGATATATCGTTTCATCCGTACAGGGGATGACCCACAAAGTATTAGTGATGCCATGTCTCAAAGGAAAGCCGAGATTCAGCGTATGATATTAAAGTTCTTAATTAACTGTCTAATAAGAGAACAGGATTACCCGTCTAAAGACCCGGAAGAAATGAAAACTCTAACAAAGTGGAGTGATAATATAGCCGAAGGAAAGCACAATACCATTGGTGCCATGGAAAGTATGTACAAGAAAATTCGTAGAGAGATAATAAAGATACACGAACAGCGTAAAGCAGCCCAAGTAAGCGAGAAAGAAAGTATCTCTGATCCTGAAGAGGAAGACGATGAGAATACTGCCAGAATAGCGTATGTAGGAAAACCCAGATTTCCAGATCGCCATTTACGTCTAGAACACAAGTCTATTTTCCATCATCCAGCACCAGAACAAGGTTCCCTAGAACAAGTATTTCAAGCTACCGATCACATTCTGAAATCACGAATCGGTTACAGTGAGTTAAGTACTATGCATGAACAAGAACTAGCCCGATCAGCAGTCAGATGGATTACTGATTCTACCACTTTTCCGGACGAAATAGTGGCACAAATGTTTCTGAAAATGCCCCCAGCCGAGCAGCGACTGGTGGGTATGTATATGATTCAGCACCTCATTACTCTGTATGAGGGTCAACATTCTGATCCAGGCCCGTTACATGATATCCTGAACGAGTTACTCCAGTACAAATGGAGAGGTCTAGGTACCGATTTAATTAGTGTCATTCTAGAACAGCGCCACAAATATAGAACATTCTTAAACCCGCATTTTGTTCATGTCTCACCCCCAGAAAGTAAATCATTCTACATAGACAGACAGAATCCGTTACGAGAAGTCCACCCAGTCAGAGGAGCGGGTGGCGAAATGCAACGAGTGTTTGTTTACACCCCGATTACAAAGATGGAACTCCTCGAAATGAAGAAATTAATTCCCTGTCATGACAAAGATCCAGCAGGGTTCCATAGAGAATTAAAAGACATGCTCCGTATGGGAGAATACACTTACCCAGATATCATTAAAATGTTAAAGGTTCTGCTACCCGCAGGGGTGTATGAAAAGCTAAAGGAAAAAGAATGGGAGGTGGGAGAGAAAAAGATAGATTGGGCAGTCCTAGAAGCAGAAGATAAGATACGTGTACCAGGTACTGGTCTTGGAGAGAAATGTAAAGAATTACCAGAATTATTAATTCAAGTTTTACCCAGATTATTAACAACGAGAAAAGAAGACTGGGATGCAATCTCAGCCTGTAAACAGAAGCAAGATGAAGATATTAGTGATTTTTACTCTAGGTTTGAAAAGTGCTTTAGTATCAACAGTGGCCTCAAGACAAGTAGTGAGTCATACCCTCACCTTTTCGTTACTAAATTAGTCGAGAATTCAAGTCCACCAATTAAAAACCGAGTTCTGAAAGTCGAAAGTACCTGGCAAGCCAATACTCCGTCCCAGATGCTCCAGATGCTCCAGTACCACCAGAATAGAATCAGGGAAGAGCAAGAACACGAGAGAAAACGTATGAAAGACACGAAAATGAAAGTACTAGTTGCACAATCTGTTCCTCAAGACAGTCAGAAGAGGGGTCCGAATCAAGCCAGTCATCCTGCAGCTCCCGTTAAAGGGAACTGCAATTATTGTAAACAGCCAGGTCATTTTATAAATGAGTGTGCAGTTCTGAAACATAACATAGCTACTGGTAAGACTAAAGAAAGACCACGTCCGCCTAGACAAGAACAAGTTTCACAGACTCCTCAGTCACAGAATGCACCACAGACAGTTACAGCACCGCAGCCTATTGCTGCAACACAGCATGTTACATCGCAGATGTACCAGTATGCACAGTCTGAGTATCCAGAGTACCAGCCATATTCATGAAACAGCCTAGAGAGGGAGGTAGGCTTGCCTCTCATCGAGATACCTGTAGATCAAGAAGGTCCCTATGTTCACAGTCAAGTATTAGGGAAAGACAGAAAGTTTTTGATTGATACAGGGGCAAGTAGGACCACAATTAGTCATGCCGAAGTTCCAGGGGCTCCGCTCTCAGGCTCAAGAAATGTTTCCCTTGGATTTTCAGGAAAGCCTATCGTTAATGAGATTTCAAAGCCAGTCACTCTAGAAGTAGGTCCATTGTCCCGCACTACTGATCTGTTACTTACTAAGTCATGTCCAGAAAATCTATTGGGCATTAAAACACTGAAAGAGTTAGGTGCCGTTATATGTTGTTCCCCAGAGGGAATACGATTGTTCCTACGTGACTTTAAGGGTCACTATGTATTACGAGATTTTGATTCCAGACTGTCTAAGGTTCCGCAGCATTTATGGGCGCAAGGTCCAACTGATGTAGGTTACATGCAAATCACACCCCATCGTGTGACCCTGAAACCAGGTGTAGTGTTACCACGAATCAGGCAGTATAGATTGCCACCTGAGGCTGTAGCAGCCTTATCCAAAATTATAGACGAGCTCATGGCTCAAGGAGTAGTTGTAGAAACTGACTCCAATGTATGTAACTCTCCGATCATTCCAGTCATGAAACGTACTGATCCAAATGCACCCCCAGTATATCGATTAGTGATTGATTTACGGGAACTTAATAAATGTATTATTCCTCAGTACCCAGTTGTCCCAGATATCTCTTCCCTATTGACAGCCATTGATTCCGAAGCCACGTTCTTCACTGTCATAGACCTCAAGAACGCATTTTTTAGTGTTCCCATCCATCCAGACAGCCAGTTTCTTTTCGGATTTTGTTTAAATGGAAGGAGCTATATGTTTACACGAGCTCCTCAAGGTTTCACAGAAAGTCCTAGTATTTACAGTCAAGCACTTAAGAGACAACTAGATAATATTCACATGCCAACTGACACTGCCCTGCTCCAGTATGTCGATGACCTACTGATCACAGCCCGTTCTGAACGTGCTTGCGAGCGAGCATCCCTGACGGTTCTGTATTTTCTAGCCGAGATGGGGCACAAGGTGTCCCCTTCGAAGCTTCAATTCTGTGTCCAGCAAGTGGTCTACTTAGGACACTTACTGTCCAAGAGGGGTAGGCAGTTGACACCAGACCGTATCCAGTTAATAGTGAGTCTTCCTCAGCCCAGGACCCAGAAGGAGGTACGTGCCTTTATCGGCCTTACTTCTTATTGTAGACAATGGATTCCCCAGTATGCATTTCTAGCCAAGCCACTGATACAGTTAACGACACAGGAGGCAGCCGTATCGACTGTTCTCCCTTGGACATCTGAACATACACTTAGTTTCAACGAGTTAAAGAAAGCTTTATGCCAAGCTCCAGTTCTAGCTACACCGAACTACAGTAAGCCTTTTACACTTTTCGTTACTGAACGTGAAGGTACAGCATTATCTGTTCTTACACAAGACCAAGCAGGACAATACAAGCCCTGTGCTTATTTTTCGAGCACACTAGATCCAGTCGCCCAGGCTCTGCCTGCGTGCCTCAAGTCAGTTGCAGCCACAGCACTAGCTATCAGACAAAGTGATTCCATAGTTTTAGGACACTCTCTGACAGTACAAGTCCCACACTCCGTGGAAGTTCTTTTAAACCGAACACAAACACAGCACTTGACAATTGCACGTTTAACAGGTTATGAATTGACACTGTTTCAGCCACACATAGATATTAGACGCTGCAACGTCCTGAACCCTGCTACACTGTTGCCATCAGCTAGTTCAAATTCTGCCGCACACGACTGTGTGGAAGTAGTCAACATTACGACAAAGCCAAGACAAGACCTGACAGACATTCCGTTACTAGATCCCGACCTGACACTTTATGTGGATGGTTCATGTATGAGGACTAGTACAGGAGAACTAGTAGCCGCGTATGCAGTGACTACTGACACTGAAGTTATTGAAACACACCGTATTGATACCCTGTCCGCTCAAGCAGCAGAGCTAGTTGCTCTGACACAAGCCTGCATACACGCCAAGAACCTGAAAGTTAATGTTTACACAGATTCACGTTACGCATTTGGAGTTGTACACGACTTTGGAGTGCTCTGGCAGGAGAGAGGTTTCATGACTTCTCATGGAACCAAGATTCAGCATGGTCTCCTTATTCAAGCTCTGTTAGATGCCATACATTTACCGACATCCATTGCTATCATGAAATGCAAAGCACATACGAAAGTTACTGACATTATTTCTCAAGGTAATGATCTAGCAGATCGCACAGCCAAGCTTACAGCACAGACTCTAGACAGTCCAGTTAACATGACACACACTCCAGATCTGACTACATGTATGACAGTTAAGGACCCTACACAAGATGTCATAGATATCCAGTTACATGCTACTCCCGATGAAATCAAGAAGTGGTCCGAACAAGGAGGGGTCCAGACAGATCAAGGATGGGTGACGAAGGGTAGGACCGCATGGTTTCTCCCCGACTCTATGGTTCAAGTCATCATTAATACCGCACATAGTCCAGCACATTTAGGAGAAAAAGCTATGTTAGACAGTATCCAGAACATTTGGTTCAACAAGCATTTACGAGCTGCAGCCAAGCAGAAAGTCCGTACCTGTATGATATGTTGTCAGTTTAATCCAGGTAAAAGTGTCCCGGTGGAACAAGGTGGTTTCCAGCCTCCTGACCACCCTTTTGAGGTCCTCCAGATGGATTATATTCAGATGGAGCGATGTCGAGGTTTCAAGTATGTCCTTGTAGTTGTATGCGCTTTGTCCAGATGGACAGAAGCATATCCAGTCCCAGATTACACAGCCGCGACCACTGCCAAGCAGTTGGTTCGTGAGTTTTTCCCTCGATATGGACTCCCTAGAGTCGTATATTCTGATAACGGTCAGCCATTCTCATCTGAGTTGATGAAGCACGTTTCCCTGTTGTTAGGGTACCAGTGGAAGTTTCATTGTGTACGCCATCCTGAAGCAGCCGGTCTAGTCGAGAGACATAATCAGACTCTGAAAATTCGAATTGCCAAAATATGTAAAGATAAGGGTGTGGACTGGCTAGTAGCTCTGCCAGTCGCTTTGTTTTATATGCGCATGGTCGCACATTCCAGATCAGGTCTGTCCCCGTATGAGGTCGTATTCGGCCGCCCCCCTAACATGTGGGGTACTCCTAGACCCCGAAGTATTACTGATGTTTCATGTAATATGCTGACAGATTACCTAGCTTCCTTGATGTCTGCCCTCAACTCATGTCGTTCACAGGTTGCCGCCACATTTCCAGACAATACCGAGGTGGCACCGCATGAAATCGTTCCAGGTTCGATGGTGCTCGTACGTAACTTCGACAGATCAAGTCCGCTGGAGCCACGTTGGAAGGAGCCCCGTCAGGTCCTCCTCACCACCCGTACAGCTGTGAAATTGGAAGGACGCCGCGGCTGGGTGCACCTTTCGCACGTCAAGAAATTCTACGGATTGAAACCGGTCTCCAAGAACATTTCCCAGGATATCAAGACTTGTCAAAACATTGTTTCTAAGGACTGTCCCGCAAATGACATTGACACAACCCCTCCCCTGTTAGAGAAAACTCCGCAACAGGAGTATAAACAGAAATTAAGGTCTAGTAAAATAAGTCAGTCAGTTTGATTGTCTAAGTCCTCCCCTAGGTGAAACGGTTAGACTGTTTCTGACATGTATAAAATAGACCCCCATAGTGAGAGAGTTAGTCAAAACTCAAACCGATGTATCGTTTTTCTAAGTTTCATATTATTTCTCAGCCTTTTGATATCCTGCACTAGTTACGCATTTTTCCTGTGTTTTCCAGTTCCTCATGTAAATAAGCCTTCTAATGTTACAGTAGAGCACACGTTTAGTGATCTGCCTCCTCACGAATATTCATACCGCCTCGCTATGCGTAACAATACTTTTATCCGCATGTTACATTACTCACACCAGGCCAGCAATGCCACTAATTGTTGGGTGTGTGGTCGACTCCCCCCTTTCCAGACGTCAAAGGGAGTTCTGCCACTTTTTCCTTATCCTTTTTCACATAATGGTTCGTGTGGAGCATGGTCCACGTTAACGTCATCCTTAGCAGATATGTCTTTTCTTAACAGCACATGTTTCCCAGACAAGCAAGGTTTCCCCCACAGAACAGGTTTAGATCTAGAAAATGAAGTGTATAATTTAGGTAACTATTCTTCGAATTTCATGGTCCTGAATGTTCAGTCTGATACTACTCCAGACTCACCTGCTATTTCAGTATTACCAGTCAAAGGCGAATTATGTGTCCGTAATTATGGTTCTGTACACGTAGGACATAGTGATTGTACTACTTTTATCCAGTATAGTGACAGTGGGAAATCTATTTTTAAAGCTTCATGTCATTCTTATTTTGTTTGTGGTCAAACCGCATATGTTCGTCTGCCCCTCGATTGGGAGGGAACCTGTTACATTGCCTTCCTACTGCCACCTGTTTTCCTAGCCCCACCTGACTACCATAGGAATTCCTTCCTAGTACATACTAGACACAAGAGAAACCTCCCGATTGTCGACTATACTGAAACTGCTGCAGAGCAATTCATTGATATTGATAAAGGTGTGTTCCCTTATTTAGGTACAGTTGTAAACAGTAAGCTAATCCGTAGGTTAACAAGAACCCTTGAAGCTGTAGTAGATGAGACTGCCTCCGCTCTAGGTAACTTAACCGAAGAGCAATCCTTTATGAGAATTGTTGTGCTCCAGAATCGTCTCGTCCTTGACGTCATACTGGCCGATAGGGGCGGGGCCTGTAGAGTCATCGGATCCAGTTGTTGCATTTTTATTCCAAATAACGCGCCGTCTGTTTATTCAGCTATAACCAGACTTCATAAAATTGCCCATCTATTACACCAAGATCCAGGCACCTGGACATGGTCCGGTTGGTTCTGGAATATAATTTCCGCCTGGGGATGGAAAGTCCTGTCCTTTCTAGGTATCGCAGTAGCGATCATATTCAGCTGCTGCCTCTGTATACAATGTGGCCCTGCGATTTGCGGCATGTGTGCTACCACTTGTATTCCTAGTCCCAAGCCCCGTTCTAAATCCCGTTCCAAGACAATTCGAGATGAACAAATGGTACTGTATGAAATGATAGATGGTATCATGAATATTGATGTTTCCTGATGGAAACGTAGTGACAAGGAGGGAATGTGGAAAAGTAAATTTTGTCATGTTCTGTGTCCCTACGTGTCATCCATCATATGTTATGTGTGCATGACCAATATGCATATGTTATTCCCCATGTCCGATTCAAGACGCAATTACAGTTGTGTCCTCCTCTAGTATGCCAGTTTCCAGTCCTCGTGAATACTACGAATATCAGGCCTATGTAAAGTTACGTTGCCACGTTTCTCAGTATGTACGTTATTTCATTATAAAGTCCCCGTTTCTAGGCCTCAAAAGGGCCCGGACATCAGATTCAGCTCCTGTCTCCTGAAGCCTCGCTGAGGAGTGATACAGCCCCCACCTGTATCCTCGACCCTTCACTTACTTCCTGCCTCGCAGTGCCCGGTGCAGCTTGGCTCTGCCTCTGAGTCTGCCAAGACTATGTTATGATTCCAGTTATCAGTTTAGTCCTCCTTCTCTGCATTCCTAAGCTACTGAACCGCATCAATAGTTTCCGTCATTGTCTAGCCTTTTCGGCTCCATGTTAAGAGAAATACTGTATTTAATGGTCATTTAATATTCTTCATCACGCACTACATGTAGAATAAATGCATGCTCTAGTCTTAGAGTCAGTTAGCCTTTCCCCTCATGACTTCTAGTTTATATCAACATGTTCCCTAAACATCAGATACTAGATAGGGTTTAGGTACATGTCGCTCCGACCCTCCAGACTTTAGTCTCTGCTCCTAGCACAGAGTTCATAGCCCCCAGCTTCTCCTCGTAACACGTCATTGCCAGTTTGCGCGCACCATCAGGTTAGAGGTCCCGGCTCCTTAGGTAGCCCCCTCCTATGTTTCCGCCCATTCATGACATATTCTGTTACGTTTGCATCACACGTCTGAGTTACACCTTCTTTTTACTCTTATCTTTCGCGACTGCTACGCGTCACGCCTTCTGCTCCACCCACTGCTACGCCTACTGCAATGTAATGCTATGTGTTTGCGCTATGTATATATGCTCGTGTATTGTTATTAAAAGTTAGCGCGCGCTCATCCCAGACCCAGCCCCAGCAGCTGCTGGGCCCTGTCATCCTATTCCTATGCAGGTTGTCCTGTTCCTGTCCTTATGCTGTATTAAACCTGCAAAAACTCCTACTACCTCGAATCTTGACTCTTATTTATTGAGCTATCTGTTATGATATATGTCTAGTCAAAAATAGGGTATTATTTATTTATTTACCACAGCTGGATAGTGAATTGTTTAATTTACTATTCCAACTCCAGTCCCCGTGGATAGTAGGGAAGGTGTTGGATACTACATTAAACCTATTCCCTATCCTAGAGCGCCCCCCAGCGCAATGCGTTGTAATGGTTTGCGTTGTAAAAGTTGCGTCGTAAAGGCACTGCGTGGTAAAAGTTGCGTTGTAAAGGATGTTTCCCTTTCTGAAGCGTCCCTTAGTTTTTGTGCGCATGTTCAAAATGGATGCAGTGGGTTCTCGTCAGGCCCAAATGTTTTATGTGAAAACATAGAAAAGAAACAGTTTGAGAACACAGAATAAATGAATGAACTGTATACCACTTATCTCTACTCTATTCCCATTTATTTATTTTTAACTATTGCGTTAAGGTTAAGCAAAACGAACAGCTTAGCAAAAGCAGCAGTGCAAGCTTCATGCATGCTGTAACACATAGAAGCCATTTTAATTCTAGTGTGCAGAAGCGAAAGTTTCCCTCCATAGCAAGGAGTACGCCATGTCACGTGAGTATGACAGACGCATGCGCAGTAGAAAATCCCGCGTAGCAGTGGCCATATTAATGCAAGCGGATTACGGTTAGTAAAAGCACACATGCAAGCTTTCCTCGTATGATAAGTAATTTAATGTTAGTAATACGAAAATGTTGATTAATTTATTAACGTTATGTCAAGAGGGTTGAGTACAAGCAAGTCGCGTTACATGCGAATCCTTGCTCCATCACAGATAAAACCTTTCAGGTACCCGTAAAGAGACAACAGACACAGAACATTCCAAAACAAACAGATGCCACGCTGCAGTGACCTCTAAAGAGACAGCGGACACAGAACATTCCAGAACAAACAAATACAGTCTTTTATTGGCTTATGAAGAGTTGTCAGACACAGAACATTCCAGAACAGATAAAATGTTTCAATGGCTTGTGAAGAAAACGGCAGATGCTGAACATTCCAGAATAAAAAACTAATAAACCCTTCTATTGCCTTGTGAAGAGAAGGCAGACGCAGAACATTCCTGAACAAACAGATAAAACGCTTCAATGTCTTGTGAAGAGAAGGCAGATGCAGAACAAAGAGATAAACCCTTTCATTGACTTGTGAAGAGATGGCAGATGCAGAACATTCCAGAACAAGCAGATGCCACCCTGGAGTGACCTCTGAAGAGACAGCAGACACAGAACATTCCAGAAAAAAAGGATGCCACCTTTCTGGTGCTCGTAAAGGGATTAGCAGACACAGAACTTTCCAAAACAAACAGATTCCTCCATTCTGATTCCCTTTTCGGAGACACAGAATCCTCCATAACAATAATATAACACCCTAGGGGCCTGTGAGGAGATGGCAGACACAGAACATTTCATGAATAAACATTTGCCACCCTCAGGAGACATAGAACATGCCAGAGCAAAAAGATGCCTCTCCTCACTGACCTCTGATGGAGATTTTTAGCCATGTTGCTCCACAGCCTGTGCTGCTCTGCAACATGTTTTACAAATATTGACAAAGCCAATAGTAATATATGTAATAAATAATAATAAATTGTGGACGTGAGGTCTGCTCAAGTAAGAGGTCCACAGTGTTTCCTTACATTGAACAAAGCTCCCAATTGTAGCAGTTGACTTTTTTAGGACAGGGAAGCAGAGCATTGTAAGGTGTACTCATAGGAAGGGCTGTGGGCACTAATTTATAATTGTGGGCATAAAGTAATAAGACTCAATAAATTATTGGCCTGTTTGTGCTTTTTCTTTGGAAGCATGAAAGTATGTTCATTACACACACTACTAAATTGTACATATTAATTTAGAGATATATACATGAGGTAGATAGAAATATTGTTGCTGATCTTTTTTTGTTTCAAGAGCTTTATCGAAGTAAATAGGATCATAAGTGCGTTATTACAGCAACAATTGTAGAGAAATAGCAAAAAATAACAAGCAAAATGTATATTGAGGAAGAATGAAAAATTAAAATAACTACCACTGTGAAACACTAAAACCAAAAGATGAAAGCAATAGTGAAAGGTTGTACCTTGAAACAAGATAGCATTTTACAATTTTAAAAGTGGAAAGAAAGATAAAGAAAGAGAAAAGAAGAGAAGAGGGAGAGGAAAAGACTAACCAAAAAAGAGCAAAGAGAAATCAAAATCCTTATCAGATACCATATGTAAGACTATCAAGGTACAATCATTATACAATTTCTGAAAACAGAGTAAGATCCATACATTGACTTATAAGAACTATATAAAAGAAATTAAACATAATACTCATGGCGGTTGAAAAACAAAAAATCAGTCTTTGTTATGTAATGCAGAGGAGGATAAATTGTTGGTGAGTGGAGACCAGAAGGCTTCCTTTCGAAGAAGTTGCTGAGATGTGATGGCAGAAGCTCTAGCCAGCCTGTGGTGATAGCAGAGAAGGTTCCACCAAGCAGAAAAAGAGACCTTGGTGGCATCCTTCCAATTAGAGGTATTTACCTGAAAGGGATTAGCAATCAACGCATCCACAAAAATGCCCACCCTGTGAGATCCAAACCAATTTGCAGAATTACTTCCCAAGAATATGGAGTAAATGTCAAAGGGAAAGTTGATAGAACAAATTGAGGAGATTGATTCACATACCTTGTTCCAAAACAGGGTAATGCTGGGGCAAAGAAAAATGAGTGTATAAATGAGCCGGGGGTATTTTCACAGGACCAGCAGTTCGGAGGTATATCAGAACTATACTTGGAGATAGATAATGGAGTCAAAAATAAACTCAGATAGAAATAGTAAAGAGTCTGAGTGGTGCTGGCAGTAGAGGAGGTATGGTGTATGCATGCCCAAATAGAATTCCATGTGTGAATAGAGAGGGTACACTGACAAACAGATTCCCGTAAAAGTTCAACTTTACTCTGGGGGCGGTTGGGAGAGGAGAAATGAAGATATTTGTAGATATGAGAGGCCTGAAGGGAAAGAGAGGTGGTAAAGGTTATAAAATGGGGTCTGATTAGGGGGGGGGAGATCCAGAGAGGAGAGAAAACTGATTAGTTAAAAGCAATATTAAAGAGTTGTACCTAAGAAGTGAGGAGGCAGGTAGGCCAAACTTAGATTGAACTTCCCGAGGAGAAAGAAAAAGCGAGCCGTGTATTAAATGTTTAACCTGGACGATCCCTCTAGCTGCCCAATTTTTTCAGAAAATAGTACGATGGGAAAGTTTAATGGATTTGTTATGCCAAAGATGTGAGTCTAGGAACATTTGTAGAAGCATATGGGATTTGCGCATGACCGGATAGAAGATTGAAATAAATTGTGAAATGGTCGGGTAATTAAAAGAATGAGGAGGATGAGTGAAGTTGGCTAACGAGGTAAAAGGGAAAGGGTGAATCAAGGATTCCTTTAATCCATAACAAACCGATGTGGGAGTTTCTTCTGAAGAGGACAAATAAGGTAACGCTTGACGGATAAAAAATCAGAAGTGATATTGGCGAAAATATGAAAAATGGTAACCCTGGGCGTAGTGGGCGTAGTGGGGCTACGCGGAGGGTCACGGAGTTGATAACAAACTTCGTGGAGCTCTGCAACCCCACCCGCCTACCACCTGCCCTATTAACAATTACTTACAACTTTTAAAAACGACTTAAAGAAATAAAAAACACCATACCTTAGCTACGACATCCCCGGGCCGTCCTCCTCTTCATCACATTCGCTGTAAAAACTGTGCATGCGTGGGTGCACACGCATGTGCAGTTTTTACAGAGAACGTAATGAAGTGGAGGAGGGCAGCCCGGGGACGCCTCAGCTAAGGGAAGGTGTTTTTTTTATTTACTTTAAGTTGTTTTTTAAAAGTTGTAAGTAACTGTTAATAGGGTGGTTGGAAGGCGGGGGCTGGTTGACTCCGCCCTGTCATGGAGTGTGCAGAGATTTGCCTACTCTTCGTTCTCCGTGGAATGCAGAATAGGCAAATCTCTGCGGACTCCACGGACGGAGCGAAGCTCTCCACCCGTGGTTAGAAAATGGACACCTCCCCGATCCCTAGAAGTAGACAGGAAACATAGAGAGATACAAGCTTTCCAACAATTCCAGAGAAATTTACTCAAAACATCATTAAGGGTTTTAAACATTTTTAACAGAAGTTTCACTGGTAACATGGACAGATAGAAGTTGATAACAAGGAGCATAATCATTTTGCTTGCGTCCAGTCGACCCCACCATGACAGACATAAGGGAGACCATTTTCCTGCCATGTTATTCACTTCTAATAGAACATCTTCCAAATTAAGCTGCACCGTTCTCACAATTGAAGAAGAATATTTAATTTGCAGGCAAGAGATATTATTAATGTTCCATTTGAAATCAGTCCCATCGAACACTCTTCTTAAACAGTATTTGTTTAATGGAAGCACTTCGGATTTAGAAAAATTTAACTTATATCCAGACAAGGCGGCGTAAGAAGATAAGAGATCTGTGAAGGTCGGCAAAGAGGTAGAGGGGTCGGAAATGTATAGCATAATATCATCTGCATAAGTGGTAAATTTAAATTCAATTGCCTTGTGTTTAAAACCTCGAAAAGTAGAGGAATGATGCAGAGAGTGAAGAAAGGGTTCATGAGGGAGGATAAAGAGCAAGGGAGAAAGAGTACAACCTTGAAGAGTACCTTGTTGTAAAGTGAAACAAGAAGATTGAGATCCATTAACAGAAACTGAAGTGGTAGGGGAGGAATATTAGAGACAGGATAGAGGAACCAAAACCATGCCATTTGAGGGCGCACATCATAAAAAGTCAGTGAATGCGGTCAAAAGCTTTCTCCACGTCAAGGGTTATGGCTGCAAGGGGGGAGGAACTCTTAGATGCTAGATGAATAATATTAAGGAAAGTTCTAGATTTCTCAGCTAAAGTCCTTGCTTTAACGTTCCCTGTCTGTTCAGAACCAATCAATTCTGGAAGAACCTGGTTGATACGAGTGGCCAGCACCTTAGCAAAACTTTTACAATCTAAATTGATTAATGAAATGGGGCAATAATTGGCACACAAAGAAGGATGCTTAACTTTTTTGGGGATTAAACAAATCATGGCTTCAAGAAAAGAGCCTCGAGCCTCATTCTTGAGAAATAAAAAACTGAAAAAGAGATAAAAGATGGGGCAAAAGGATCTGTGAAAAGCAGGAATAAAATGTGTTGGTAAAGCCATCTGGGCCAGGGGCCTTATCCCTAGATAACTTAGCTAAGGCGAACATAATCTCAGAAAGGGACATATCTATATCTAATACAGAGCAATCAGGGGAGGGGAAAGAATGGGGAGGTAGTGAATCCAAAAATGAATCCAAGGCAGCGTCAGAGAAAATAATTCAGTTGTGTATAAGGTCCTATTGAAATCCTCAAAGCATTTCAATATCTCCTCGACTTTAATGCGATTAACACCGCTATCATCAATGATTTAAACTATTCTAGATCTTTGAGATTTGCGGATGACGAGCTGGCTTTGTCATAAACAAGCCATTTTTTAAATTCCAGCGCACAGCGGGAAAACGCGGTAGCGCTGTAGGGGTTAAGGACCCCAGCCTAGCTGCTTCCTCTCTAAATTGATTGGATGTAGTTTTGGTACACTCCAGATTGGTTACTGGGTCACCCTTGTGAGTCCCTAGTATATGGTACCTTAGGTACTAAGGGCATAAGTACCCCAAAGGCCTACCAGGGGCTGAAGCATGTATTATGCCACCCCGGGAAGCCTTCCAAAATGGCACCACAGGTCTGCAACTGCATCCTGGGTAAGGTGGTGCATGCACCCCATACTAAGCTATAGGTTACCCATATCTACCTTTAATCACTGACACACATAAACCTATAAGTCACTCCTATGGCAGGTCTTATTAATCCTGAAGGCAGAGTGCTTGGTTTTGTGTGAGAGGGTGCCCATGCATGAGCAGGACCCCTCTGCAGCCTTCGGAATCTATTCTCTGGGGCTGTTATGGGATGCAGCCTGACCATATACTCTTAAGTACTTTATAACCTTGCGGTAAATGATAACTTTGGAATGGCTGCATGGAAACATGTCGTGTTTGGTGTCAAACACTTTGGAATCCTACCCTTTCCCCCGCCAGTCCTGGCAGCGGGGGTAGAATTCCACCCTTCTAGAGGCAGAAGACATGTACACAATTACCTGACCAGTAATAGTTTAAAAGTAAGTCCAACCCCTAAACTTAGTAGTAGTATAGGAACCCAGTCCTTAGAACTTCAGATTAACCTGGACGAAACTCTGCAACATATATCTTGGAACTTCGACATTCTATTTCGCCTAGAAAACGGAAGGATCTCCCTTGGGGTCAAGGATTTACTCCTCTGTTCAAACAGGCACCAAAGAAGCATCTTACCGGTCTGCATTTCCAAGGCTCCCGCTGGATCCCAACGGATTTTTGTCTCAGGACACAGACTTCCAGACTTCTCCGAAGCCGACACGAGATCCCAGCAAAGCTGAGACCCGCAGCCCTCACGAGTGACAAGAAACCGGAACTATTGGACACCGTGCACAACTTCTTGAGCTTTCCTGAAGTTGTGCATTGGGCTACTTATAGTTCAAGCCCCGAGCACCATTTGCACCAAAGATTGTGGGCCTACGCTCCATGAATGTTCCGTGGGCACGCTTCTAGCATTTCCGCTTGAGGCTCCTTCGCGATCCCTGGTTCATCAACTGGTGGGTCCTCTTGAAGACAACTCTTGTGTTTCTTGGTTTTTCCTGGTTGCTCCAGATGTGCTCTGACTCCCCTCCAAAGAGTGAGTCCCTCACACCTCGCTGGTCTGCTCCTCAGCCAATCTCTGCATTCCGCATGGGTTGCTGTTGCCAAGGCTTGTTGAGTCCCATCCGGATACCGACGGCACAGCACTTGACATCCTTCATGACACAGATTGAATCCAGCTCTTGGTTGTCGTCAACGCCTCCTGGTCCTCGTGGCTGAGGAGACAAGCTTCACCTTTTGCACCTGATTTCACCCGACATCGGTGGGCATCTGCTCATCGCCTTCCTGGTCACGGGCTAGCGACCCAGACTCTGTCCCCTCTGCTTTCAGGCTCTTCAGATCTCCGATCCACCCTTGGATCCATCCGGACACTTTCCACTTGGACACCTGCAGCACTTTTCAGCAGCTCGCCATAGAAAACAACGACGAAACCCGACATGAAAAGACACCTATGCACCCGGCTTCCCTGGGTGAGGTAACTCGAGAACTCCGGTGCTCCCATGGGTATTGACTCTAGAACTGCCTAGTTCTAAAAGGGTTTGCTCCAAGTCCACTTCTAAGTGTCCTTAATCTTTAAAACTCTAATCACAACTTTCTCCATAGAAGTCAATGGTGATTTACAGCTGTGTTTAGACACTGCACGTGTCCCCCGTGAGTCCCCTGTGTCACTATCTAGAGGACCAAGGCCTTGTCTCTATATCTGTTGTGGTTCTTATACCACTTGCTTAGTATATGGTTTGGTACGCCCCTAGGGCTAACCATATATTGTGCTAATTTGCTGTGTGTGAAATAAGGTTACTGTATGTACTTTTGCTTCTAGTCTCATAAAGAGAGTAGAGGGATGTGTTTAGAATAAATACATATATTTTCATATATATACCTGGTGTGGTTCTCCTTTCATTTGTTCATTCATGAGATTACAGACTGGTAAAACAAGCTGCTTTATATTCCTTAACGACTATGCCTGAAGGCTGCTCTCCACAGCTACCACTTGGATAGCTTGTCTATAAGGTTTTCTTTATAACCTACCATCAATAAGGGTCATTTGGACTGGTGCAAGGTGCCCACTAGAATAGTGGACAGCATATGCCAGGCCAACTTCTCACATAAGACAGAATGGAGGCAGACTCCTTATGATAGTTTTTCTTTTTAACAGCCACATAGTCAATAATAAAGCCTCTGGCTGCTGCATTAAAAGCGGCCCAAATAGTATCAAAAGGCAAATCCGGACTTGCATTAAAGAGAAAGAATTCTGACACAAAATCTTTAAAGCGCCCGATGAAAGTAGGATCTTTGAGAAGATAGTTATTAAAGTGCCATCTTTGGGATTTGATAGATAAGGAAGGAAGACCTAAATTGATAAAGACAGGAGCGTGATCGGAAATAAGTATGGATCCAATTTCAGCATGTTGTTAATTGGAAAGAAGGTGTGGGTTCATAAAAATATAATCAATTCTAGATGCAGAATTATGAGTGGGAGAATAAGAGGTGAATTCCTAACAGTCCCGTATATATATCCTCCATGCATCTACCAAGCCTCTAGAACGTATTGTGCTAGCATAGGTTTTTTACATTTTATTGGAAGTATACCTAGAAGTGGATTTCCTATCGATAAAAGGGTCCTTGACCTGATTGCAATACCCACCCACTATGAGATTCGAGTCAGACCATGAGTGACGAGTATGTGACATGGATTGTCAGAATTGTGAGTCAATACCCGTGGGCCCACAAATGTTGAGGAGAGAAATAGGGGATCCATTGATGAGTGTATGAAGAAGAAGCCATCATCGATCTGCATACTTTTCCTCCCTTTCTATAGTGAGGGAAAGGGACTTAAGGAATGGTATCACCACTCCATTTTTCCTATCTTTAGCTGGTGAACAGTAAGCATAGCCTACCCGTTGTTTTTTAAGAGAGTTGATATCCTTGTCATTAAGATGCGTTTCTTGTAACATCGCAATCTTACATTGTAATCTGGAGACATATTAAAGTTCACTTTGTTTCTTGATAGGATTACGTAGACCCTTTAAATTCCAAGAGACAATGCGAACACTATCAATCATAGCAAGGGGGAAAGGTCATTAAACAACACCATGAGTATTTTACAATTTAAAAAAGTTGAAAACTCAACATGCAAAAATTTGAAGTCAATAAGTGTGTAACATTGAAGTAAAGACAGATCGAAAAAAGGGATGTGAAAGAGATGAAAAGTAGAAGTTACGAAAAGAAAGAGAGTAGTAGAAGATGATAAATTTGAGGAAGAAAAAAGAGGAAAAGAATCAGAAGCCAAAGAGAATGAGACAGAAAAAGGAAAACAAGAAAGAAAGAGAAAAGGAAAGGGGAAATAGAAAAGAATATAAGTGATAGACAACGAGAAGTTGACAAGAAGCTGGGAGACTTCAGCCAAGAAAGACGGGATACATATCCAGACTAAAGAGGATATCATGAGAAGGAGGGAGCTGCAAAAGGAAAGCAGATGACAGAGCCAGCGAGGACAACGAGAAATGACAGCAATCAATCGATAGAGAAATAGGAAAAAGGGGAGCCTAGTAAGAGGCAGCAACAAGGGAGATACCAACTACATAAAAAACTATGAAAGGATAAATGTATAACAGGCAAACAAGTGTAACCAGGGTACCTGATGGAGGAATTAACACTTACCAAACACGAGGAGTAACTATGAACATTAGGAGCGGGATGGGAGGGCAGGAAGGAGGAAACATCAAGGAAAGGATTTTGTAGGGGACAGGAGACATCTGTGGAGAGAAACCAAATAAATAATAGGAAATGGCATCCAGAAAAGGCAGACAAACTTAAGCAACCAGCAATAAAAACAACAGGCAACAACCAACAACAACGAAAGAGGATGAATATCACCAGAACCAGTAGATTAGGAAAAGTTAAGCCAGAGAGACTAAGACAGAGCAGAGGAGGCAATACTCAGGCCCCTCCTGAGTGCATCTCTTTTCCTTTATGACAAGAAATAAATTGTCTTAGATCTTATAGAGTAGGTCTGTTCTTTATGCGTGATTTAAAAAAAGCAAGGATGCACCAGACCGTATCTAGCATTCATAGATCGAAGGGCCGTAAGAAAGGAAATGCACTCCTTGTGACGAGCAACAGTGCCACAGGCCACATTCTGAGAGAGAAAAACTCCTTGACCAGACCATAACATCTGCTTTCTTTGCTTTACCGCTGAGAGAACCATTAACAAATCAGTGTACTCCAGAAAGAGAACAATTATCCCTCTGAGACGGTTGACTGACAAAGTAGAAGATGAACCACCAGGTTCAGGACCAATGCGATGGGCATGTTGCAAATTAAGGGTGGTGCTGTCCTTAAGTCCAACGATTTTAGGAATGTTTGTTTTTGAAAAGTCAAGCATGTCCGACCCCTCCTCTCCCTCAGAAATACCATAAATTAGAAGGTTGTTGCACCAATTGCAATTTTCTAAGTCCTCCGTTTGCGTTTTGAGAAGAGCAATCTCTTTAGACATAGCTGCAACCTGAGTATTGCTGATCCTCTGTTCCACCGCGGACACTCTCAAATCTAGATTGGACCACTTCTCTTCTAGCCTCTGGAGGGTAGCCTTAGTATCAATCACAAATGGTTCTATAAGCTTCATCTCCTCCATTGGGTCATCCAGTGTTATGGGTAATGGGGATTTAGTAGGGGAGTTGGTTTCTTTTTTTGGCGTTTGGAAAAAGCGGCAGTATTGGAGTCCTTGCCGAAGGAAGACATATTTGCAGATGCACTCTTCTGACCAAGGGAGGAGGAAGGCTCCATATAGAAGGATGAATTACTGTAGGGAAGTCTCAAGAGACAGGCAGTATATAGGAAAAGGATATAAAAACTGCTAAAAGGAAAAAAGAGGCAGACCTCTAACTTGTATTTTCATTCAACACCATGCAGATAAACTAGAGGTGTCTCGAATGATCAAATTGGGCCTAACAGGTTTTAAGGTCAGCACAGTGGGAACAAAAAACTGCTAAAGTAGGACATTACATTTTTAACGGCTGGCTGCTAAAAAATGGTTGAAGCATTCCCAAAATCCACTCAGTGTAAGGAACTCCTTTAATCACCGCCACAACCCACGAAGAAAATAAAGTCGGGCGTTACCAGAACTCATAAGGAGAGCATATTATATTCATGATGCACGGACTCAGCCGCAACAACCCCGTGAAGAGAGACAAACCCTTTCAAAGCATAGAACCTCAGCTAGATGTGGTCATCCGGTGGTGGCTCACGCCATTCCCCTCATGAAAGTTTGCCTTATTCTCTGCTGGTGACTCCAAGTTTTGTTAAATTTCTATAGTATCTGCCTAGTCAAGCAGAAAATCCAACTATTGAGATTGGCATATGTTGTACACTTCCCCCTCTCCATATGCTTACTTTTCCACACAAAGTTGCATGTAAGGGATACTGCTCCCGCAGCAAATGACTCTGCCACAGTCAACCTGGAGCTTTTCAGATGCAGCAGCATTTCCTCCAAGATGCACCTCAGGCAGCACAAAGAAAGCCTTTAACCCGTTCGGTGCTGATGACGGCTCCCGGCCTTCATGAGCTACGGTGGGCGTGTGCTGATGACGGCCGGGAGCCGTCATGACAACGCCCGCGATCGGAATGTGCCGCACAGGCGTGGAATTCCGGCCGCAGCCAGGGGATTAATCACTGCCCCATCCCGCCGCGGGCAAAATGGCAGGCGCTGCCGAAACTACTGTGGATAGCGCGGCGCAGAGAAAACAGGGGCAAAAAGCTGCTCAAAGTGAAAAGAAAGACAGAGAACTGTCCCGCACCCACTCCTCAAGTAGATTCATTTCACAGCATCCAG
>NC_136062.1:480061207-480094060 GCF_964261635.1 Lissotriton helveticus
CACACGAGCGAAGATGAAGGCACTAACCAATGGATATCAAGTAAAGGAGAGTGACAAGTAAGTGCTAATGGTTAGTAATGGGAGGGCTGTAAGATATTTTTTTTGATTTACAATCGATTTCGCGCAGGTGAAACCTATCAAGTAGCAATTTGTCAGAAGACACAGCCTGACATTTGACCTTTGAAGTGCAGCAAATGTGACAAGATCAGTACAGAAATAAAATGCGTCTTTATTTATTGCGTGGACTTTCGTGACCCACCAAAAACCGGCTCATGACCCCCCCGTGGCTCGGGACCCACAGTTGGGGAATCACTGATCTAAAAGGTTCTCTCATAATACTGGGCTCACAGCTGTGATAAATATTTTCCCTCCAAAATAAACAATGGAAAGCTTGTATCATGAAGAAAATCCTAAGTGTGTTTCTATAGAACACAGGGGCATATGTACAAGCCTCTACTGCTATGGGAACGTCACTTTTTTGTGACGTTCCCCTGGCATAGGGGCCTTGCCTTATGTACAAGGCAGCGTTGAGCCACTTAACGTGGCTTACCGCTGCCTTGTACATAAGGCACCTTTTAGCGTGAAAGGGGCGTGCAGTGGGTGTTGTGGTAGGCGTTCCACTGCAACACCCATTGTATTTGACGCTGCCCCCTATGTACAAGGATGACGTACATAGGAGGCAGCGCCAAAATTAAGACCAGGAAAATCCTGATCTTAAATTGGCGAAACGAGGAGAATTGCATTATTTTTCGTTGTTTTTGCTTTTTCCATGTGTGCTGCCTTGTGCAGCACACATGGAAAAAGCAAAATGCCATATTGTAAATTCCATGTGTGCTGCATGAAGTAGCGCAAATGAATCTTACAAATTGGCATTTTAGGATTGTTTATGTGCAGGAAGGGACACCTTCCTACACATAACCAATCGTCTCCTTGCACACAGACACCCTTGCACTCTGGTGCAAGGGTGCCTGCGTTGGCGCTAAGTTGTTAAACTTAGCGCCATTGCAGGGGTAAACGCAAGGCTGCACCACATTCTTGTTAATATGGTGCAGCCCTGCATTTCCGAAGTGGCGGAGCGTGTCATTAAGCCACGGAGGCTAACAACACGCAACGTCACTTCATTGTACATATCCCCCATAGGGTTTAAGTGCTCAGTGCTGACACTCAATATATTTCTTTGGGTGATGGGATGAGTGATCGATAGTCATCTGATTTGAAGGGTTAGATCCAGTCCATTATGACATTAAGCGCCCTCCTCTAGAATGGCCTCTGGTGGCACTGTTCCCACTGCAAGGGGTCATTTCTGGAGGGTTATATCTAGTTATAGATGCAGATCCACAGTACTGTCCAGTTGTGGAGGGCACATCAAGAGTACAGCATCTGGTCTAACTCTAGTTGCCACATCTAGACTACTCTGGCCAGATCTGGAGGCCATATTGGGTGTATAGCGTCAAGCTCACAAAGCCTCCTGGGAAGCGGTGGTTTCAGTTCTGGAGGCTTCATCCTGAGCGTTTTTTCTAGTTCTAGAGACCCCCCCTGGTGCACTGTGTAAGATATTGGATAGAGATATGAATAAATGGAGCATATCACAAATTTCCCAGATATGAGCACACACACACACATTCTTTGCTTCTGTCTGTCAGGTGAAGCAGAGTATGACACATGCATGCTGATAGGGAATCAGCCAACTATAGTTTGTTCTTCCTTTCACTTTTTGTTTCCCTTTGGTGCCTGCATTCTATGAAATGTCTTTCCTGGAAGCAGCCTCAGAAATAAATAATCGTGATCCCTGAACGCTGATGGCATTTCATCGATTCAGCAACTACAGAGATTAGCCTCACAACAACTAAGGGTAGTCATATAACTTTCATTTTAGTTAAGGGTAAACTAATTATTAACATGTAAAATAAAAAAGTGAAGGGTTACAAATTTAGTTTAATTAAATTTGCCTAAAATATTAGGATGATGGTTAGTGCCAGTGTTGATCAACTGATATTTATTTAAATGAATTGAATTAAATTAACATTAATTTAGAGTTAGTGCAAGGTTTAGTACTTGACGTATGGGAGAGATTGTTTTATAAAAACAATCTCTCCCATGTATGTTGATTAAGGCATGGGGAAATAACAATAAACAATGAAGTAATATTAACATATTTCATCAGTATTAAATTCATAAAAATGATTTCATGGTTAGTGTTAGAATTTTGTTAAGTCAAAAGATAGTTTTAAGTAATTTAATTATATTAAATTAAGGGTTAGTTTAGGTTAAAATTTGGTGAAGGAATGGAGAAATAAATTAATTAAGTTAAATTTAATTATAATAAACCTTGCATTAAAGTCAACATTACACTTAGAATAAAGATAATTATTAAATTAAATTATATTCAGTTTAAATAAGTTAAGGGATAGTTTTACAATTCAGAATAAAATAATTAGCAAAATTAACAAACATTTATTCAAACTTGTTAAAAAATAATAGGTGCAGTTAGGTGTAGTTTTGGGGTACTACTAAATGAAATGTAAAACTTACCTTGATGATGTCGTGGCTAGGGACGAAGCTCCTTTGAGGTGCTATACCTTGATCATACAATAGTTGAAATATATGGGGAAAAAAGATTGAAAATTGTTTGTAAATACTAGGCCTGGGTGAAATCTCAATTATGCCACAGTAATTGGTTTAATTTCAGTAACGCTCGTTTGCGTAATTATGAGTTATTTGGCGGAGAAATTCAACCACAGGAGCACATGAAAAAAATAATTTATTAAGCACGAGCGTCTGCACATTGCTCTTTTTTTTGTTCTTTTGCATCTAGGGCTATTTTCTTAGCACAAAATGCACCTCAGGTCCATTTCGGATGCAAGGGGGCAATTTAAGCTCAGAAAATCGAGCTAAATCTTGGGTTATGACCTGACGCAATTCTGTGTAATTTGCTCCCATTTCATGCATTTAGGCTACAGCAAATTACACGAGTTACACCCACCCCTAGGAAATACCCTCTAAGTAATGATAGCATACCTCCACCTCGGTTGCTTTATGTTTCCCTGTACTTTCCTGAGGACTCATCATTAAACGTTGAGTTCTGAGTGCATACTTCAAGCTTACTCCTGGATAAGACGCCCTCGAATCCTTTATGCAGATGTTTGCGGCTTTGCGAACTGTGCAGGTAGAAGTCACACTTGTGAGCATGATAACCCTTTTGTAATGAGTGGCAGTGAGCAATAGAACAATAAATAAATAAATAAAAACATTTGAGAATGTTTCATGAATCTATTATTAATAAACGACAGAGAAAGGTAAATCTCACTGGTTGCCAGGATTCACTCTTTGGGTTCCTGTATCCACTTAAGGACCCACCTGTGGGACTTTCCAGTGTTTGACCGAGCTTCCTGGCCTTGTGCTATATCCCAATGCCGGCTTCCCGCCTCTTGGACCGCATTCTAAGCTTCCATTTCATGTTGGATCCATATTAAGCTTCGTGACAGGTAGAATGGCATTGCTTCCAAATATAACATTCCCAGAAGCCTCAACCTTCCAGCTTATCCCAAGAATAATTTGCACCTTTCCAATGAGTTTTGTAGAAGCCTGTTGGCTCAATGGCTTTTGCTGCCAATGATAACTTCTTCTAGAATCCCTGCTCACTGCTTTGTCTCCACCCTTGGGGCCAAGAATGGGCGGTGGAATTCTCACACCTGCAGCTGGCAGGTGTCAGACTGTTCACACCTGGGGCATGCCGTCCTCAATGGGCTCTTTTAAAGCCTATTGGCGTCAGTCCAGGGTTGGTCATCGAGGCACTGTTGACGTTTGGCTGTTCTTCCATTTCAAAGACTCGAGAGCCATGGGTGTTACTTGTTTCCTGAGCTCCACTCATTCCCAGTGTTTAAACACAAAAAGAAGAGAGGCTCACGTACAGAGACAGCTGGAAAAGTCTTTGGATTAGTCCATAAAACAAGAAAGAATCACGATGACAGGAGCACATTTTTTCTGAATGCTGTAATGAGTCCTTTTATTCATAATTTGTGCAACACAGCCAACACGTTTCACCCTTGCGGGCTTCTTCAGGGCGAGTTATGGTCCAAAGGAAAACGATTCTACAGGGTATTAACCTGGATAAGTGAATGAAGCTTGATACAAAGTCCTAGTACAAATCTTAATTATATACTCTATAGTATTCACGATAGCAGCAGCAATGTAAGAAGTTCACAATTAGTACAATTGTGAACCAAAGCGCATCAAGTGTCGCGCTAAGCTGCAGGGCTATAACCGGCAGATGAGAGTACGCCTTCCACGTCTATTTTAAAGGCATTTTGTCAGACACTCATTAGGAAGCACTAAGTTTCCAGAATTTTTCTTTGTATAACATCGGTAGTGGTGCGGCATCACATACCCTGAGACCGTGGTTCTGTGTGTTATCATTACCAGTGTTGTCTAGTTCCTTGAAGAAGCACCATCTTGCAGTGCACCCTTCCTTCCTAAACCTGCACTGTTCGGTCGTGCTTAGTTGTTTTCTAAACCTCTACCTTTCTGCAGAGTTTTGTTGTTCCTTCAGCTGTAGTGTAGTTCCTATATTCCCAATAGGCTCTGCGCATCGGAATAATATATCCTATAGAATTGACGTAGGACTTAGGTCAACTAGGTGTCTATCGAATATATTAGACTTAATTGTGAGTTCCAGCTAGCTCAGTGGTCACTAGAAACTTTCTCAAATACACAAGAAGGGATTAGTTTCTGACAACCGCATAAACATGACAACTTTGTTTCGCCAAGATAAAACGTATCTTCAGAATCGTGGAAACAATAGATAGATATTTTACTCAGTCAATCGTGCATGCTTCATTTCATCAGAGGTGCAGAGAAATAGAGAGACGGGCATTTTCAATAAAAAGTATTTATTGAACAGTCTTCATTTCTCATGCAGAAGAAATGAACTGCTACAATCGTAATACTGGCTGTAAAGTATAATGTGTACAGCAAGAAGAGTATTATAAAATAATACTGTAAAAGCATGGTATGGTTTCTAAGCCATAAAATACATACATAAATAACAAAGACTAAAAGTACTCAACTGGTGCTTCTAAAATACGCCTACCCCGATGTACCTAACCTAAGTCTAGTACCAGGGAAGAAGTAAGTGAGGTGGAGCATAGGTTTAGTATTCTCTGCCAAAAATCTATCCAAGATTGCTCTTAGGGTCTAATCAGCTCCGTACCTTGGTTTAGAATGAAGAAGGTCTGGTATGTCTCTGTCTCGGGACTCGATTTCCCAACACCCCGCAAGGGAGCTTGGAAACACTGGAGCTGGATTTCTCGGCAGGAGAAAAGACAGCGTCTCTCTCAGTGCGTCAGCTGGAGGGTCGGCTTCCTTCGGCACTTGCTGTAACGAGCTGCGTCGGGCAAGTAGATCATCGAACTGCTCAAAACCATCCTGTGTTTGATACGGCAAGTGTGGGCATATTTTTACCTTGAAGGTGCTGAGTTTGATGTAAAGTTGGACATAATAACGTCATCAAAGTCTCGCAGTTCTTTGAAAACTCCATGAGTTCTTGGACAAATCAATATTCAAGCAAGGGGAAGTCCCTGACTGCTGAAGCCGAGTTTTCCAAGAAATCGTTGTGGCTTTTCGGAACTAGTGGAAGTAGCCATGCCGAATTTGGACTGCATGGGCTATGTCTAAATATGGTTATGATTTCTATGCCTATATAAGGATATGGTGATTTATACCTATATAAGGGCATGAATCGGGAAAATTACACTACGGTCCTAAATGCTATACAACACAGCTAGCTGTGCGCACGTGCTTCCTTGTTTCTTCAACTTCCACTACTCATGGAGTACCCTTTTCACAGTGTCACAGTCCTTGCCTTTTTCCCCTCTTCCCTTAGTACTCAGTTCTCTAGTGTGAAACGTTTGATTGCTTCCTACCAAATGTTACCTATGTTTAACCCTCCTTGTTGTTAAGTACTTCTCCTCTTTTGCCCTGGTCTATTGTCGCTGTGTATTTTGTTCCCGATCCTTGCTGTTACGGCCTTGCGTATTCCTGTGTGATCACCAGGAGTCGTTGGCACAGCTAACTACCTAGTTGATGTTTCTTCTGATTATTGCCTCTATGTTACTTTTTATGCCATCACAGGGAGAGGTGTGGCGCCGTGGCCAGGGCGACTGACGCTGGAATCTGGGGATCAGGGTTCGATCCCCGGCTCCGGCGGCAGGTTAGCCCAGCACCATGTGACTCTGGGCAATAGCTCGCTTAATCTTCCCGACGGCCCCCAGCGCCTAGAGACCCTTACGGGTGATTGTGCGCTTTACAAATGTGGATTATTATTATTATTTACAGATCCTGCTTTTTCATGCTGTTCTTCCTGTGTATATTAGCAATCAGCCTCCGTAACATTAATAGGGGGTGAGGAACTTACTGAGCTTCAGTCTTACCTTGTGGCTCTTCACCCCACATCCTCTCGATTAATGCTGTTGTGTATGTCGTCTACACACTGGGTTTTAATTACTCTGAATGCTGAATTGTCTCTAGAGTACCTGTTCTTTATTTTATTTTGACTTTCTTTGATACCACGGGCACAGCTTCCCCATTAGTTTCCTTTTCCTATCACTCTCAGTGTGATCTTAGGCAGCTCTGTTACCATATTCTCTTCCCTTTATCTATCTTCCGCCAGTCTTACCCACACCCTTGACATTGGTGCTGAGTTCTGGAGCTTGAAGTCATATGTGGAGAAGCCACTTCTGTTTATCTCTGTTTTTGGTCAGATTGTGGCAGGGTACGTGTTCGAAAATAAGTAATAAAGCCTCATATTATTGTACAATATGGTCTCTTATTCCGGTTTAATGCAGTTTAAATATTTTTTATCTGTATTATTAGGAATGGCCAGAAAACACAGGCTCATATCAGTCAGTATAGGGAACATGTTAACTCACCAAGCTCTCAGAGCTACTGACTTCGGAACCCGTGGGTTCGCGGTTTGATACCCGGCGCCGGTGGCAGTTGAGTCCAGCACCATGTGACTCTGGACAATATCTTGCTTGATCTTCCTGATGGCCCCCAGTGCCTTGACACCCTTGGGTAATGGCCCCCAGTGCCTTGACACCCTTGGGTAATGGCCCCCAGTACCTTGACACCCTTGGGTAATGGCCCCCAGTGCCTTGACACTCTTGGGTAATGGCCCCCAGTGCCTTGACACCCTCGGGTAATGGCCCCCAGTACCTTGACACTCTTGGGTAATGCCCCCCAGTACCTTGACACCCTTGGGTAATGGCCCCCAGTGCCTTGACACCCTTGGGTAATGGCCCCCAGTACCTTGACACCCTTGGGTAATGGCCCCCAGTGCCTTGACACTCTTGGGTAATGGCCCCCAGTGCCTTGACACCCTTGGGTAATGGCCCCCAGTACCTTGACACTCTTGGGTAATGGCCCCCAGTTCCTTGACACCCTTGGGTAATGGTCCCCAGTGCCTTGACACCCTTGGGTAATGGCCCCCAGTGCCTTGACACCCTTGGGTAATGGCCCCCAGTGCCTTGACACTCTTGGGTAATGGCCCCCAGTGCCTTGACACCCTTGGGTAATGGCCCCCAGTACCTTGACACTCTTGGGTAATGGCCCCCAGTTCCTTCACACCCTTGGGTAATGGTCCCCAGTGCCTTGACACCCTTGGGTAATGGCCCCCAGTGCCTTGACACCCTTGGGTAATGGCCCCCAGTGCCTTGACACTCTTGGGTAATGGCCCCCAGTGCCTTGACACCCTTGGGTAATGCCCCCCAGTGCCTTGACACCCTTGGGTAATGGACCCCAGTGCCTTGACACCCTTGGGTAATGTCCCCCATTGCCTTGACACCCTTGGGTAATGGCCCCCAGTGCCTTGACACCCTTGGGTAATGGCCCCCAGTGCCTTGACACCCTTGGGTAATGGCCCCCAGTACCTTGACACCCTTGGGTAATGCCCCCCAGTGCCTTGACACCCTTGGGTAATGGCCCCCAGTGCCTTGACACCCTTGGGTAATGGCCCCCAGTGCCTTGACACCCTTGGGTAATGGCCCCCAGTGCCTTGACACTCTTGGGTAATGCCCCCCAGTGCCTTGACACCCTTGGGTAATGGCCCCAGTGCCTTGACACCCTTGGGCAATGGCCCCCAGTGCCTTGACACCCTTGGGTAATGGCCCCCAGTGCCTTGACACCCTTGGGTAATGGCCCCCAGTACCTTGACACCCTTGGGTAATGCCCCCCAGTGCCTTGACACCCTTGGGTAATGGCCCCCAGTGCCTTGACACCCTTGGGTAATGGCCCCCAGTGCCTTGACACCCTTGGGTAATGCCCCCAGTGCCTTGACACCCTTGGGTAATTGTTTGTGCTTTACAAATACGGGACGTTCAAGTTTCAGAGAGATCAGACATGTAAGATGTGGAAAACATAGACATGGGAAATTTGATAGTTGGAATGGAGTAGAACTGTGCATTACACAAATTACAGAGTAGTGTCCAGGGCATGAACTGTAGAATCAGAATATAAAATGTCTTACACACATTGGATGTGACTGTCAATGTTCCTTGTTCCCTACACTTTGTTTGTTTCTCTTTCCCTTATTCCTTCTATACCTTGCCTTATAAGGAACTCTGTGATTTTCTTCAGTCTTAAAGCTGCAGTCCAGAAGATTCTGTCTCTCTGGCGCCTTGGCTATCATTAATGTGCTGGCCTTCAGCGTCCTCATTACTCCAGTCCAGACGACTTCATTAATCAATCGACTCTTCTGCAGTAGTCACTGTCCTTATTCTTCTCGGCCTCCTTTGCCTCCAGTCCTGATTTCTAGTAGGACACAGGGCTTGTTATTGTCTTTCCTTGCAGAGCAGAAGGGTAAGCCAAGTAAACAGACTATATGTGGGGTTTATTCCTTCATGTAAGAAATTGGAGTAATAGTTGAGAGAGATAAGTACCCACCTTAAGTAACATTGACAATCCTTATCAAGTTGAACGCTCAAAGTGACTACATTAACCTGAGCTCAACCCCTCGGTAGCTTTGGCACAGAGCAGACAGGCTTAAATTAGAGGTAATGTGTAAAGTATTTACACAGTACTAAAACAGTTACAAAGTTGAAATGTAAAGCAATAAAGACCTCAAAATTAAAAAATAGAATAAAATGTAACAAACAAAATGACAAAAATGTTTAAAGTTTTAAGTAAAAATCGCCTCAAGAAGCATAAAGTGCCAATGATAGTCCATGGTTGCAGTAGACCGGGATGTAGGCACAATTTGATGCTGACTGTGATGGATTGCAGGTCAGACACACCAACTAGATTTGTCCTGGTCAAAGATTTTACCTTCTGACTTTAGTCCTTAAACTCACAATCCACCATAGGAATACACTTCTATGCCCTCAGGACCTCAGAGGAGACTCTTAAAGACCCACAGAGTGTCAGGCAGAGGCCATACAGCAGTCCGGGCCCAGTTGGAAAGGGTCAGTTGGCAAATTGCATAAAAAGGTATTTTGTAGCTCATTTTGTTCCTGTAGCTTTAACACGAGGTCAGCCTCCTGATCCTTGGAGTCCACTTCGTTGTCTTGGGTGTAAGAGGGAGACTCTTCTCAGGTCTCAGACAGCAGGTCCAGTCTTCTGGAATCTTCTCAGGTCTCAAACAGCTGGTCTAGTCTTCTAGGCTCTTCTCGTGTCTCTGTCAGCAGGTTTAGTCTTCCCGGCTCTTCTCACATCTCAGACAGCTGGTCCAGTCTTCTAGGCTCTTCTCAGGTCTCAGACAGCAGGTCCAGTCTTCTAGGCTCTTCTCAGGTCTCAGATAGCAGGTTTAGTCCACAGGTCCAGGAGTGTTCTGAACAAGCATGGGCGGATTTTGCGAATTGGCAATCCGCGAAATTGCGTATTTACGGATTCGCAATCCGCAAAATCCGCGAACTCTCGTGAATTTTGCGGATTCCTTTTTTTTTTTTGTGTTCGCAAGTGTTTCTGCCATTTCGCAAGGGTTTTTTACCAGTTCGCAAACGCGAACTTACTTGTCGGGTAGCAACGGTCGCGACCATGTTGTTTCTACGTCTGGTTCATCACAACACCCTCTGTTTCACCACTGCCACCCTCTGTTTCACCACTGCCACCCTCTGGGTCACCCATGCCACCCTCTGGCTCACCCATGCCACCCTCTAGTTCATCACTGTAGATTATGGGGGGAAAAGCACACCTGCCCTGCCTCAACTGGCATGAATGAATTAGGGGCTGATTAATGTGTCACTGAATTTGAACTTCCAGGCTGGCACCTGCTTCCTTATCTGTAATTGCTTTCTGTTGCAGTGTAATTTTTTTAACAGGACCTTTGTTGTATACTTGTAGCTATTCTCTGAGCCTGCTGTTAGGGTCAGAGCAGGGTCATAGAATAGTTGCAAGTAGGCAACTGAACTCTGAAGGGGCCCCTCAGGAAGCACTACAGGGAATGGTTACTAATGATAAGATTGAACTTTTGCACCTGCTGAGTGCTTTCAGTTTTGCAAAAATCCAAATATCCAGCAGCATCCACAAAAAGTAATCCTTCCAGGTCAAGATCCAAATCAAAGTGACCAGCACATGAAGAAAGCACTGGGAGGAGCCTGCTGGACAGGAACAGTAAGTTGGAGACTGTGGGGCACTTCCTTCCTCCCACCCCCCCCCCCCCCGCCAAAATGGACTTCTTGCAAAAAAAAAAGTGCAGGCAAATGTCAACCTGAGGAGTTTTTCTGATAAAAATCATAATTTTCAAGGTTTATGCTGCCTGCTGGTGGATTTCTTGTGCGAAATTGCAAATTTTGCAATCTCGCAATTGTGAGATTGTCGCTGCCCGCCGCATCTACGTGTTTGCAAGTGTTTACTCCTGCGATACATGATCACGGGCCTTTATGACGTACTCGCGTTGCCAAACTCTCGCTGTGCAAGGTGGCAAGCCGTGATGACGTCGACAAACTCCCGCGGGATCCCGCAGCAAGATCCAAAATGGCGCAGCACACGCAAACATGGAGAAAAACAACTCTGCAAACGCTGAATGACGGTAAGTGAACGCTGCGCGCCGCAAAATTGTATAGTATTCTAGTTGGCAAGTGCGACCAAGCAAAAAACTCCGCCTCGCGCGGATTTGCGAATTTTCAGCAAATTCGCGAGAGTTTGCGGATTGCGAATTTGCCGAAAATCCGCATAATCCACGAGCGGAACGGATTTTACGCCCATGCTTAGTTCTGAAGTGGGTGTCTGGAAATGCCACATTAATTATGCCTGGCCTAGTGGATGTCATGACTGCTGGACACGTCCTAACCCGGTCGCCTGCACATGCTCCTTTGTCAGGATGAAGTCGGCGAGAAACCAGGAAAGAGGGAGCCCCAGGACGCCGCATCTAAGGTAAGTTGTTTTCATTCATTTTACAATGTTTTAAAAATGTTTTAAATGATTTAAGAGCATTTAGAAGAGGGTGGGAGGGAGGCGGGCGGCGCGTAGTGGGGCTACACGAAGTGTGTGGGTGTGCGTAGATTTCCCCCCCTTCGCGGTGCTTCACGTAGCCCCACTACGCCCACTATGCAAAGGGTTAATTATAATGACCCAAGCGGTGTGTGCACTCTAAGGCGCACCCAACTCTGGGTCAATTAAGATCCACACTCCGCATACTCACAGAGTGGCAACCTTCCACCCTTCTGTGAAAGGAACAATTATGAACTGTCTTAAGTCATGCCTCATTGACACATTAGGGAAGGGTGCTGGCCCTAGTCACACTTACGCCAAACCATGCCACCCGCCGACAACCTGGAAGCGCGTCCTACATGGGGTCCCGAGGATCATTAAAATAGGGTCCTGATGAAAACCTGGTAGTATCACGCACAGGTTGAAACATGTTGACCACCACGTTCACTTTTTTAGACAGAGACACCTCAGGTCAATTTAATCCTAAATTGGTGTTCCTCACTTGTTTTTAAATATTGTCTTATTCCTCCATATTAAATATTTAGGGAGTTAAATAACAACACTTTTTAACCTCACCTTTTTCACTCACTTCCACCACTGTTGTGATTCTGTGCCACTATAATCAGGTGTTGAAGCACACCCGAGTGGCATTCGGCTACTCGGGTGGGACCCCAATGATAAAGCACGTCACCAATTAGGTTGGTGAGTGAGGGTTTTTAAAAAAAAGGAAGCTCTTCCTTTTTTGGACAGTTACCTTCTCATCTCGTAGATATTTTGTATCTGCGGGATTACTCCTCTCTTTGTTTTGTTTGCTTTGGGAGATGCCATGTGGATTGGCTATTTCATGGTCTTATCACGTACATCTCACAGTGTCACTGGTGTTATGCCTTTCAGAGCTGCGAGAGGGTGATTGTCTAAAGACTTGTGGCTTGATTTAAAGTAGGCGTGGGCGGAGTTCGTGGAGTTCCACAATGCACAACTCTGCAAAGTGACCAGAGTTCTGCAAGCGGCGGAGTGCTTTTGGTCATGCCGTTTGCATTCATTTTCAACACCAGGTGTTAGTCCTGTGTTGTAAAATCAGTGCATACAGTTCCATGCACAACATAAGAGGGCACTGCCTCTTTTCTAGCTGCTCAAGCAGATTTTCTACCAGAGCAGAAGCTTTCGCAACACGAACAGAGGGTTTCTCAAAACGACCATCCGCGACCGCCCGCGTTGAGAAATATGACTGCCCGCGTTGAAAAATCTTGTGTTTAAAAATCTCGCCAGGAGGTGGATTTTCCACGCTTGTGCTCGCCAACTTGATGTTGGCGAGCATGAGAGAGGAAATAACTCCGCTACGTGGAGCAGAGTTTTTCAGAACTCCGCAGAGTGGGGAGTGCAGAAAACTCCACAAACTCCACGAACGGAGCAGCGTTCACTGCCCAGGCATATTTTAGAGGTTGGAGGAGGGAGCACTCAGTGACAAACTTGATGGCTATTCTTCCACCTTATTACATGCGCTTAAAGCCTGTTGCACTTGTAATATGGGACTGGACTATCCGTCACACTTGTGAGAGAGTACCCGTCTGCCAAACTCTGAATCAGCCCCTTAGGGAGTTGTTTAAGGCTTGATAAGTGGCCATCCATCCCACCATCTTTAGAAATCTTGGCAGAGATGCTTTCAGTCTCAGAAGAGCGGCTGCTGCCATGCGGGCTCTCCAGAGGGCACTGTAGAGTTACTGAGTGGGAGCCACGTTTCATGTAAATGTAAATGTAAATGTAGTATACTTGTAAAGCGCACAGCTGCCCCAGCAACGGGGCGTCCCGGCGCTGTATAACTCTGGGGAACCCGTCCTGGCTTTCCCTGTGGGATGGTCCCTTGCTGGGAGTCCCCAAGGTGGAGCCAGGCATCCCCGGAATTGGTGGGGCCGTTGTGGAGATTAGGCAAGCTAATGCCCAGAGTTGCCGAGTGGAACCCCTGATTAGATTAAGCACCGAAGCGAGAATTATCGAGTCCGCTGACCAAGGTCCACGACCCTGCCGCGTCGGGAATTGAACCCTGGTCCCGGGCTGACTTCTGCTCTCAGGCCTGCCGCCTCTAACCAGTGAGCCACACTTCTGCTGACTTCTGCAGCAAAGTTTTTAGTTTTTTTAAAACCAAACTTCCACAGTTGTAGTTTGCTTGTTTTTAAAAATCTAAAGCTAATGGCCATAACACCTGAGGAGATTTATTTCAGGATGTAGGAGTAATTTTCTGTTTGGGGCTATTGGGTATTTCCAGGCAGTGTTGAACAGAAAATAATGTGTCAGAAAGTCCCCCCTAAAATAATTTCCATTGGTCATTGGACAAGGGGGCTCCTATGATAGAAGCATGATGTTTTGACTGACTCTAAACAGAGTGGGCGAAATGTCAGTATAGTGGGCATGATACTTCACCACGCCTGTCTGTGGGAGAGTACACTATCCAAGACTTAAATAAGACTGTTAGTCTATCCTGCCGGGCTGAACAAGTTTAAGGTAATTAAACCGAAAGAAGACAAATCTGAGGACAAGAATCCTGGAGTCAAGAACAGGATAAGCGAGAGTCAAAGAAGGAACAAGCAGAGCTATGACAGGTGCAAGCAAATGAAGGAAATATGTTTCTAGAGTTTGGATTAGGGGAGAATGATCCTACCATTCGGAAAAATAATTGTTGGGAAGGTGGAAGAAAGATAGGGGTGGGCAAAACTGGTGGAGTTTTACTCCGCGGAGTCCCATGGAGTCACCTGAAGACTCAGCGAGATTCCGTGTAGTTCAATAGGCGGTAGAATTCCAGTCCATCGTGCTGCTCACGTTGACTTTTATCGGCGAGAGCTTGTCGTGCGCTGTAAAATCAGCACGATTGGCACCAAGCGGTGCGTCAGAGGGCACAGCTTCTTTCTGCCACTCAAGTAGGTTTTGTACTCGAGCTCCAGCTTTCTCAACACGAGCAGCAACTTTCTCAATGCGAGCTGAAGTGTCCTGCCGCAACCGCCACGTTGAGAAAACTCTCCGGGAGCTGGTGAAGCGCTCATTTTTCTAGCTTGGCAACTTAACGTAAGAGAGGCATGCGTGAGAAAAACTCTGCCACGCGGTGGTTGGCAGTGTTTTTGCCAAACTCCGTTCTCCAATTGGAGCGCAGATTGGGCATAACACGCAAACTCCATCAGCGGAGCAGAATTTACCTCCCACACTTAACGGAATAATAGTGATGAGTTGGAAGCTGATGGTGAAAGAGGGAATACCTTTAGAGTTGGGAATGGTTAGTAGTGGAGTGTAGAAAGAATGCTGTTCCTGATCCCAGGAATGTGTTGTCGAGCAGCATATGGTTCGACAACTCTTCAGAGAGACGTGCTGTTAGACTTCAGAAGAGTTTGCTTTGAGTATAAATTGTATTCTGGCATTCAAACAAACACTAAATAAATAAATAAATTAGGAGTCCAGCTCTTTTCCTTTGGCACCTCTATTTATTTTATTCATGCAGTCTTGCCTTGGTTTTGTTTTTTTCTTCCTTCTTTTGTTTTGTGATTCAGTTCTGTTGTGCCTCTGCACACACTGTATGCCAATGAGTGAGAGCTGGGATGGGGGCTGTGCTGTGGGCACTGTTTCCTTGCACTCTGCCAGGGGCACAGAGGAGCCGGAGGCGCTATGGAATGCTGCAGGGTACCTCAAGGAGGGGAGGGCTTGAGAGGTTCCCTGAGCACCAGCCTCCTCCGCCCTTAATAAAGTGGGCCTCAGTGAACCCACCTTATGGGCCTCAGTGACACGCCATTTGCGCCGCTGGTGCATCATGTTTTGTAACGCACCGGCGCTGCGGTGTGATGGGCCGTATTTACAAGGCAACATAAAGCCACCCTGCGTGACATTTCATGGCCTTGTAAATATGGGCCCCTTTCATGCGTTCCTCTGCGTGAAAGGGGCGTTCCATGGGTGTTGCTGTAAAACTGAGAATGCGTCAAATCCTACACCTCCCCAGGAGAGTCATAGGAATGGCGCAACGAGGAGAAATACTTTGATTTCTCCTCATTATTTCCTCTTTCCATTCGAGCTGCATTCAGCAGCGCGTATAGACAGAGGCAAACGCCATCAAGGATTGTTTTTATGCAGGAAGGTGCCCCTTCCTGCACAAAAACAATCATCCCCGCAGCACAGGCACCCTTGCAAAATGACACAAGAGTGCCTGCGCAGGCGCATGGCAGCCAATGGTGCGACAGCGCGGGGGAAAGCACAGGGACGCGTTGTTTTGTTGTTAATATGGTGCATCCACGGGCTTTCAAAAATGACGCAGCACGGCGCAGCACGGCGCAGCTAAATGGCCCTGTATCTCCACAGGAAGTTTATCTTCAGTGAGGCACAGAATTTGCCAGGCAAGAGTTAAGTATATTAAAGGTGTATTGTTGTTAAGAATAACTATTCAAACTTGCTAAGAGCAAAAGAAATGAAAAGCAAAGCAATAAACTGCTTGGCAAGGCAGCATTTTCATACTTATCTATAATTCATTTTGCAACGAAGAATGCTGCCGCAATTACACATGGCTGCTGCTTCCAGGGACTGCTGCCTGAACAAGAAGCGCCTTTCAGATCCTGCCACAACAGAGGATGAACAAAGGGCGTCCGCTGCTGCTGAGGCATGCGCACACTCCTGTCGTCCAATTAAAACCGAGACTCTCGTGCACGGGGGAAGTGCCGTCACGGGAGGTGATTGACAGGGCCGTTAGCAAATGCCTGTCCAGTGAGCTTAGCAAAGAAAAGATTGACACTGCCCGCTGAGCCAATAGCTAACGAGGGCCGACCAAACCCCACACTGTGGGGTTGCTCTCGACCATACCCCACACTGTAGGGCTGTGCTCCAGGGGGCTGCCCATAACCCACGCTGTGGGGCTGCACTCGAGGGGGCCGACCACACCCCACACTGTGGGGCTGCGCTCCAGGGGGCCGACCATACCCCACACTGTGGGGCTGCGCTCCAGGGTGCTGCCCATAACCCACACTGTGGGGCTGCGCTCCAGGAGGCTGCCCATACCCCACACTGTGGGGCTGCGCTCCAGGGGGCTGTCCATACCCCACACTGTGGGGCTGCGCTCCAGGGGGCCGACCATACCCCACACTGTGGGGCTGCGCTCCAGGGGGCTGTCCATACCCCACACTGTGGGGCTGCGCTCCAGGGGGCCGACCATACCCCACACTGTGGGGCTGCGCTCAAGGGGGGATCATACCCCACACTGTGGGGCTGCGCTCCAGGGGGCCGACCATACCCCACACTGTGGGGCTGCGCTCCAGGGGGCTGCCCATAACCCACACTGTGGGGCTGCGCTCCAGGGGGCCGACCATAACCCACACTGTGGGGCTGCACTCCAGGGGGCCGACCATAACCCACACTGTGGGGCTGCGCTCCAGGGGGCCGACCATACCCCACACTGTGGGGCTGCGCTCCAGGGGGCTGCCCATAACCCACACTGTGGGGCTGCGCTCCAGGGGGCCGACCATAACCCACACTGTGGGGCTGCACTCCAGGGGGCCGACCATAACCCACACTGTGGGGCTGCACTCCAGGGGGCCGACCATACCCCACACTGTGGGGCTGCGCTCCAGGGGGCTGCCCATAC
Source organism: Lissotriton helveticus (assembly GCF_964261635.1). Classification (NCBI taxonomy): domain Eukaryota; kingdom Metazoa; phylum Chordata; class Amphibia; order Caudata; family Salamandridae; genus Lissotriton; species Lissotriton helveticus. The sequence goes on from NC_136062.1 coordinate 480,078,234, forward strand.
CCCACACTGTGGGGCTGCGCTCCAGGGGGCCGACCATAACCCACACTGTGGGGCTGCACTCCAGGGGGCCGACCATAACCCACACTGTGGGGCTGCGCTCCAGGGGGCTGCCCATACCCCACACTGTGGGGCTGCGCTCCAGGGGGCTGCCCATACCCCACACTGTGGGGCTGTGCTCCAGGGAGCTGCCCATACCCCACACTGTGGGGCTGCACTCCAGGGGGCTGCCCATACCCCACACTGTGGGGCTGCGCTCCAGGGAGCTGCCCATACCCCACACTGTGGGGCTGCACTCCAGGGGGGCTGACATGACATTTTATTTACACAAACCAACAGCTAAGCCACTTTTTCTATTTAGTATTACCACTAATATTAGGTATTATCATTTGGGCGACATTAGCCTGCTTGGGACGCCCAGGAAACACATAAAATTATTCTTTAATGACTTTAAAGGAAATAAGATATGTTGATTCCAAGCCTTGCAGCTAGGTGGGCATTATATTGTAACGAAATGTGTTGACAATATTTCTTCTTTTCTTGCAATGATGCTTAAAGTCAGACTTTTCATTTGAATGTCTCAGGGTTTCTTCCTCCACCGGATCAGTGTGTTATTTTATTTCAGTCACTGCTGGAGCCGCCTTTCCTTGGAAGGCCAGGGCCCATGTTTGGCAGCCCGAGCTCTTTAGTCGGGCTATGCTTTTAGGGAGAAGCCCTCTATGGGGCTTCTTTGAGCTCATTGTGACTTCAAAACACTTTGTTATTCACCACAGTGGCATTAGGGCATTTTCTGTCATGATATATTGCACTTTAAACAATACTTCATGGTTAACCCCTTCATTGCGCCCGTCTGCCAACGGCTGTCACGAGCACTACCTCTGTAGTGCTGCGCACGTCCATTGGCCGACACGGGCCCGCCCACTCATCAAAGCCGCAGCACTGCGGCGCAATTGCCGCCGCGGTTAAGGTGTTAACATTTAATGTTTTCCACCGAGGGGTTCTGAGTGACATGAACTTCACAAGCAGACCAAGGCTCGAGTTGTCTATGATGCCAGATTGTATGACAGAATCACGCATGCCTTTTGCACGCATGCCTTTTCAATGCCGGCGTCAGAACAGCGCTTTCCTTTTGCACACAAGTTGTTACAACAACTTGCCTTAAAGGGGGGGGGGAGAACTTAGGCTAGTCACATTTTCTATTCCAACTCCAGTCTGCACCACAGTAGGGAAGGTGTTAGACTTTAAATCCAACACCACTCGACCAATGCGCCCCCTAAAGCAAGTTGTTGTAATGACTTGCGTGCTGTACGAATGCGTGGTAAGGATGCGTTCATTCTATTACCGTCGCTGTAAAGGTACAGCATGATTCCGGCTTCACACTAAAGGACTTTGCCATGATGTCACTCCGTATGAGTGATGTACATTTTGTATAATGTATGGGACTCCATTTCTTTCTCTCGCAACAGAATATCAGTGATACAAAACCTGCTCTTAGCTGCTCCAGCCCCTCACACCGTCTTACACCTGCGGGGAGGAGGCAGTCTCAGCACCACCGTCTCATGACCGCCCGCTCCACTCACATTTTAGAAACACATAACTGGCATCCTGAAAAACTTCAAGATGACTCCCTCTAATGCCACCCAAATATTCAAAGAAGGGCCTGATGTCCTGCCACCCACTCCTACCACCATGAACATTTATCCTTCCCTCCTCCACACAATTATGAATAAAGAAAAGTGCCCTGCCACCCCGCCTACACCACTACAAGTCTTGTGAGAGGACCTCATCCCTGTCTTCTCCTGGCCAAACTATGACAATAATGCCTGGTCTCTTGACACCCCCTCCCCCCCACCACCCTCTTTGCTTTCCTCTCCCTCCCAAACTCTTGATGGATCTAAGAGCTGTGGCTGTGCCGGCTGGCCCTGGGCTCAGGCCTCTTTGTCAGAGGTCAAGAGAGTCCAGAGGCTGACAGGGGATGTGGCAGCTGATGGGGGAAGAGTGCCACACACCTTCTCTCACCTCCCTTGGGTCTTTGGAGACCCCAAAGGGACAGAAGAAGGTGGGTGAGACCACCAGCGTCTGTTCCCCTTCTGGCTTGGCTGTCTGGACACCAAGGTGGAGCAGTTGACACGGGGAGCCAGCAGCTCCAATTATGATGTAAAAATAGTGAAAACAACCTTTGTTTACCACCATTACTATGTCCTAGCATTGAGGATGCAGATTCAGACCCCAGGGTTCACGCCAATGGCTCTGTAGGAGATCTATACATAACATATATGGAGAGCCATCAATAAGACAAGGAGAGTTGAGCTCTAGGGGCCCGACTCACCAAGGGCTACACACTTATGAAAGAGGCCCCACAGACGTACCGGGGACCCAAACCTCATGGCGGGACCACCACAATGAATAATTGCCGTATGGAGGTCCCGTCAAAGATATGGGGCCAGGCCGTGACCAATGGGGCCGCCACAACATTTTGCTGCTAAAACTGTCCATCTATGTGAACGTCACAAAAGGAGGGTTGCCTTTTTTGTGGGATCAAAAGTGTCTAAGTAAATTTACTCAGATTAAGCGTGAGCTTGGTGTTTGTGAAATTTTAACTCCTTTTGATCCTTTGTCGCAGTGCATTGTTTCTGTCGATGCTAGCTTAGGTGATCTCGGTGGTATGATTACTCAGATCAAGCAACGTGCTGAGCACACCTTTGCGTTTGCCTCCCGTTCTTTGTGTCAAAGTGACAAAAATTACTCCGTCATTGAGAGGGAACTTCTAGCTTTTTGTTGGGCTGTCGGAAGATTTACGACTCATTTGTGGGGTAGGACTTTCAAGTTGTTAACAGATCACAAGCCTCTCATTCCTATTTTGAATGGGCTTGCGGTGAGAGAACATATCCCAAGGATTGCCAGGCTACGTTCCAAATTGCTTCAATAACATTTTTCAGTTGATTACATTCCTGGTTGAAGAAATACAAGACCTGATTTGTTTGTCTCGATCACCGTTACCTTTCTGTGAGACGGATTTACCGGGGTTGATGGTGATGAGGAGTGTTTAATTGCAGCTATGGATGTTTGGTGTGTTGGCCGTTTCAATGAAAAGGATTGGTTTGATGCTTGGATTCTGATTGTCTACTCAAAAAAGTCAGGGAGTATATTGTTCACGGTTGGCCTAAGGAAAAACATCTTGATAGTGAGCTCCAGCCGTTTTCAAAGATTGCTGATGAACTTTCTCTTGAGGGTGGTGAAATGATTTTGCGTGGTGACAAATTTGTGCCTCCTTTTGTTTGAGGGATCGCATAGTCAATGAGGGTCATCTTGGACAGACTAGCACTAAACCTAGAATTCATGCAGTTTATTGGTGGCATTCCATGGATCGTCAGATCGATGATGCTGTTAGAGGTTGTGTCATTTGTTGTTTAAGTGACAAAGTGGTCAAAATGGTTAACCCTCCAAAACAAGTTGTGGAACTTCCCTCTGCACCTTTGATGAAGTTAGCTGTTGATTTTGTTGCATCGTTCAATGCTTTACCCAACAGAAACAAGTTTACTTTGGTTGTCGTAGACTACTATAGCAAGTGGTGAGAGGTACACTTTATGGTTGATCCCAAACTCAAGAAGTCATCAAGTTTTTTTAGAGTCTTTTTGCCAGAGAGGGATTTCCTAAAGAATTGGTATCAGATAATGGGGTACAGTATGTTTCAAAGGAAAAGTATGATTTTCTTGGTCAGTTTGGTATTATCCATCGCCATGTCGCTCTCTATCACCCTCAGGCAAATGGGTTTATTGAGCGTATGAATCGCATTTTGGTTGAGTGTGTTCAGTGGACGGTTTCCAACAGGATGGAGGTTAAAGAGGCTGTGCAGAGTACGTTGTGGGCTCATCTCACCATCCCTTGTGTGGCTGTGGGAGAGAGTCCTTTTGAATTGCTGCAAGGGAGAGTGGCCACTTTTGGTATGTGTCCTGCTTGGATGAGGCCATGGGGTTTGTGTTCTAAAGTTACTACCCCTTTATCAGGTGTGAGTGGGGGTGTTGAACCTCGCATGCACCCTGTTAAAGTTACTTCCAGGAGTGACAAGGACAAGAAAGAATGGTGCTCTAAGGTTCAAGTAGGAGACTGGGTGAAAATCAAACTTCCTCATAGCGTTCCCAAGGGTTTGTCCAAGTTTGGGCCTCCTCTTCGTGTGGATGCTACTACTCGCTATGCAGTAAGAGTCAATGGAAAGACTTGGTGGAATCTCTGAAGGATTTACAGAATTCCTAATCATGTCATACGTCAAATGGGAATGGAAACTGGACCAGATTACTCTTCAAGAAAATCCACTCAAGATGTCTCCGATTCCAGCAGTTGTAAGAGTTTTGTTCACTCTCCTTCTATGCGGAGAGGTGGTAGAAGAAGAGTGGCACCAAAATGCATGGATCTGTGATCCACCAATCTGCTTGGATCTCGGAAGGTGTTTCTTGTTTTGTTGTTATGGTTTCTATTTATTATTATTGCATTTCTGGTTCTTTCTTGATATGAAACACTACTCTCTATGATCTGTGTCTTTTCTCTTTTCTTCTTGCTTCTGTATCTTTCCTTCCTTTTCTTTGGTGCTTATTTGTTTATTTTCTCCTCAGTTATTGTTTATCTCCTCCATTTCTTTTGTATTGTAAAGAAGGGAGATTTATTTTTTTATTTAATATTTATAATGCGCATGGCTGCCTCAGCAACGAGGCGTCCCAGTGCAACCAGAGACCCAAAGTAGAAAGCGAGAGAGACCAGCCTAATGATTAAACATCGGAAAATGGGAATGGGAATGGATGTTGTAGTAATGTGCCGTTGCTCTTCAGTGTGTGTATGTTCGATCTGCCAGGGACTGTTGTTAGTACACTGGAAGCAGTGGAGACGAATGGTCATTGAACAGGAGGTGTCCTCCACTCACCTGTTGTGGTGTGGTCACTTCAGAACCGCAGTTCATAACAGCATCTGGAAACGCCTGTTCATTATAATGCGGTACAAAAGGGGGTGGTGATGGACAGAGCATCTGAACCAATCAAACACTCACACCCAGTCAAAAGATCTGGGTTTGATCCATCACCATTCTTTAGCCCACTCTGCCACCCCAGTTCAGACATGGCTATATGCAAATCAGTCTGACCCTGTGCCTCATGGGAACAGTCCAGCCCGAACTGCCAAGCCATGCCTTCCCGTGTTCATTATAATGGGCGGCAACGGGAACTGTGAGTGACGGAGATGTTTTTCACAGAGGGGTTCTGAATACGTTCAAAGAGACAACGAGAGCAAAGCTCGAGCAGTCTATGGAGTCATGTATGCTATCAATGGCCCCCAAAATCATCTGCCCGTGCAGCTGTATGGCTGCCGGGCTGAGATGAAGGAGGAAGGGGGAGCCGTGCATAACATTGTCTCTCTGACCCAAATGTGAAAGAATCCCTTAGCTGCGATCTTGACCAATCCCCAATGCCGGCCCTGCCTCCCCCCTACCCCCCTCAGCTTTATCTGCTTTCAGACAAAGCGGCGAAGCCGCGCCGCGCTGACAGGCTCGCGCCGAGCCCTGTCAGCCTGGCCTGGAAGGCTTTTATGATGTAGCAACAATGGGTAACGAGTTCTGTTATCAACTCTTCGTAGTCATGGCAGTGAATTAGCATATTTTGAATCTGGCGTAAACGATGGAAGCCATGCATAACATATGGAATTTTAGATGGGTAACAGTGCATTGCACGGATTGTAGGTAAGTGCCTTTATTGACATGGTTAGCCCCCATTTTTTGCCTGGAACATGATGTGATTTCGACTGAAAGTGCAACGGGTCCTTGCTAACCAGGCCCCCGGGGCCAGATCTCTTTCCTTAAACTGTACCCTTGATCCACAACTGGCACAACCTCAGCCCCCTTATAAGTCTCTAGTAATTGGGAAATGCGCTGTGCCACATTGTGCGCAGCAGAGCACCTTTAAGAAGGTAGGCATGGTACAGACCAGGGCAGTGCAGCCCATTACCATCAATGCGCTGCCCCCGGGGCAGCTGGGAACTTGCACATTTCCTGGGGGCAGAGCATTAGGGGCAGCTGCCCCGACTTCCACTGTGCAGGCGCTACGCAGCCTACACCTCAACGGTGGGGGGCAGAGATCCGCCCACAGTCTAGTGTAGTGATTGACTGAACACCCCTGCAGGGAGATTTCTGGGGAGTCCATAAGACCCTTTTTCGCCCACGAGATGGAAGCGCACTGACAGTGTTCCACCTCTTGGTGGCGCACAGGGAGTGCGCCTCCTGATGGTCTCTTTGCCTCTGCGCACACAACCATTATATGTCATAGAGCAGAGGCAACATGTTTACCTCATTTACATGGGACCACGCCCCATGCAAATGAGAGAACACCCTCTTACAAGGCATGCCAGCAGTACACGTGTGCCGGCGCTATCAGTAACCCCACCTCCCCGGGTATGACGAAAGCAGGCGCACACAGGTACTGTCTATAGCGCAGCCCCTGGTTTACTCCCGGACTTCAGGAGTACTACACCAGTCTTTCTGCTAGAAAGTCAAGTGGATTTTGAATTTTCTTAATGCCCCGGGCCAGTTTTGTAGTCGGGCTTTTAAATGAAACGTTAATCCAAACCAGCTCTGAAAGTGGTGGAGAACAGGGCAGAATGTGCAGTGGGGTCTCCAGCAGCAGTCATGCAGAACACAAGCCCTGGCCCATTGAGGACAAGTTGAGGTTTAGAGAAATACATGTAACTAATTGTGTTCAGATTTATAAATATTATAAAATAACAAAGCGATATCATTGGATGAGAGGAAAACTAGGGACTATCCCCCAGATGCATCAAAGTTATGTTTTGCGAGTCCTTAATAGCGAATTTTAAGGATTCGCTATTAAATACTCGCAAAACGGGATGCATGTAGGAATCGCAATATTATTTGCGATTTCTACTGATTCCTTATTTGCGATTCGCTATTTGCTAATCGCAAATAAGGAATGGCTTTCCCATTCATTCCTGTGGGCCTAACGGCCCATAGGAATGAATGGGGAGTCATTCCTTATTTGCGATTAGCAATTAGCGAATCGCAAATGTGCCGCAATTTCAAGGGTGCCAGGCTGGACACCCTGTTGCACCCCTGAAATGGTAATGTTCACTGGTGTTGCGCACACACATGTCCCAAGGACATGTGTGTGTGTAACATACAACTTAGAAAAATGCACTAAAGTGCATATTTCTAAGTTTTTGCTATTTACCACGTAGTATGACTTCGCGGTAAATAGCGGCCCCAGATTGCGAATTTGCAATCTTGGAATGGTTCATGCATTGCATTTAAGGAATCGCAAATTGCGATTCCTTAAATGCAATCGCAATTTGAGAACTCGCAATTATTTGCGAATTCTTAAATTGCGATTGCCTGAACCCTTAATGCATCTCAAATGCCATTTTTGCGGTCGCAAACGGCCGATTTTTGCGCTCGCAAAAATGCTTGATGCATCTACCTGATAGACACATATAAATCTCTTTTCCTGCGACCTTCGTGGGAGAACAAAGGTTGTCTGTCTATACACAGGAGGTAGAAATCTCACATTTGTAGGAAAAACTATTAACACCTCTTTGTCGTTTGGTTGTTGAATTTTAACTTCTCAGAAATACTGAATTCTGGGTACTGGGCATTAGATGTCATGCAGTAATAAAGGAGGGATTTAAAGTCAGACAGGAGACCGTGTCGGGCTGTCAAGGCTGATAAAACCCCAGTCCAGCGAGCCCCAATGGGGAGGTGAGAGAGAGACAGGCCTTGGCTGCTCGCTGCAGCAACGTCTGATGTGAGACCGGAGGAACCCTCTCGATGCCCTGAAGGACCTACAGTCATCGATTACTCATCGCCATCCGTGTCATGATTCTAACTTTAGACTTTTACTTGCTGTATTGCTTGGCTTGGAGAGGTTTCCCTTGTGGGCGGGGTCTGTTGCTTAAAAGCATGAGGTCAGGTTTCCTGCTGCGGCATCCGGAAGTGACATCAAATGATATATAAATATAGCGAGGCACCACGTTCCAGATGATTGTAGGATATGAGATCTGTCAGGTATACCCCTCAGGTGGGGGCACCTTTTCAACTGGCACCAGCTTGGCATACATTGGCACCAAATATGACGCCATTTTATTTATCCAAAAAGAACAATTGATGGACAGAAGGCAGAACAATGTCATACATTCACCCCAGTCCAGAGATTTGGGCCTGAATACAATACTTTTTTGCCCACCATGCCATTCCAGTTTGGACCCAGCCATATGCAAATCAGTCTTGTCCCTGTGCCTCATGGGAACAGTCCAGCCCGACCTGTCAAGCCAGGTCCTCCCTGGACTGGAAACAAGCATCCTAGGACCAATTTTGGGGTTTCACCGCTCATCAGCCAGGCTAGCTTGACTCCAGTGGCATGAGGAGCAGGGGACCCACGTCTGGACGTCTGGGCGTACCTGTCCCAATCGGAGTGACAAATGCAAACAGAACAATTGATGGACAGAATGCAGAACAATGTCATACATTCACACCAGTCCAGAAATCTGGGCCTGAATCCATCTTTTTTTCCCTCACCATGCCATTCTTGTCTACTTCTAGCCTTGACCCTGCACCCACTGGGAACAGTCCAGCCGAACTGCCAGGCCCGGTCCTCCCTAGACTGGAAACAAGCATCCTAGGACCGGTTTTAGGCCATCCCCCCTCATGAGCCAGGATAGCTTGACTCCACTGTCAAGGAGACCACAGGACGCATGTCTGGGCATACCCATCCCACTTGGGGTGACAAATGCAAAAAGAACAATTGATGGAGAGAATGCAGAACAATGCCATACATAATCACCTTGAATTTGTAAAGCGCACAGCTACCTCCGAAGTGGTTTCCCGGCACTGGGGGGCCTCGGTAAGATTAAGCAAGCTATTGCCCACAGTCACATGGTGCTGGGCTGACCTGCCGCCGGTGCCGGGGATCGGACCGTGAACCCTGTGGACCGGAGTCAGGCGCCCTGGCCGTTGCGCCACACCTCTTCCCTCATACATTCACCCCAATACAGAGATCTGGGCCTGAATCTATAATTTCTTTGCTCACCATGCCATTCCAGTTTGAACCCAGCTATACTCAAATCAGTTTTGACCCTGTGCCCAATGGGAACAGTCCAGCCCAAACTGCCAAGCCAGGTCCTCTCTGGACTGGAAACAAGCATCCTAGGACCAGTTTTGGGGTTTCAACCCTCATCAGCCAGGATAAATTGAATCCAGTGGCACAGTGACTGGCCATCAATTGTACTTTTTGCATTTGTCACCCCGAGTGGGATGGGTATGCCCAGACGAGGGTACCGTACGCTCCATGCCACTGGAGTCAAGGTATCCTGGCTGATGAGGGATGAAACGCCAAAACCGGTCCTAGGATGCTTGTTTCCAGTCCAGGGAGGAAAGAAGGTGGGGGTCTCAGACAGAGACATGTCTTCTTAACTTCACTTAGATAAAATAAAATGCACAGATTAGTCCAAAGCAGGAACTCGGATACCGGCCCCTCAGCCATTGCCCGAGGGCCCACGTTACCAACCCTGCCTACCATCCTACAGATCTGAGACTATTCAAAAATCAATTCCATCCCTAGAAGTTGAGAATTGCACCTCTGCAGGCGGGAGGGGGGGGACATCCCCCAAAATGATGGCGGCCATGAATAGGGTGCTCAATGGTGAAACATCGTTTCCAGGATGAGAAAGAAACAAGAACGTCGGCAAATGGGTCTGTATTGCTCGTTTTGTGCATGCAAAGATATCGCTATACATATCACTGCATACAAACCTGGGATTTGCAGGATTTGCAGGAATCCGCAGGTACACTTACGGCTGCCACATGCAGGGCTGGACTGGCCATAGCGGGCACCGGCATTTCCTCGGTGGGTCGCTAGGGTTGGGGGCTGGTTTTGGGCCTCTGGAGGCGATTTTGTTACAGGGCCGTTTTTGCACCATAGTTGCAATGTCGGCCGCTGTAACGAAATCGTCAGAAACCGGCCCTGGTAAACAGCTCGGCCGCACCCCCAGACTCCTGGGGGGCTGGCTAAGCACTTTGCCAGGGCTGGTTTTGGGTCCCAGTCTAGCCCCAGCCACATGTGCTCAAGCCCATACCTGGGTTTAGCTGTTGACTTGCAGGGCTCTGCGGTGCTTAGAGCCCCTCAGAGCTTCAGGTGGTCACAGCGCAATCCGACTAGAGGCCTGAAAAGTTATGAGGAGTTGTTCTCATTACTTACATACAATTTTATAGGAACCGCTGCCGTTACATGAAGCTGTGATGAACATTGACTTGGAACTATGGCCCAGTCATTCTTGGGAGGGCTCGAGCAATGTCAGCTGACATGACTCGCGGGTGGGAGGGAGGGTGGAGGGGGTGAGCGGGGGTAATTTAAAAATAAAAATAAAAACGTACCTTACCAGGTCCCGTGCTGCCTCCGCTCCTGGCCGGGTCCTGCGTTTTCCTGCTGCTTTCCTGTTCTCCTGCCTCCAGCAGGAACAGGAAGAAAGCAGCTTCCCTCCTCTCCCCTAAGCCAATCACAACACTGCAATGGCAGCATTGTGATTGGTGAGGACAGTGCCCAGCCGGGCGCCTATGGGGAGGCCATTCTCTCTAGGCTGCAAACCTACAAAGAGACAATCCAGAGTGCACATGACTGGTTTGGGGGCCCCAAAGGGCCGACCAAGCAGTCAGGGTCGACAGCATTGGGCAAGCCACTCCTCCCCGACCCGCCCACCCGCCCGCCCCCAACCAGGCATACCATTTAATGTTCTGCTTCTCGCACTGCGAGAAAGCAGTAAGGCAATGCTCCTCCACCCTGATAGAGGAGCCGCCCCTGGTCTCGACTCGAGCCAGAGATGAGCCGAGCTTGAGCGTCCTTTCTGTTCAGGCACGGCGGCTCACCTGCTTCTCCAATGCCCGCACCTGTGCCCCTGGGCAGACAAGGAGCCAGACCGCATTGTGCCACAGCTGGCCTCTTAGAATCTGAGGGCCATATTATCAAGGAAAGGGCGATACATTATCGCCACTTTTATCGGCAGGAAACTGCCGCTAAAGCGGCGATAATGGGCTTGATAATATGTCCTTGTGAATTCCCATAGCAGCCCAGGTTCTGGTGTTAACCTGGACTTCTATGGGAATTCTCAAGGGCATATTATCAAGCCCATTATCGCCGCTTTAGCTGCAGTTTCCTGCCAATAAAAGCGGCAATAATGTATCGCCCCTTCTTCATAATATGGCCCCAAGTTCACTACTGGGAGGGCGGGGCCTCCGGAAAGCTGACAGGGGTTGTCACAGTCTGCTTTGTGATTGGACGATCTGCAAAAAGGCTACTGTTACGTCCTTCTCAGAGCACTCTCGCACAACTTCTTCGTGATCCGCCCACCTAAATGCCCTCCCCGCACCACGTGCTTTCATTAGTCATTTTTGCTACAAAAACCTCAGCTTCTTTCAAAATGTAAGACTTGATATTTTTTAAACTTATTTTGCTGTTCAAAAAATGATGTCCTTTGTTAACTGGACAGCAAAGGAGGCTCCCACCCAGTGGCCGAACAATCTGTAACCAGGAAACCTGAGTCCAATTCTGGCTTTCGTGTTTGGCCAAACTGTGTGACCTTGGCAAACACTTTACTTTCGGACACCTCCTTTTCCTTGGATACCATATGTGAGATTCTCGTCCACTATTCAGGTCAAATGTCCTTTATATAAAAACTTCACATGTATATGTTTTAAAGGTCTGTACATAGTTCAAAGTTGAGCATGTTATTCAATTCAGACTTCGACTGAGGTCAACAAATACAAATACATAATATGAAGTAGTTATATTTAAACTTTTAGGGCTGCTTTAAACTTCATTACAGGCATATAGATTAAACCCTACTGGATCAATATAGACATAGTAGATTAAAATTGACAAATAAGAATACATACGTTTATGATTGTTAAATATATGCGTTTTTAAAACATTTAAAAAAAAACTTTAACCTCATCACTGCGGTGCGAATTCCGCCGCAGTGCTGAACATTCCGATCGCGGGCGTGGTCATGACGGCTCCTGGACGTCATCAGCACACGCCCACCGTGACTCATGACGGCCGGGAGCCGTCATGAGCATGGAAGAGGTTAAAAACGTAAACAAGTTATGACAAACAATTAATTTGTGGGGACTTGCACAGCGTAATTAAATCTTGAGTTAAGATAGCGTTGTATCTAAAGCGGATGAGTTTTATGAAATGTTGTCGAGCCGCTCCCAAAGTAAGGTTTGGACAAATAAAAAGTACATGGAACAGGTCTTGTAGTCCACCCGTACACAAGTCACAGATACCTGAGGAATGTTCAAGGGATTTCCAACTAGAGGAATAAACTTTTAAAGGGAGGTTTCCTTGTCGCAGAAGAAGAATACAGCGCCTTACTCTATGTTCAAGCTGAAACTGTTAATAATGCTCTGGAGTTTTATATACCATATTTTCCGCAATTTGTTTGTAATGCTTTAATTGAGTACAGTGCTCCTTATCTAAGGCAAAGCTTATTCTCTGCGTCGTGGGTTTTAAAAAGAGCTTCCGAAGCGCTGGAGACCAGGCGCGCAAAAGTGCTACAGTGCACTGCGATGCCTCGAGGGCTACTTTAAGAGTCCTATTAAAAGTGTGCAGTACGGATTCTTCTCTGACAGTCTCTAGTTTTAATATATGCCTTAGGCAGCAGCGTGTAAGAGGTTAAAAGTCCACCGTATAACATTGTATACGGCTCGAGCATAAGTGCTCGTTAAAGAAAGCCGGAGGTGTAAGGCTTGTACTGAAACTTATTGGGAGACTTTCAGCAGTTTCTGTAGGATAATCCCAGCTCTCACTTTTATTGGCCGCCAGGTTTTAATCTGTATATATTCCAAGGCATACGATAAAATGGGTGGCATTTTCATACTGTAGAGCTCCAGTAGGGATTTAAAATGTCTCTTCCCAGCTGAGGAGCAGAATCTCTGTGATGCCCCAACATGGAGTCTGCCTTTCGCCAGAGGTGCTGAAAATAGGAAGCCGTTTGAAGGTTATACGAAAAGATTCGGCCCAAATAAACATATTTTTTCACTATCTCAATCAATTTACCTCCCAGTGACCTGGTGAAAGGCAGAAATTTCCTTCTTCCTCTAAAAAGTAATATTTTAGTTTTAGAAATATTAGGGACCATAAAGTTTTCTTTTGCATATGTATTTAATTTGTTTAAGTTTCTTTGTAGATCAATTAGGGTGCTATCGAATATAACAATGTCGTCTGTATACATTAGGCTATGAATATCACTTTACGCTAGTTTTGGTCTGTACATAGGTTTCTGCAATTCCTGTATAAAAACAGTCTCTGATTAGAAAGAAATGTCATTAGAACTCAACTGTAATAATTTATTACAGTTGAGTTCGGACATCACAGTGCCTGGTGCCAGAAGCCAGCAGCCAAAACAAAAGGTAGTTTAAGCATGAACGTGGCTTTTCCTTGTTCTGTTCTGTTTTTCTAGCTCTGCAGTGACACACAGAAAATATACATTTATGGCAACATGTTTATTTTTTGCACTCCTTAGACAATTATAGAATCTTTCTGCATGATTTCACACATTCTGAGCTACTGTGCAGTTTTTAAAAAAAACTAACATATTAAACTGATTCTAATATTTTTTTTGTAACAAATATCTAACAGATTTTTTGATGTGTTTCATTTTACAGTAGAGATTATATATTTTTCTTCATGTCTGCAAACATGTTGTCTATTTCAGGGGAAAGAGCTATGTACCAAGCATTCAAGTAGTTTCAGGGAAAGGTGATGGTGTGACAATGTATTATATGGGATAAAGTACCCCCTTCAACACATGATAAGAATATTGCAAATGATCTCAGAGTTCCCTAACCATACAAAGGCATGTGACATTCCGCCTCGTTCATCTGTATGGTCATGAAACTCATCGTTACTTATGGCGTCCTTATAATGTATGAAAAGGGGTATTGTAACCTTTCCAATACATTCCTTTCCTAGTGACAAACCCTTCTGAGCAATGCTCTTCTGGTCAGTTCCGGGTCAGCCGAGTCCTATGTTCAAACGCATCAACATAAAAATATCCTGAGAAAAACCTCTACTAAACATCTGACCAGTAGCGGTCAGTGGTGGGAGTGCTGCCGGGCAGTGACGTGGGGCGGGGGCGGGGCAGGGTGGAGGGTAGTAGACTACAGAATATGGCCAAATACAGGTAAGTAAACATATAAATAAATAAAACAAATGTTGTTGCGCGCACTGCATCGCCAAATGCCAAGAGCCGACTGGACCTGCTTTCTTGGCCATAGTAAGGGGAGAGGGGCTCTGCTAACACGGGAGTGGAACATAAGAAAGTCCTCCCCCAGGACTGAACTTGTGAGCAGACAGGTGCTGTCAGTTACCTTTGTTAGCGGGTGAGGTTTGCCCTGGGAAGGAGGGCAGATGAATGTCGTCTCAACAGCCAGGTCTCGCCTAAGAGAGTGGCTTGGGGTCCTAGCTCCTGAAGGGCCCTTGGGCCCCGGGCCTGCCATATCTGAGCATGGCCACTCAGAATCTACCACTGCTCCCTTGGCTGCCAGTGTATGGGTATTTTGGGCCACATGTATCAAATAAACATTTCGCGATTACCAAATAGCGATTTTTACCAACTCGCTATTTGGTATTTGCAAAATTCTAAGCATGTAAGGAATCACCAAAGATTTTGCAATTCCTTAATATTACCTAAAAGCAATTAGGTAAATAGCAAATCGCTATTAGGTAATATTACTGCAGTCGTTCCTATGGGCCGAAAGGCCCGTATGTGCGAATGGTTTTGAAATTTGCTAGTTAGCTATTACATAGTTGGGATTCGTAAATTAGGTAATGCAAAGCCAAGGGTTGCCGGGGGCCTAAGGCCCCCCTGAAGCACCCCCCCCAAAAAAAATGTCACATGTAAAGTGCACACATGCCCGACATGGCACTTTGAAAACTGCAGTTTTGTGCATTTTTCAAAGTTTGCACATGGATACCATCGACTTGAAGTCGATAGTGATTGCATTTTCCTAAATACAGTTTGAGTTTGAAAACTGCTTCATACATGTGCTAAGGGAATCCCAATGTGTGATTCCCTATTTGTAGTCGCAATGTTAAGTAATCGCAATCTTTGTGATTACCTAAAATTGCGACTACAAAGCCTTTTATTTATCTTGAAAGGCTATTTGCATTCGCAAACAGGCGATTTTGCGAAGTCGCAGTGTTTACTAATGCAAAATCTTTCATACATGTGGCCCTTAGTGATGCCGGCCAGAGCCCCCCACAGATGTGGCCACGGGGCACGGGACCCACGGGGCCACTAACCTCCGAGTCGCACTCAATGCAAAAGTCCAAAACAGGAAGCAGGCCAGTGGTGGCTTCTCAGACCCTCATCAAGGGGCGATTCTGAAAGGTCATTAGGGCTGGAGGAGACTCAGTCACATGTCATGGGTAGGATCCTGTACTCTGCAGAGCCAGCAGGGTTTGCGTAGAGCCTCTGGTGCTTTGGAGTAACCAGGAGCGCTGAGATGGTCAGTCACATACACACAGGAGCCTGGCAGGTGAATGACTGTCCCCCCAACAGGTTATCAAAATGTACTGTTACCTTAGCCCTCTCTCTGTCACTCTGTATCTCTCTCTGTATATCTCTACATCTCTGTCTCTTTCTGTCTCTGTCTCTCTCTCTCTCTTTCACTGTATCTCTCTCACTTCGCTCTCTCCTACTCTATCTCTCTTTCTGTCTCTTGCTCCTCTGTATATCTCTATGTCTCTGTCTCTTTCTGTCTCCGTCTCTCTATGTCTGTCATTCTC